>NC_051333.1:24984178-25336892 GCF_015220235.1 Choloepus didactylus | reverse complement strand
GGGAGCCATAGGGGATGTTGTTGACTCAGCTGTTAAGGGAGTCACCAGCTGCAGTGGTGAAGCTGACTGCAGTGAGTGGTGAGGGCAGCTGGGAGACCCCTGAGAATGCTACTACAGTATTTGGGGTTGGAGATGATGATGGCTTGGACCAGGGTGGTAGCTGTGGAGGGGTGAGAAGAGATTAAATTGTGGGTACCCTTGAAGGCAGAGCCAACAGAATGTGCCAATGGATTGCATATGAGAGGAAGGAGTCAAAGCAACTAGAAGCATGGAGCTCTGGTTTCTGAGATGCAGAAGGCAGAAGGAGAAGCCATAATTTTTGTTTGTTTTTGTTGGTTTTTGGAGGAATGGGGGTGATGGAAATCAGGAAGTCAGTTTTGGAATATAAAGTTGGAGATCCTGAATAGACGTGGAGATACTGAGTGGGCAGTTGTGTATGAGGAACCAGAATTGAGAAGTCTGGGCTGGACATACACATTCATGAGTCCCCAGTGAGTGGGTAGCTGGATATGATCCCCAATGGAATGCACATGGAGAGAAGAGAAGGGGTCCAGGAAACGAGCCTGGGACACTCCAGTGTCTGCCGGTTGGGGAGATGGGGTGAGAGTAGCAGAGGAGATGGAGGAGCAGCCCACGAGGTGGGAGGAAGACCAGGGAAGGGGTCCTGAGGGCCACATGGCTGAGTGAGGAGGGTGTGGGGTGTGCTCACCTGTGCCAGAGGTCAGGACTGGGATTAGCAGCTTGGAGGTGAGGGGTGACCTTGATAAGACATCTTTTAGTGGAGTGCTACAAGCACTCCTGGAAAAGGACCCCAGAGAACTGGAGGCAACAGCGAGTGGAGAAAACTCATCTGAGGAAGTCTACTGCAAAAGGGAAATAGATATGGGATGGGGGTGAGAGGGAGGCACAGAGCCAAAGAGAGATTTTTAAAAAAACCATTTTATTGAGACATCATTCACATACCATAAATGTGACCCCTTTAAAGTGTACATTTAAATGGCTTTTTAGTATATTCACAAGATTGTGCAACCATCATCCTTATCTAGTTTCAGAGCATTTACATTACCCCAGAATGAAACCCTGTACCCACTAATAATCACTCCCTGTTCCTCTTTTAACCCAGCCCCTGGCAACTATTAATCTTCTTGCCTATTCTGGACATGTCGTATGAGTGGAATTGTACAATATGTGGCCTTTTGTGACTGGCTTCTTTCACTAAGCATAATGAGCCCAAGTTTCATCCATGTCGTCATATGTATCAGAATGTCATTCCTTTTATATGGCACAGTAATATTCCATTATGTGGATATGCCACGTTTGCTTATCTACTGAAGGACATTTGAGTTCTTTCTATTTTTTAGATGTTATGAATAATGCTGCTGTGAACATTCAAACACAGGGTTTTTTGTGGACTTATGCCTTCACTTCTCTTGGTTGTATACCTAGAAGTGGAATTCCTGGGTCATATGGTAACTCTGTGTTACATTTTGAGGAACTGCCAGACTGTTTTCCAAAATGAACGTGCCATTTTAAATTTCCCCCAGCACTGGATGAGGGCTTCCAATTTCTCCACATCCTAGTCAACACTTGGTACTGTCTGTCTTTTATGTTTGCCATCTTTGTAGGGGTGAAGTGGCATCCCATCATAGTTTAGATTTGCATTTCCCTAATGGCTAATAGTATTGGGTATATTTTCATGTGTTTATTGGCCATACATATAACTTCTTGAAGAAATGTCTTTTCACACCCTTTGCCCATCTTTAAACTGGGTTATTTGTCTTTTTATCATTGAGTCATAAGACTTCTTTATATATTATAGACATCAGCCCCTTATCAGATATATGATTGCAGTTATTGCCTTTCAATCTGTTCCAGCTTGCTAATGCTGTCATTATGCAAAATACCAGAAATGGACTGGCTTTTATGAAGGGGATTTATTAGGTTACAAATTTACGCTTCTAAGGCCATAAAAGTGTCCAAACTAAGGCATCAAGAAGAGGATACCTTCACTGAAGAATGGCTGATGGTGTCCAGAACACCTCTGTCAGCTGGGAAGGCACGTGGCTGGCATCTGCTGGTCCTTTGCTCCTGGGTTGTGTTTCAAAATGGCTTTCTCCAAAATATCTCTGGGCTTCTGTCTTTGCTCCTCTCTCTCAGCTCCTACACATCCTTGCTTCCTTCTCCCAGGGCATTTCTCTCTAAGCATCTAGGGGTTCCTCTTTTAGCTTCTCCAGGCAAACTCTGGGATTCATCTCTTAGCTTAGCATCTCCAAACATCCTTCTGTCTGCATCTCCAAGCATCTCCGACTGTCAGCAAGCGTCTGTGTTGGCTCTTGAGCTCTCTTAAGTAGTCCAGTGAACTAATGAAGATCCACCCTGAATGGGTGGGGCCACGGATCCAGGGAAATAATCTGATCAAAAGGTCTCGCCCACAGCTGGGTGCATCACATCTCCATGGAAACACTCAATCAACAGTTTCTACCCTAATCAAAAGACTAAGTCTGTCCCCACAAGATTGCATTAAAGAACATGGCTTTTCTGGGGGGCAGAATATATCCAAACTGGCACACAATCCATGGGTTATTTGTTCACTCTCTTGATGGTGTCGTTTGAAGCATAAAAGTTCTTAATTTTGATGAAGTTCCCATCGATTTGTTTTTTCTTTGTCACTCTTGTTTTGGTGTCATGTCTAAGAAATCACTGTCTAATCCAACATCCCAAAGATTTACTTCTATGTTTTCTTTTAAGAGTTTTATAGTTTTAAGTCTTACATTTAGGTCTTTGATCCATTTTGATTTAATTTTTGTGTATGGTGTGAGGACAAACTTCATTCTTTTCTCGCATGTGGTTATTCAATTATGCCAGAACCATTTACTGAAAAGGCTATTCTTTCCCCATTAGATTGTCCTGGTACTGTTGTTGACATTTTGTTGCTTTTAATATGAGAGAAGTAACGCACATGTGCACACTGAAGGGACAGACCCTATTAGAGGTGGAAATGGTGATGACATGAAAGAGGAGAATGGCTGGGACAGTGTACTCGGGTGGAAGGGAAGGATGGGATCCAGTGCCCAGCAAAGGGGTTGGCATTAGTCAGGAGCAACACCAGTTCAAAGGGAAAGACAGGGTACATGGGCACAGGTGCAGGCTGTGAGTGCTCTCATCTGATAACTTCCCTTTGCTCAGTGAAACAAGCAGTCAGGTCACCTCTGGAAAGAGAAGACAGGGGAGAAAGGGCTGGAAGCCTGAGGAGAGAAGAGGCTAGTGGGAGAGGGAGAGGACCAGGAAAATGTAAGACAATTGCTGGCAACATCTGCAGGCCCATCTGAGCTTGGTAGTTATAAACCAGAAGGGAGACCAGCTGATGGGGTCGGGTGTCCTTCTCCAGCTGCGTCCAGCTAGGCAGGTACAGTGGGTGGGGGTGGAGATTTGGGGGCGCTGCCCTCCAGGACCCTGTGGCAGGGCACCCTCTGCCTGGGACAGAAGGGCAAGACTGGTTCTCAGTGGCTGAAGCAAGAGATCCTGTCCCTGGCGATCACAGGTTCATCTGGGTCTTGGCCCACACACAGGCCACTTTGCAGTCTCAGGGCTGGGGGAAAACTCCCCCACCCTCAAATCTGGTTAGAGGCCCCAGACCAGGGAGTCACTTGTTAGCCTCAAGCCTCCCAGGTCCCCTCACCTCCACCCTGCTCTCAACCTCCAATGAGCCCAAAGGCTGAACTTAGAACCATGGGGGCACAGGAAGAGGTTCTGGATCCTTGCAAGGACTTGTCGACATCATTGGCAACCCAAGCGGATGAGAAAAGAGAAACTGTGCATTTCTTTTAATGCAATTTTATTGAGATATATGCACACACCACACAAACCATCTCAAGTATACAATCAGTGGCTCACAGTATCATCACATAGTTGTGCATTTGTCACCATGATCAATTTTAGAACATTTTCATTACTCCAGAAAAAGAAATAAAAAGTAAAAAGTAAACCCAAAACATCCCATACCCCTTACCTCTTATCCCCCAAGTTGTTCATTTTTACATCCTCCTTGCATACCTTATGGAGTTGTAATGCCCACTGTAGTAGCCACTGGCCACTTGCTGGTCAGGATCGAAATGTGCAGCATCACACCAGGTTTCCAAAAAAAAAATAAATAAAGGAAAATATCTCATTAATAATTTTTATATTGATTATGTGATGAAATGATCATATTTTGGATCTATGGAGTTAGAGTACATTACTAAACTAATCTCTTCTGTTTCTGTTTACTTTTTTCAGAGTGGCCACTAGACAGTTTTAAATTACCTATGTGGCCTGTAGTTTTTTAAATGCAATTTTATTGAGCTATATTCACACACCATACAACCTGCGGCTTGCATTTGTGGATTGTATTGCGTTTCCTTTGGAGATCGTTGATGTAGAGAGCCCAGCTGCCTCCTGCCCTGGTCAATAGGATAAAGCTCTCATGGGGTACAAGGGCCGCCCATCTGGGGTTGGCTTCCGGAACTTAATATTGCCATGGGGCCACGCTTCTGAGGCGGTCAGAGTCCAGCGTGTGGACACTGGCTTGAGCACTCTCCGGGAGGCAGCTCCAGGATGTTGGGGACCCACGGTCCCCATACATCTGTCTGGGCTGGTCCTTGCTGGGTCAGATGACTGACTGACACTGGGATTAGGGCCATGTGAATACTTCACATTTTTAAAACTAGAACCCCCTTAGGTCCAAGATGCTTCCATCGTGGTTGCCGCTCAGCTCCCTCTGAGCCAGGCACTCAGGTAGAAAACCCAGGGAACCACCAGCCCTATTTACAATTTGCCCTTTTCTTTCTTTTTGTTGCCCCTCAAGTGCACAAATATGAATTTGTGTATTGGGAAATCCCATTGAATTTCATATATCCCTCCCCATTTACTATTTATTAAAATTGCCTTTTATTGCCCACATACATAGTTTAACTATTTCCCTGATTACAATATTAGAATTGTTTCACTCTCTTTTTTATTATAAACAGTAATATTATGAATATTTTAATTTTTTCCATTTGAATTATTTTATTGGAATATTTTTCCTGACGTGATATTTATTTGCTGGAAAGCATATACAATTTTATAGTTTCTGTGACTTCTTTTTTTTCCCCAGTCACTCTCGCAAAAGACTATCACTGTGTATCACCACCACTGGTGGGTGGGTGTGTGTGTGTGTGTAGGTATATATAGCTATAGAGTCATATAATTATATACAGTTGTGTGATAACTATAACCGTCTTCCAGCTCGGTTTGTTCATTTGTATTTATTTCTTGCTAATTAATTGGTAGGTAACAGATACCGCCTAGGTATCTTACTTGCATTTGCTTAATTGCTAATGCAAATGAGTAAATTCCGTCTTTATAACCCACAAAAATAAAATGAATAGCCACCACTTCGAGATTGGGGGACAAAAAGAGCACCTTTCAGCCCCCTACCCCCAGCCCCCGCTAGGATCTGGGGGTACTGATAGTTGATCCCATCATCTCAATGGTCCAACAAGCGTCCTTCGGCTCATAAAGCCATTTCCCTCCTCGGACCCAGCTGAAAACACCCCGCATTTCCCTTCCCTGTGCGGTGAAGCCCGGCACCCTTCACTGCCACGCGGTGATTGCTCGGCATTGAAAGACGCCGCATTTCATACGTCTGAGGTGGCAGCACACACGGCTGATGTTCTGTCCGGGGCTTAGGAAACCTCAGGAGAGCCTCAGCGCCCCGAGCCCGGGACCTTCTGGGGCCACCTCCCGGCCCGGCCCCCGACCGCGCAGGCGCCGGGGTCCGTGCTCCAGACGGGGTAGCCGCCGGGGTCCGCGCTCCACACCGCGCAGGCGCCGGGGTCCGCGCTCCACACCGCGCAGGCGCCGGGGTCCGCGCTCGGGGCGCGGGGAGAGGCCGCGGCCGGGCGCCCGCTGGGTGGCGCCTCCCCGCGGCTAACCCGGAGCCCGGCTCCTCCGAGCCCGCGCCGCCGGCCTCCCGCCCCGTCACAGCGCACCGCAGCACACGGCTGAAAAAACCCGGAAAAATAAAAAAGTCAATTTTAGCTAAAAACACACCATGTGCCTGAGAGAAACCTCACTCGGTGCTGTCACGTCAACACCCGAAGCAGGTTAATAACCGGCCCCGGAGCAGATGGTTTCTTTTTGTAATTACTGGGTCCGCCCACCAAGGCTCCCTCCTCGGCTGCCTCCTCACCCTGCTGGCAGCTCGCGCCGGGGTGATGCGGGGTGTGGGGCGAAGCGGGTAGGAACCGCGCAGCTGGAACTGCCACCCGGCCCCCCGCGCCCAGGCGCTCCTCACCGCAGGGACCGCAGCTCTGTGTGCACCAGGGCGGCGGCTCCCAGCACTGGCGGCTCCAGCGGGTCATAGATAAAAGGAGGGGACAGCTGAGCCACAGGCCAGTCACCAGGCAAAAGCAGGTGCAACCTCACTAGTGGTCCCGAGAAAAACGGATCAAATCAAGGTGCTGCAGCCATCACCCAGGAAATTTAAGGTTTAAGAATCCATAATCCCATTTGCTGGTGGGTGGCCCGTGGGTGGGGGAGCAGCGATGGAATATGACAGCCTTGTCCATGCCACCCAGCAATTTCACTATAAGGAATCTACCCTCGAGACCTAATCCAAAATACCATAGGATGTTAACACAAAAACTTTCACTGCCGATTATAATGGTAAAAAGCTGCACAAGGAAACAACACTAGGGATACAGTTAAGGACCAGGGGATATTGTGCAGCCATTATGAATGTTCATGGAGAATTTTAAATTACATAAAAAATGTTATTTAATGTTAATCGATAAAAGCATTCAAAGAGGTATATGCAAATAAGTTAGAAATATACATACACAGCATAAAGAGGTTTGTAAGAAATACACCAAATATGTTAACAGTGATTTTCTGTGTGGTGGGATTTGTAGTGATTTTTATTTCATTACACTTTTCTAAATTTTCAGCAATAAACATTGACCAATAAAATGAAATAATGTGTTTTCAAAGACGCTTTAAAAATACGGTTTAAAGAATGCACAAGAAATTGGTAACAGTGGCTGCATCTGGGGAGAGGGCCTCAGGCCTGGGGTCAGTGTAAGAGGAAGGCTTTCTTTTCAGTCTGTACTCTCTGCTACCTTTTAAATTGTGAACTAGGCAGGTATGACTTATTCAAAAATGAAGACTTTTAAAAGATAGAAAAAATGTAAATCATTAAACCAGAGGAGCTCAGAGGAGACACTGATCAGAAAAACCTGAGAGAAAGGCAAGGAAAACAGCTTTCAGCTCCTGGGAGACAGAACTCAAGTTTGGGTAGCCCTCTTGGCCCAAAGCATCACACGTCACCCCAGGATCTGGCTAGTGGGGGGTGTCTGTTCTGCCAGGCCTGCTTCACCAGAGACAGAGCTTGTCGGCAGTGACCATCTCCTCCCTGGGCTGTTTCCCCAGGGGTGGGCTGCAGAGGACATTGGTGCAGGGCTTCTGAGTGCTGGGACCCCCTGGGCCCCTGGCACCAAGTGCTGAGTGGGTGGGACCTGCTCGCCTAACTGAAGGGAACTGTCTTATACCCCGGCTTTTCCTAGGCAGATCAGTTATAAGCAATTTCTGAATTTGGCATGTTTTGCAAAATGAAAAAGCATACCCAGCTTTGAAGCACAGAACCAAAAATCTCTATTCTGGTTTCATTCTCATGCTATCCACAAAGGGATTTTTTTTTTTTTTTTCCCACAAAGGGATGTTTTTACCTCTAACTAAAAAGAAAACAACTTTTGACTTTTGAGTCTACTGAAATTACAAAAATGGGGGAGTGGGGATCATTCAGTGATTTTAGGTTTGCATTTCTGGGATGGCACGAGGGGCTCAGTTGGCAGCACGCGCAGAAATGAGCCACACACATCCCTCTTGGTTTTCAGACAGCCCCTGCCCCATCTGCACCAGCAGCACACAGTGGCTTTGTTAACCCAGGAGTGTGGCCTGGGCTGCGTTCCCCACTCCATCCCTCTGGGTCATAATGCACCCTGGATGTTTCTGTATCCGCATGGAGGTGCCCCTCTAAGCAGAAGTGCCTCCTCCCCACCTCCAGGGAGGCTGACACTGCCACCAGCCAGTGGAGAGAGCCCAAGTCTCAGCACTGACTCCTGAGGCTGGGGATCCACTGGATGGTTTGCTGTTGCCCTTTGCCTGCACAGGAAGGCAGAGGGTGCTGGGATTGGGGGAGCTTTCTATAATTCTTTAGAGCCACCACCTCTGGCACCTTCCATTTGGCTCTGCATGAAAGATTTCCAAGGGCTACAGCTGCCTTTTGTGCTTTACACAACATATGAGGGGAAAGGATAGTTCTGGGGAGAAAAAATTTATTGTAATTGATGACACATAGTCAAGTTGTGACTGAAAGCAAAGTGAACACATCCATAGGGAACTTTAAGGTTGGAAACATTTCTTAGCCTTCAGAATGAGCAATAATTTTTACTGAGAATATTTAATTTCAAAAGCAGAACTCAAGAAGTACCATGATTTTTCAGGTGGGGAAAGCAAGACCCTGGGAGTGGGAGAGCCGAGGCGTGCAGATGGTGGGTTGGCGCCTGCGGCCTCACTCTCAGGCTCCCCACGCCCCTCTGTGCCCCTCCTTGCAGCCACTCAGAAGTCTCTGGGTGGGGAAGGGGCACGCTCAGGAAGTAAACATGATTCCAGCATGGGCTAGGTCTGGAGCTGAGACCCCAGGGCCCAAGCAGGGGCCAGTCCTGAAACGGCTGCTTGGAACAGGAATCATCTTTCCAAGAGGAGAAGGGCCAGCTGGCAGGGAGGTGAGGACACAGCCAGAAAGCCAGCTGAGCTGACGACAAGACCCCAGACCCCAGGGAGCAGGACGTCCGCAGCGGGCAAACCTCTACTTTTCACCAGCTTTGTGCTTGGAGGACCACAGGTGCGCCAGGCCACAAAAACGTGACTTTTCTTAAATAATTTCCAGACTGTGATACGGCACAGCAGGGCTATCTCCAGTAGGAGAGTTCATTCCAGTTTAAGGGAATATACTGGCTTTGTGTCCATTTCTCAGGGGGGGTCACTCGGCCCCTTCCCCACCCCTTGGCTGCGAATCATCGACGTGACACCCCCACTGCCCAGGAGGAGAGGCCTAGTCGTCGTACTGGATTTCCGCCTGGAGCTCCTTGGTGATGTAGCTCACCAGCATCGCCAGCAGCCGCTGCTGCAGGGCCTCGCTGCCCATGACCAGGGCGGTCAGCTGCACGGCGTCTGTCCACTCCAGGTGCCTGAGGATGGCAGCAGCCTCGTTGAAGAGCTTCTGCTGCTCGGCAGGGGGCAGCTCCATTATGATCTGAGGAACTGCCTTAAACTGTCCACTTGTCATCCAGGCACCTAATAGACCCCCGACGGCTCCCCCTGGAAAACAAGGAAGGGTTCAATTAGCTGGGCCTTATTCATAGCGATGGCCTCCGGTTCTCACCGAGCACACATCCACTGTATGACGAGTGTGCCCATTCGTGAGTCGGCCAATCCGGGCCCTGCATCCTTCTGCACTGCCAGGCAGCACGGAGGGCAAAGGTTTATGTGATCCTTGGTCCGTTTGGCTCAGTTAATTGACACCCTAGCATGCCCTTTCCGAAGCAAAGTGACGCAGACACCTTCCACAATTCAGAGCTGCACCAACTAAATTCCTCTTCGTGGGCTGAAGAAAGTTCCCAAGTTCCCCATAAAAATCTCACAAAGAGGGGACTGGGAAGCCAACGCATTTTTGGGGAGAACCAGTTCAGCAGTGGGTGTCCTCCTCTGGGGGGGGGCGCTAATAATATTTCTTGTGTCTGAACTTTGGGCATTTCCAGTACATTTACATGGTTTCAAGGACCCTCCAAAGCTGTATGATAAGGAACACATTTAATTTATTCAACTATTTCTCTGTTATCCTTAAAAGGACACAAACACTATTTTTATATTTAAATTTATTGACAAAGTTAAGGCATGCTAACTGAACTTTCATCAATGCAAAGTCCTACCCAACCTGACTGGGCCCCAGGGAGGTGCAGAACGGGTGAAGGGTGCAGGGAAGGCACCCTAGGGCAGGGGTTTCAAGCTTAGAGCCCTCCAGGCGGCAGAAAGGAGTGAAGTGGGTTGAGCAGGCCCGTGGTGACCGGACGCCTGGGCGTCTGTCTAAAGGAGAAGCTGTGACTTCATGCCTCCCAGGTGCTACCATGTGGATTAGCACAGACTAGTTGCAAAACCACATTTTTATCTTTATATTATCTCACAATTTTTAGATATTGGCGATTAGAAATTTAAAGATGCAGCCGGGCTGGATTTAGTGACTCAGTTCCAAAGAACAAGCATTGGGGGTGGGGGGTGGGGGAGGGGGCAGGAACTTTCTGGTTGAGAAACATGGGAAGTTGGCCCCTACCCAAGTGATGGAGGTCAACAGCAGCAGTGATGACACGTGGATGCCATTTGCCCCCAAACGATGCAAAGAGAAGGGCACTCGCCTCTGTGTCTTCTTCCCAGTAACCCAGAACCCCAGTCTGATCATGAGAAAAACATCAGACAAGCCCAAATTGAGGGACAGTCTATAAAACCCCTACCAGTACCCCTCAAAACTGTCAAGGACACGACAAACAAGGCGAGTCTGAGAAGCTGTCCCAGTCCAGAGGAGACTAAAGGAACATGATGACCACACATGATATGGGATCCTGGTCTGGATCCTGGGTCAAAAAAGACGGTGAGTACAAAAATGGGGGAGCTTCAAATAAAGTTAGAAGAGTTAATAGCAATGTATCCGTGTTAACATCAGGGGACGCGAACCTGGATGCTGAGTATATGGGAGTTCTCTGTACTATCTTTGCAGTTTTCCTGTACATCTAATATTATTCCAAAATTAAAAGCTTATTTCAAAAAATGCTTCCCAGGCCAACGAGAACCCGTTTGCAGGCTGGTTGAGCTGGCGGGCAGTAAAACCTGCCTTCCTCCCATGCTGCCAGAAACCAGAGCAAGTATCAGGTCCTGGAGGCTGAACTCTGCCCCTGGAGAGGGTTTTCCTCCTCTCCGACACAAAGGGACATTCTGGGCAGGGAAAACCAGATAATTCATAAGTTTTCTAGAACTTTTCCCCATGGTGCTTAGCAGGCAGGAGGCACGCTCCTCTGAATTAAACCTTTATGAGAACATTAATTTTTGATTTGGAGCAATAGTTAATGCAAAAAGTTGCCAGGAACATCAACTGGTGAGTTACCAGCTCTTTGGAGAAGAGAAAATTCCTTTGTCTTCTGGGTAGAAGGATGCTCTCACTTGTGACCAGGGGCTGGAAGCAGGTAAACCCCTGGGTCTCATGGGTGGATATCCTGCTCTGTTCTTGCTTTTACTCAGTCTGAATAAAATCTGTGCTCTCCAAATGGCATCAATATGAAAAAATTATGCAAGCCTCCCCTGAACCATCAGATGGGGTTGAGGGCAAAGATAGAGAATGTCACTGACTAAGAAGGAGATGGCCTTTGCTCCTTTCTTACTGGTTACTTCCTGGACAGTAAAGAAGCTGAAGTCAGGATTACTAATCCAGAGTTTCAAAAGGGAAATACACAGATGCAAGGTCTGATGCCACCCACATGCGTATTTCCCTCCCTGCAGCACAGCCTTAGCCTAATGAAACGTCCTTGAATGTCAGCCTCGCCAGTGAGTTGGGAGACAGAAGCCAGCCTTGGCCAAAGGGTGGTTCTCTCTCCAGCCTTTGTGGGAAGGCCACTGGCCAGCTAGGAAGGATTTCCAGCAGCCTGTGAGCTCTCCATGGCTCTCGATTCCCCAGCACAGGCTGCCCAGCCCACAGCAGGCACTCAGTCAACGTCTGCTGAGCCCAGCGGTGACCATGCCATTGGAGGATGCTGCGACACTGTGAGAGCACCAGCCACACTGTCTTAGTTTGCTAATGCTGCAGAATGCAAAACACCAGAGATGGATAGGCTTTTATAAAACAGGGGTTTACTTTGCTACACAGTTACAGTCTTAAGGCCACAAAGCGTCCAAGGTAACACACCAGCAATCGGGTACCTTCACCGGAGGATGGCCAATGGTGTCCGGAAAACCTCTGCTAGCTAGGAAGGCAGCCGGCATCTGCTCCAAAGCTCCGGCCTCAAAACGGCTTTCTCCCAGGACGTTCCTCTCTAGCAAGTTTGCTCCTCTTCAAAACATCACTCCCAGCTGCACTCACTGAGTTTTCTCTCTCTCAGTCAGCTCATTTATATGGCTCCACTGATCAAGGCCCACCCCGAATGGGCGGGGCCACGCCTCCATGGGAACATCTCATCAAAATTATTACCCACAGCTGGGTGGGGCACAGTCCAAGCAAATCTAACCAGCACCAAAAGCGTCTGTCCAACAAGACCACAAAGGTAATGGCATTTGGGGGACACAATACATTCAAACCGGCACACACACTCTCCCACGTTGGGTCCAAATGGCAGCCAGGCCAGCTCTCCAGCTCGGTCCCAGCCCACCGCTTGCCTCCCATCTCTGAGCTGATGGCTCTTCCAAGGCCTAGGGCACAGGAATTCTTCCTACTCCTAGTCCAAAGGAAGCAAGTCCACTCTAGCCCCGAGGAACGATGCCTTTCTGAAAATCAAGCTACACAGCCCTTTGTTAAATTAGCCAACATCTTCATTCAATGCCAGAAGTTGGTTCCCAAACAGAAGCAGGTGGTAGAGCAAGGGGGCCAGGGGTGACCTCTCGAGGGGTGAAGGGCAGTTCTCTCTTGGTCTTGTTTCCTCTGCATTGGGCTTTGGCTTTCAGAATGGGGACGCTCGCTCTGCAGGAGCTGGTGTAAAACGGCCACACAGCGTCTGCTCACAGTTCCCTTCTGAAGCGCCATGTTAATGATGATGGGGGATGGTGGAGGTATTGGGGAAGAAGGGAGGTGCAGGACACCCCGATATCTTCAGACTCTAGCACACAAACGGGGAAGGGCAGGGCCAGCTGCCCTGAGCTCACACTTTGGGCTCCCAGCCTGGAGGCCCCGGGGTCCTCCAGGTCAGAGTGACACAGATCCCGTTTTCAGGAGCACTCCACACTGCTGAGACATTCACACAGGAGCCTGTATTTTCTACAGAACAGATCTCTCTCTCTCTCTCTCTCTCTCTCTCTCTCTCTCTCTCACACACACACACACACACACACACACACCCACACACACACACACAGGTCCAAGGCACGTCCAGGACACCCACGCGGCCGGCTGTCCCTGAAGGCACTCACCGATGGCTAGTCCTGGCGGACCGCCTACCAGGCCGCCCACGAAGGCCACAGCCCCGGTCACCAGGGCACCCTTCCCAGAGTGCTTGACGGCCGCTTTCATCTTCCTCTCCGCGGAGATGGAGCAGAGAAGCTTCATGATGTCTTCTACCATGACAGGCATCTTGGCTGGCCTCCAAGGGAAAACGTCAAAGGGAGAGTTTGAATGGACTTATGAGTATTTCCCCCCAAATGTTACTCTTCCTAGACTTTGGAGGAAAGGTCCCCATTTTCTATAGAGAATAGTAACCCTGCCATGTGCATGACAGAAGGCACCCAGTCCTGCGAAAACTTATTTGTCACCGAGAAAGCAGGGCAGTATTTGGTTAATAAGCAAACAGAAACAGCAGAGGGGAGTAAAGATCTCTCTGGCCCTCTGATTAGCTTCTGATTTATGACCAGATTCGGAAGCAGCTCCTGCCACGTGCTCCACCATTTCAACACAAGGGAGGCAAGGCTGACTTCTTGCATCAGCGGCCTTTTGACTGGCTCAGGCAATTCCCAGACGCACAAGGCCTGGCAGGGCTCAGAAAGGCCCAGGCCTTGTATCCACTTCTGTGTGACAACGCATCTGGGCTCACAGCAAGCCAGAGAAGGGAAAAGGGCAGGCTCTGGAACCTCACTGGCTTTGCTGGGCACTGACCTCTGTGTGACCCCACGTGTCAGATTCCTTACATGTAACATGGGGATAAACCACCTGTTAATTCTTATATGGTTTCCTAAAATGGATGTTGATACAATGATATAGAGAAAACCCTGGGGACCCCTCAGAGTTACCAAAAAAAAAACAAAAAACAAAAAACAAAAAATTGTGCCTTATTTCCTCTTGGAACTCCCTCTCGAATTTCCTATCTTTTGAAATTTGAAATCCCCACTAAAGCAGTTGTGCAAATAGCCAATCAAACCCTTAGTTCATTATGTTTGACCTAATACAAAATAAAACCCACCTGCCCTAAACCTGCCTCTGTAAGACAGACCCTCACCCAATCAATAGGAGTCAAGCTAACTTCTTTTTTTATGTCCATAAAATTCATTTGCCATCCCAGAAGCCTGAAGCTATTTCTGTTAGCGCAAGTGATCTGCCTTCTTTACTGCAGCAAAAGTTGGATGTCCTGAATAAAATGCTATAATCTGCAAACTCGACCCTGATTTATCTTTGGACAATGTGAAGCACCTGCCATGGGTCTGGAACACGGCAAACCCTCAATCCATGGTAGCTCTAGAGGAACACTTCTGCTCCTCATACACCCCACTGGCTTTTTAGAGCTCACTCCAGAAAGTCCCTACATTTCTACGCGTGGGACAAGCAATGACAAGACGGCACCATAAGATGAAGTAACTGAACAAAATAAATCAAAGAATTCTAGCAATAGATAGACAGATGGACAGACGGACCTTTAAACAATGACCTTCAGTACAATTCCTTTGCTATTTCTCTGAGGTCAGGAAACCATTTGAAATTCTGCCATGCGGGCGGGGAAACGGCAGGCAGAGCAAGGGTGAGAGAAGGGCGGGCGCCGCCGGGCCAAGGGTCTGGGTGGGCATGGCGGACCTAAACACTGATGAGCCTCGTGGGAAGAAAAGTCCAAGTGGGAAGGGGTTGAGGGTCATGCTGGGCCCACAGGCTTCTCAGCACCTTCCCTTCTCACCAACACTTCCCTTCCCATTCAAGGCCGAACCCTTCAAATAGCTGCTAAGCGAACTTGCCTGAAGACCTTTGGGGCAGACCCTATTGCTCAGTATTTTTTGGTTTTAAGAGCTTTTTTGACTCAAGGATAATCCAGGAACAACGGAAGTCTCTAACGGACAACTGGCCTCCTAATACGAGAAGAAAATTTTGAGCCTTAGAACAAATATTTGGATCTACCCTATTACCACAAACGTGGGTTTTCAGAACTTCTCTACAGTCCCAGGAGAGGTGAGAAGTATCTTGTGCTCTTGCCCCGGGAACATTTTCCTTCCTTTTTCCTTTTTTACATATTAGATCAGTGATCCTTCACGCGCATGCCCAGGCATCACAGCAGATCTTGCTAAATGCAGATTCTGATGCAGCAGCAGAGGGAGGGGGCTGAGATTCTGCATTTCCAACAAGCCCCAGGTGGTCTTTAGACTAAGAGCGTGACCCAGTGTGTCTGACATCTGTCATTCAGTCCTCCAAGTCAGAAGGTGCCAGTGGGCACCCGCCGGCACAGCTGTCTGGCCAGGTGGGGTGTGAGAGGCCTTGCAGGGCTGTCCAAGGGACTGAAGGAAAGCCCACACCTGCCCGCACCTGCTCTGGATGTGCCACAATGCCCAAGACCTTTCCCACCCTTTGCTCGCCAGCAGCAACTGCTTCCAGAGCGAGGAAGAGCCTTCCCGGAAGACAAGTCTCTTTCCAGGGTCCAGACATGCCCACACACAAACGGACATAACAATAAAATAGCATTATAGAACAGGAAAGGGACTGAAGCAACCCAGAAATGGAGGCCTGGAGGGCATGCCCTGATTAAAGTAGCCATAGTCCTGAAAAGCTACGCAAACAAAATGAGTTCTATTTCAAATACATATTAAGATAACCAAAGGAATTAATTTTTGGTAAAACCTTTCAAAAAATAAAACTCTGTAAAATATCTTATCACCTTCTAGCTTAGCTCTGGTTGATACTCAGCTTTTCAGCTGTCACTTATGCAGGGAAAAGGGAAGTACGGCTCCTGTCTGGGGGAGGCCCCTCTGGAGGCTGCAGCGACGCCAAGACCCCTGAGCAGGCAAGGCTCGATTTGCAAGGCTAGCTTCCACACCAGTGCACTCTTCCCCGGTTTGCTGCAGAATTATGGATCTACACTCTCGAAAGAGTTTCTGCCCAGCAAGAAAACACATGGAAAAGAGGCAGGAAACAGACACATACCCACTTCACCCTCCATTGTGTGTTATAAAAATCCCAGCTTCTGATCTACTCTAGAATGACTTTAAGTCAAAACCCACAGGGGCTAATGAGGCATCATTGTGCAAATGCTACTTCCAGCGTCCACTTAGCCCAGTGGGCCAGCGACAAAGCTTAAGCGTGCTCTGTAGAACTGGAGGGCCTGCAGGTATGGGCTGTGGGGGCGGCCGGGAGGAAGGGGCCAGCTCCAGCTGGGTTTCAACAGCCACACAACATGGGCAGAGGTAGTGTTAGGGCTGCCTCAATCCAAGGGAAAGCTGGTTTAATTTCCTTACAAAAATCATTTCAGATGTTGAAGCATCAATAGGCTCATCGTGGAAGAAAGGTTTATAACCCCATCTTCCGAGCCGTTGCTAAACAGCTCAGCCTCCTGAATTTGGGCTTGCCAGACTGGGGGTGAAGCCAGTCCTGTTTCTCCTTACCCCACCCCAAGGCTGCCCTGGTCAGAAAGGCGGGTGAGGGGAGCAGGGGGAGCATTTCGATAAGGGGCAGGCCTCAGAGGGTGGGAGTATATCCCCACCCCCACCCCATCAGCCTCAAGCCTATTTCAGACTCTGATTTGTCCACGAAACAGGCCCTGGTCACAGGGAGCCCGTCTGCCAGCCCAGGGAGGCAAAGGCCAACCGGAAGCCCTGGTTTCTAGCCAGCACCCCGGCTGGGCTGCAGCTTGCAGCAGGGTTTGGGGAAGGGACAGAGAACTAATTCCTCTGACAGCAGCCCTGGGCTGAGGGGAACCAGACTGTGAGAGAAGAGGGAGAGGGAGGCTTCCGAACAGAGCCCTGATTTGGAAAGAATTAGGAAAGTGGCATTAGGAGTCAGAGTGCTCTCTCTCACCGGGACTCCTCAATACTTTATGCTTCCAGGACAGAATTTACAAAACTCCCCCGAGGGCTGCAGCTCCCGTAAATCTGTCTTCCCACCTCTGTCTCGGTGCAAAGGTCGCAGCAAACCCCACGGGATTAGCCCACAGAGCGGTTTTGAATAAATCAGTAGTCAGTATTTTAAGATCGGCGACCGCACAGAGGCTGGGAGCCAGGGCCCGGGGTGAAGCTTTCTGGGTTCACATCCCTGCTCTGCCGCTGACTCCTCATGTGGCTTTAGAAAAGGAAGACACTAAGGGTGTCCACCAGCACCCGCTTCCCCCCACCGCGAACCTGAGGGTCCGGCTCCCGGCAGGACCCCATGGCTCCCAGGCGGGGTGCGCCCTCCCCTCCCCCGGCCCCGCGCGTCCCCGGGCGCCCTTCATCCAAGGGGGAGGCGGCTCCTCCGCGCCTGTGATGTCGAAGGCCGGCTCCGCGCCACCGGGGGACCGACGCTCCTGGGCGCCCCGGCCCCGCCGTCCTACCTCGGCCCCGCCCGGCCCTTCCCGCGCGAGGGGCGCACAGGCCCGGCTCCCCGCGGCTCCCGGCGCGCAGGCCCCGCCCTCCCGCCTTCCGGCTCGCGGCGCCGGGGCCTTCCGGGGCGGCACGGTCCCCGCAGCAGCTCGGCGCCGACCCCGGCCCGGGCCGGGACCCCCTTCCGCCGCCCGACACCGGGACCCGGCGGGGGAGGCCCTCCGCGCGCGGGCTCTAAAGCTGAGCTCCCGGTGCCCCGAGGCCGCACCCCTCGCTCCCGCCCTCTGCCGCACCCCGGCGCACACACCCGTCCTATACGAGGATGCTCTGGGACCTTCCCAAGCCTGGAGCGTCCTTCTGCAGAGACCCCTCGGCCCCTCGCTCGGCATTCAGCACCTCAAGCCTGGGAACCTAAGCGCGGCGGCCTTTGCAAGTCGAAGGTGCTGAGTTAGTATCTGGCGAATAACGGGCCGGAAGCAGACATCAGCTGGCCCCAGTGCCGGCCAGGGGCCTCTGGGTCTGGGGGTTTGAAGAGGAGAAGCCAGGGCTTTGCTCCTAGGATTGTGGGGAGGGGTCCATCTCAGGGCAAAGCCGAGGTTGGTGAGCCCCTGGGGAGGGTGCAAGGAGCTGGGGGGGGGGGTGGCGGGGGGTGTTGATATTGGGCCGGGGAATAATACTTTAGAGGGGTATGTGGAGAAACCCCTCTTCCCCAGGGGCCCATCTCAAATCTGAAAAGGCTTCTGGGGGCTTTACCTCCGATCATCTCGCTTGATCCCGACAGCGACCCTGCAGTGTGGGCTTGGTTGTTGCCATGTTACCGTCAGGAGGACCAAGACAGAGGTTGCTCTGCCCACGGTCGCTCAGGTAGAGAGTGTCAGTGTCCACCTGGCTCACAGCCCTGCTCGTAACCAGCACCTGCCTCGCTTCCCACGGTGCCCACGGCACCCAGAGAACGGGTCTCTTTCAAGCCCAAGTCATCTTGTTATTTCTGTTCCCCTCTGTCTTTTCCCACTGTGAGAAAGGGCCTAATGCAATTCACCAGGTCTCCTCTGACAGGCGTGAAATCTGTTCTGAGTAGGAGCTTTTGCTTGGGTTTGGATGACCTTCAGGAGGGAAAGTTAAGTGAGACTAGTCATCAGCCCTGGACTTGGGGGCTACGCTGCGCTTTCCCTGGGCGAGGCTCCCTCTGGTGGCACCTCTGAGAACTGCACCTTCTGCCTGCTGACACCCCCCAAGACAGGTGGGGCAGGAGAGTACTGGGAGGACAGAAAGATGCTGGAGGTGAAATAAACATCCAAGTTGGAACTCTCTAGAGGAAATAAGTGTGAGAAGTCCACGCAAACCTTCAACCCGTCAGCAGCCTGGGACTTTCATTCTGATTTTAATACACTGAGGGAATGATTGCACCCACCAAAGCCCATGAATGTAACACCTGGCACTCACCGGCCCTCCTGCAGAGTGAGTGGGGTGCGCGGTGGGTCCCTGGCAGGGTGCGGTGACTATGCTTTGGCCCAGCACACAGCTAAGAGATCCTTTGGATGCTTTTGTAATGCTCACAGTCCTACCGTCTGGCCAGGTGCCAGGGAATGTTATTCAGCTTCTCCATGCCTCGGTTTCCTCCTCTAGGAAATGACAATAATAATAATGTCTGTCTCGTAGGACTGCTCTGAAGATGGAAGGAGGTACAGTGTGGATATCCAGGGTACTCTTTGCTTACATCCTAAGTTATAAACATGGACAGCATCTCCAAAGTCTCAAATGTGAGCCTTGACTAAGCACCCTCTTCCTGTTGGGCACAAGAATTTCCCAGGGTGCTAGGTTGTGCTCACAGGGCTAACTGGAACCAGAACCCAGGTGGGGCCCCCTGAGGCCAGAATCACTCCAGCCGCCACCACTACTCTTTTCAGAGGCTGAGTGCACCAGCTCCTGACTTACCCACTCTTTCAGGATAAACCTACCCACCCAGGCCCAGGACAATGTCTTAATGTTATATACTAGTCAACCTGGGAGACTTTTGAAAAATAGAAGTTTATGATCTATGTTCTTTTTGGTTTTAACTTACCTCTGAGGAGGCACCATAATCTGTTTTGTGTTCAGAGGATTCCCAGGGGTCTTGATACAGCCTTGCAGCCAGTTGTCTGTCCCCAGGCACCCCACAGAGCCAGGGAACTGGGTCAGGAGAGGTTCCAATCTCACATGCGGGGCCCCGAACACCCTTCCGGAGCTCTGAGTCCTGAGCCCTGAGGGCCAAGTGGGTCCCCCCAAACCCCAAGCCCCAAGGCCAGTCCCGTTTCTTGCCCCAGGATGTGTGCCATTCCTTTCACAGGTGAAAGTTTCAGCTCACTGCTGGGCGCACACCGGGTCTTCAGTAAATGCTAGCTGTGATGATTATGTTCTGAGCATGTACATGGGACCTGTGCATCCATCCACACTGGGTGAAGTATCAGCCTCAGGTCAGGAGTGTGGTGGGCAGGACACCAGCCAGCCACCTGCCTTTAGCCTTGGGAAAGCTTAGTTCTGAAGGGGTTGTCGAGGGACAGAAGGCTCTGGGGCTGGTAAGGATCTCATCCCAGCCTTCATCACTGTTCTTCTAAATAATTAATTCATCTTCTGCCTTGGTGTTTACATCCTTCAAATATTTGTAGACGGTTATCATGTCCCTTTAGCCATCACTTAGCAGTACTTTGCATATTTGCTGAGGTGTTGAGTGTGTGTTATCATCGTTGTCACTATTATTTTTATTTATTATTATTTCCTCCTAGCGCCCTCCTTTAGTTCCACAGCTGTCATCATCACTCTGTGGATTTCCTCCAGGTTCCCTTCCTTTCACGTGCCCGGAATGGAATATTAGAAGTTGGTAGTGGTGATAAGGGATGTTCCCCTACTCCCCTAATCATTAGTTTCCCCAAAGCCATATCAAATAAATAGACAAGCTAAGTAAAAGCCATGTGCTTTCAGTGCAAATGTAGCTTTCAGACAAATTCCCCAACCCCTGCCTTCCAGACAGATAATCTTCAATGTCCTCAACTACAAAATGAGGCTAAGAATACCTCCTCTCAACAACCTGGGATGGTTGTGAGAACTAAAAGAACAGAATGGAAAAGTGCTTTGTGCACTACACAGCAGCAGGGGTGGCATTGATTGGATTTCTGCAAAACATCCCAGGGGTCAGCTGTTGTAAAAAGCTAGAAATTCTAAGTTAGAATTTACAAAATGAACTCAATAGAACTAAGATTCACCCTGAAATCTGTTTATTGAAAGAATATACACAGATTCCCTACTTCAAAATCTATCAGGTTTTTTTTTTTTTTTAAATGAGAGTGTTCACATACCATACAATTATCCAAAGATCCAAAGTGTACAATCAGTTGCCCACGGTACCATCATACAGCTGTGCATCCATCACCACAATTTTTTTTTCAATTTTTGGAACATTTTCATTTCTCCAGAAAAGAAATAGAGACAAAAAAAGGAAACAAATCCTCTCATACCCCTAATCACAACCACCCCCACTCCATTATTGATTCATACTATTGGTATAGTACATTTGTTACTGTTGGTGAAAGAATGTTAAAATACTACTAACTGTGGTATATAGTTTGCAAAAGGTATATATTTTTTCCCTATATGCCCCTCTATTATTAACTTATTAGTTATAGTGTCATACTTTGTTTTAGTTCATAAGAAAGAGTTCTAATATTTGTACAGTTAGTCATGGACATTGTCCACCACAAGATTCACTGTTTTATACATTCCCATCTTTTAACCTCCACTTTTCCTTCTGGTGACATACGTGACTCTGAGCTTACCCTTTCCACCACATTCACACACCATTCAGCACTGTTAGTTATTCTCACAATGTGCTACCATCACCTCTGTCCATTTCCAAATATTTCAGTTCACCCTAGTGGAACATTCTGCTCATAATAAGCAACTGCTCCTCATTCTTTAGCCTCATTCTATATCCTGGTAACTTATATTTCATGTCTATGAGTTTACATATTATAATTAGTCCATATCAGTGAGACCCTGCAATATTTGCCTTTATGTGTCTGTGTTACTTCACTCAATATAGTGCCCTCAAGGTTTCTTCATCAACCCATTTCTTTTAAGATGGTTTTGTTCAAACACTATACATTCTGTCCTAAGTAAACAATCACTGGTTCCCTGTATAGTCACATATTTATGTATTGAGCACCATCGCCACTCTCTATATAAGGACATTTCTTCCACAAAGATGGAGGAAGAGTCAAAGAAGGCAGAGAGGCAAAAGAAAAAGGCAAGAGAAAGAGAGAAAAACAAACAAACAAACAAAAAAACTTGATAGCTAGAAGGTGACAAAAGGAAAGATAGCATTAACCTAAAGTAGAATAAGGAGTCAGACAACATCACCAATGCCTGGAGTCCCATACCCTTCCCCTATTCCCCACCCCCCATATGCATTTAGCTTTGGTATATTGCTTTTGTTTCATTAAAGGAGGCATAATACAATGTTTCTGTTAACTCTAGCATCTAGTTTGCATTGATTGTATTTTCCCCCCATCCCACACTATTTTGAACACCTTGCAATGTTGACATTCATTTGTTCTACCTCATGTAGAAACATATTTGTACCTTTTATCACAACTGTTGAGCATCCTAGGTTTCACGGAGTTATACAGTCCCAGTCTTTATCTTTCCTCTTTCCTTCTGGTGTCCCACATGCTCCTAACCTTCCTCTTTCAACCATGCTCACAGTCATCTTTGTTCAGTGTACTTCCACTGCTGTGCTACTATCTCCCAAAATTGTGCTCCAAACCTCTCACTCCTGTCTTGTCTTTTCTGTCTGTAGTGCTCCCTTTAGTGTTTCCTGTAGAGCAAGTATCTTGTTCACAAACTCTGTCATTGTCTGTTTGTCAGAAAATATTTTAAACTCTCCTTCATATTTGAAGGACAGTTTTGCTAGATACAGAATTCTTGGTTGGTGGTTTTTCTCTTTAAGTATCTTAAATATATCACTCCACTTCCTTCTTGCCTCCATGGTTTCTATTGAGAAATCCGCACATAGTCTTATCAAACTGCCTTTGTATGTGATGTATCGCTTTTCTCTTGCTGCTTTCAGGATTCTCTCTTTATCTTTGACGTTTGATAATCTGATTATTAAGTGTCTTGGCGTAGGCCTATTCGGATCTATTTTGTTTAGGGTACAATACACTTCTTGGATCTGTAATTTATGTCTTTCATAAGAGATGGGAACTTTTCATTGATTATTTCCTCTATTTTTGCTTTTGCCCCTTTTCCCTTCTCTTCTCCTTCTGGGACACCCATGACACATACATTCCTGAATTTCATTTTGTCATTCAATTTCTGAAGACATTGCTCATATTTTCCATTCTTTTCTCTCTCTGCTCTTTTGTGTGTGGGTTTTCAGGTGCCTTTTTCTCCAGTTCCTGAGTGTTTTCTTCTGCCTCTTGGGATCTGCTGTTGTGTCTTTCATCTCTTGTGTTGTGCCTTTCATTTCCATAGATTCTGCCAGTTGTTTTTTTGAACTTTCAATTTCTACCTTATGTACACCCAGTGTTTTCATTATACGCTTCATCTCTTTTGCCATATCTTCCCTAAACTTTTTGAATTGATTTAGCATTAGTTGTTTAAATTCCTGTATCTCAGTTGAAGTGTGAATTTGTTCCTTTGACTGGCCATAACTTTGTTTTTCTTAATGTAGGTTGTAGTTTTCTGCTGTCTAGGCATCTGGTTTCCTCGGTTACCCCAATCAGGTTTTCCCAGACTAGAATGGGCTCAGGTCTCAGAAAGAGGCAATAGTATCCTGTCTCCCTGAGGGTGAGTCTTAGAAGATTGATACACCCTGTGAGGCCTCAAGTCACTGTGCTTTTCTGCCCAGCATGTGGCACCCATCAGCCTGTAGCTCTGGACTGGTATAAGGAGGTGTGGTCCATGGCTGTCTTCCCTCAGGCTCTGGGGTCTGGTTCTGAATGGAAGGCAGGTAGTAGATCTTGGCAACACCTTCTTCCTCTTAGGGAAGATACACCCCCTAGGGAGAGGTCATTAGCATCTGGATAGTCTCTCTGCCTTTGCTATCTCCACCCTTGTCTGAGTCAGAGTGTGGGGAACTGAAAATGGCTGAGGTTTTCTCCACTAAGCTGAAAAAGGGACAGAAAGCCCCCTTTCAGGGCTGGTCTGCAACCCCCATCAGTTTCACCTGTCAGCCAGAGATAGCCCCAGGTCCTCTAGGCTTCCTCTCCCTCCCAAAGAGGTCCTCTGGCTCTCCAAGTTCAGTTGTCACCAATAGCCTCTGTCTGCTTGTTGGGGATTCGTAGCTTGTATTGAGCAGTCCACATTTGTTAATTAAAACCCTAGTTGGAGCTCAGCTGAGGTATATTCACTTGCTCGGAGAGTTCTGCTCTCTAGCACAGCGAGGCTTTGCAGTTTGGGCTGTGGGGGGAGGGTCTCCCAGCTCGGGTCCACAGTTTTTACTTACAGATTTTATGCTACAGTCTCGGGCATTCCTCCCAATTCAGGTTGGTGTATGATGAGTGGACAGTCATGTTTGTCCCCCCACAGTTATTCCAGATTATTTACTAGTTGTTCCTGGTTGTTTATTAGTTGTTCCAGGGGGACTAACTAGCTTCCACTCCTCTCTATGCCGCCATCTTCTGGACCCACTATTAGGTTTTAGTATTCCAAATAAAGTGTAGAACTCTGAGCTAGGTGGCCTTCGGAATCATGTCACAGATTGTCCTGAGAGGAGTTTGCAAGGTTGAGCTGCTATAAAAGATTTTTTTTAATCCACCTTTTCTTCCATTTCAAATCCCACTAAAGCAGTCTTCTGTACTCACAAGACTTATTTTCAGTCTGAGAAGAATGATTTTCAATGGTTCTGTTGAACATGCAATTCTCACGCAAGTATTTCTATAATTATCCTGTTTCAGTTATAATACAGTTTCTGGAACAATAGGACTTTTATTGTATTGCCATATCTGTTATAATAGATGTTTTATTACAGAAAATTATGGTAGAGTCACTATTATGATTCTGAAGTTTTTATTTCAAATTGCTCATAGGATAGAAATTCTTTATACGAAGTAGTTTATACTTTAATGCTGATTTGGGTTTGTTTTTTTGGAGGGGGAGGAGAGGGGTGGGAGTGGGACTTTAGTCTGTTTGGGTTTTGTTCAATGGCAGAATATTTTCCTACGCTTCCAGTACTTGCTGTGGCTGAAAAGTTACCCTGGAATTTTTGTTTGTTTCTGTTAGCCTGTGGTGCATATAATTGGAAAAAAAAAAAAGTCCTCTAGATCCTTCTCTACGTATCTGAATAACTTCTTTTTATTGCTGAAGAAATCCACATAACCCTCGTATTCAATAAATCTGACAACCTCCATTTTGAGAAGGAATAAATAATATTGGTGATGGTGACCATGAAAAGATTGAAAGTTCAAGGTACTTTCAGGTGGATCTTAACCCATTTCAAAGCATAATAGAGGCTGGAGTTTTCCAGTCCCAGATCCCCCATTTGGTGGAGGGCCAGCCAGATTCTGGAAGTAGGATTGCTGACCTCAAGTCACTGGTCTCAGCTACCAGACAGGACCCCCTCTGCAGAAGGGTGATGTTCAAATCTCGTACATCAGCAGATTCTAGCTTTAGGCTCAGTTGACTTTTCCATAATGGAAAGATTTCAGGACTGTGAAAGTCCCCAAGTTCCTGTCACATCAGAGCCCCATCAGAACCGGCTGCTGAGGTTAGTCCTGAAGTCCACACGTCCCAGTAAGACATGGTTGTAGCATTGGCTCTGCTGAGTCAGTTCCCAGGCCCTGGGGAAGGGGAGAGGACCCCCAACCACAGAGCTTTTGATTAGACAGAGCTCATCTCCTTGAAACTTCCCACCTGGTCTTCAGATAATTTCTTAGCTCTCCAAGAAACAGAGGAAGGGATGTGGCCGTGAACACATCCCAAGTAGCAGAACCAGAAGGAAAACCCAGGCCTCTTATCCTCCCAGCTTCTGCCTTTCCCATAACCCACATTCTGGTAGGGCCTGGGAGGAAGCCCTGGAGGACATTTGCATCCCTCCAGCATGGAAACATTCAGATAGTGCAGAACTTCCAGAAAAGAGGAAGCAGCTTGGAATCTGCAAGGTGTGTTCTTTTGAGGCTCAGCCCCATTGTGAGAGGGGGTCTCTCTCTCCTCCCCCTTTCCCATCCCAGGTCTCCTCTGGAGGACCCAGGCCCTTGGCCCAGCTGTCCACTGCAAAGTTTTGTCACCTGGGGAAGCACAAACTGTACTTTGAGGATGGAAACCAAGGCTTAAAGGGTCCCCCTTGGCACAAATTCATTTTTCAGTTCCTTCACTGGGACCCCTTTCTGTTCTGAAAGCAGAGACCCCAGCCTGTGTTCCCATCTCTGCTTATCCACTGGAGGACCTGGGTGTAAATAATGCTCTGTTCACCTCCGTGTGCAGGCCCTGAAAAGGGTGACTAGGAGTGAGACATGTTATCACCTCTGGCAGTTTCTGTGGATCAGGAATTCAGGGGTGCTCTAGCCGTGGGGATCTCAGATGCGAGCCCAGCACTGCAGCCACCACCACCGGTAGCCCCTTCTACCAGGGGGCCCCTCCCCGGCCCCAGGTTCCAGCAGGTACCTGGCTCTAGACCCTAGCTCCTCCTGCGTCCAACCCCCACCGCAGGATTTTCTTTCTCTTGCACTCGCCTCTGGGCGGCCCACGTCGCTGTCGCGCTTTGTCAGAGGAGCCGCCAGGGGTGCAGCGGACACGGGCCCACGCGCAGGGGCTGCGGCGCGCCGGGAGCGGGAGCCGCTCGCTGGGATCGGAGGCCCAGGCTTGAGCGGCGGCCCTGCGGGAGCCGGCGGTGCGGGGAGTGTGATCTGAACCCGCCAAGCCATTTCGCTCAAGTAAGCACCTCCCAATAGCTCCGGAAACCTCGGAGATGACTGCGCCCCACGTGGGCGGGGAGCGGGGCAGGGCGCCGCACTCGCTCCTCGCTGCGTGCCAAGTAAGCCAGACAAAGGGCTGGCCCTGCGGAGGTGAGCAGAGCTGGGCAGTGAAGCGCGAGTGGACTCGGGTCTGTGCATCTGAAACCTACGAGAACTGAGAACTGCGCTCCCAAACAATGCCTGTTGTTTCCACCAGCGGCTTTCTAAGGCTCATCAAGTAATTTGCATACCATTTCAATACAATAAATGAATTACGGCCGAGTTTTTGTTTTGTTTACATAAAATAGCGTCTTCCTTTCCTTTATTATTGAGATAATTTGGCCCCAGGCAGGAGGCCCGGTGGGCGGAGGGAGGTTTTCTCAGCCGATCCCAGCTTCCCTGCTGCTGAGCTGGATAGCCACATCCCCTGAAACCTTCATTTGTTCTGGCTGTCCACCTTGGCAGTGGGAATGAACTTGAACTTCAACCCTCTCGCATTCTTAAGGCTGCTTTTCTTGCTGAGGAAGGTCCGGATTTTCTGTGTAGGTGGGGTCAGTGATAAATGCCTATCTGGAAGGAGCCAGAGGGTAAGGGGCTTCTCTTAAAGTGGTTTTGGCAAAGCAAGTATGCAGTTTACTTTGCTTCTGCATGGCAACTTTTTATAAAGGCCATAATTTCTTAAATTCTCTTTTCAAAACTTTATGTAAGACCGAGACAATGTCAGTAGTTGATTTAAAGAACAGAATCAACATTCACTGTATTCATATTTATTGCCATGTAACAAATTGCTTCAAAACTTGGTGGCTTGAAACTACAGTAAACATTTCTCTGTCATGGTTTCTGTGGGTCAGGAATGTGGGGGTGCTTTAGCTGGGCAGTTCTAGCTTGTGTTTTCTCTTGAGGCTGCAATCATCTGAAGGTTCGACTGGGGCTAATATTGATGGTGAGCTGGTGCTGGCTGTCCCTCCACACAGATGCCTTAGCATCCTGGCGACTAAGCAGTTAGCCTTCCCCAGAGCGACAGATCCAAAGAGGAAGGCAGAAGCCGCACTGTCATTATGATGTAGCCTTGGAAAGTTAACACACCTTCATTTCCTCAACATCCTTTTGTGTACACAGGCCAGCACCTGCCCCTATGGTAGGGCCAACACCAAGGCCTTCATGCCAGTAGGCAAGTCTTGGGTGCCATCTTGGAGGCTGGTTACCACAAATGGTTATCATTAATATCATTTGGTAGGGGTTTTTTGAGGGTCTGAAGGAGGATACTATATGGCTAAAGCCATCATCTGTTACCAGTCTTTCTAGTCAATGCAAACTGAAGTGATCTTTAATGATATCCCATGTCACAGCCAAGTCAGCCATCTGTCCAACAAACATGGGCTTAGGGTGCCACCTCCCCTTCTAGACTGGAGGATACAACAGTGGCCAAGACACACACACATACACACACATACACACACACACACACACACACACACACACACACACACCCGCCGCCTTGCATCCCTGACATTGGAGAGGGAAGACATAGGTGACCAAAGGAACATGACAAGTAGGGATATAATGCACTAGAGAGTGACTGTCAGCCCTGCTCCCTCTGGGGGTGGTTCATGAAGGAGGTTAAGCCCTGAGTGTCATGGCTGGGGCTTGAGACACCTTGGTCCTCCAGTTTGGAAATCTGAAATGACTCAGGCACAGCAAGAAGGTGGCAAACAATGAACCATCCCCTGCAGAACTCAAGCCAAGCCAAACCTTTCGGTAGAAGAACACCTAGGATAGGATGGGCTATTGCTTAGTATCAACTCCCCCTCTCTTCATGTGGGCAACACTCCTCCTCCCAGAAAGTAAGATCCATGAGGAAGGAACTTGCTATGTCTTATTTGTCCCTGTGTGCCTAGATAAATGACTGAAATTACGCTGTGGGATTGTGGCAAACGGTGGCATCTGTCTCCTTTGCACACACCAGGTAACTATTTCTGTGTCTGGACACAGGTTTAACACTCTCTTTTACTATTCATCTGTGAAAAGATAGTGCAATTTGGTATTCACTAATGACTAATCCTTAATAATAATTATTTAATGGCTAGCAGCATTGTTGGTGTCCCCAAGTCATTCAGGTTTAATGGAAGTCCCCCTTAACATTAATAAATAAAAGCAAGCCCTCAATCCATTTTCAGGGGAACATCGGCCCAGAATCTCTAAGGATTACAGAAGGGGCTGATGAGCCTGAGCTCTCCATTTCTCCTGAGCCCCTGAAGCCTGACTCTTCCTGCTGCTTCTCCTGACCTTCCTTCTCATCTCCTGCTTTGTGCATTTCTCTCTGCTCAGCTTGCCTGGCCTGAATGAACAGGGAATGCCAGATCTCCCTGGATTTCCCCCTAAGCACCTCTAACACAAGGCTTCTAAGACTTTGCCTTGCTATGGCCTTGCTATGGCCTTCTTCTAAATGGAGGGAACCATGGGTATAGAGATTTGTTCTGTCCCCAGAATGAATTATGCTACACCCCCTGCCCTCTTAGAAGGCACAAGTGCCCTTGTCAAATTTTCTGTTTTTCTTTTTTATAGCAATTTTTTATTCCCACTATACATAGGTAAACATATGTACCCTCAAGGCTGCTGATTAAAACACAGAAAAATCATCTTGAGGAAACAAATTTATGTTTTTTCAAAACATTTTGGTATATTATATGCTATCATTTTGCAGAACAATTTCTTGTCCATGCTGTGACTCTAGGGGCTTTCTGACATTGTCTGTTCTCAAAAGACTGTTTATCAGGGAGGTGACAAAATTGAGTGAATCCCCAGCCATTTTGTGGACAGGTGGAATGAGGGAGAAGTTCAGAGGGCCTTCTAGAGTGATTTGCAATATCTCAAACAGAAATATAACATCTTCTTTCATCCTCTGCCGAGTCTGGAGCTAAATTCACACCTTTTTTTTTTTCCCTTCCCATCACTTAAAATCAAATTCTCGCCCTTAATGCTTCCTTTTAGAACTGCACCAAACATGATGACGTCTTCTCATGCATATGAATTACCTAAAGTGCTTGAGAATAAACTCCACTGGAGGGTGCTAAAGCCTTTAACCCAGCTCAATTTAAAGCTGCTCGGCCCTGATTGAAGCAAAGGTGCCTTTTTACTTTAGAAGACATTTAGGACAGTTCACTTCACCCTGCACAGATGCACTGAAATCGATTGTGGGGTGAGCAATAAAGAGGGCATATGCTCCCATACCTGCTTCTGCACCAGGTAGGGTGATGAAATTATGCTGTGGGATTGTGGCAAACGGTGGCATCTGTCTCCCTGCAAATGGTGGCATCTGTCTCCCCTGCACACTCTAGGTAACTATTTCTGTGTCTGGACACAGGTTTAACACTCTCTTTTACTATTCATCTGTGAAAAGAATTTGCATTTTAGTTTGAAACCTCATGCTCTAACTTGGTGTCTTCTACAGATTACACAGATGCAAAATACTTATTTGCTGGAAGAACGAACAAAGCATAACACATCGTGCATTATTTTAAATGGGGGTGGGGGTGGGGCACAGATTTATCCTCCAAAGATTCAAAAACTTGATGACTTCTCTTTAGCGAAAAAGCAATGAAAGTAGCCTCTCATAAAAAAGTCTCATTAACCATAGTTTTCTCCGAAGCTGAGTTTTAGACTTCACTGCTGAGCTCAGGACATGAATCAAAGAGACCACTAGGGTGTACTAGAGATCAGGAAATCCAGGAAAGATGGCTGCTGGGGATAGTTCCGGAGGCTGCCCTCCAGATTTTAGTCTAATGAACTAAGGGTTTCACTTTGTGAGAACTGCACATTGAAAATAACTTATGCCTTCACTACTTCTGCTAGGATGAAACTATTCCATATGGCCCAAGTTTGATGAATTTACATAGCCTGTGATTACATGGAATTTCAAGATGGGCTGCAGGTCTTTATGATAAATACCAGGTGTCCTAAGTATTTTGTGTTCTTAGCCTTTTGTGCCGGTTTGAATGTATTATGTCCCCCAGAAAAAGCCATATTCTTTGATGCAACCTTGTGGGGCAGACAGAATAGTGGGGATTAAGTTGGAATGTTTGAATTAGGTTGTTTGCAGGGAGATGCGCCCCACCCAACTGTGGATGATAACTGATGGGATATTTCCATGGAGGTGGGGCCCCACCCCTTCAGGGTGGGGCTTGATCAGTGGAGCCATATGAACGTGCTGACTCAAGGAGATGGAACTCAGTGCAGCTGTGAGTGACGTTTTGAAGAGGAGCAAGCTTGCTAGAGAGGAACGTCCTGGGAGAAAGCCATTTTGAAACCAGAACTTTGGAGCAGACACCAGCCACGTGCCTTCCCAGCTAACAGAGGTTTTCCGGACACCATTTGCCATCCTCCAGTGAAGGTACCCAATTACTGATGTGTTACCTTGGACACTTTATGGCCTTAAGACTGTAACTGTGTAACCAAATAAACCCCCTTTTTATAAAAGCCAATCCATCTCTGGTGTTTTGCATTCCGCAGCATTAGCAAACTAGAACACCTTTGTAGCGTGGCATGGACAGAAATCCACTCATCTACTTCAGTCCTTCTCTGGGGGAAGTTGGAGTTTTGAGACAGTGTCTTAATGTGGTCCTTCTCAAAAGCAAAGCCTGAGAAAAGAACTAGAACAAAGGAGGCTTATTTGAGAGATGGTCCAGAAGGTAGTAATGAAGACCCAGAGAAAGTGACACAGGGAAGGAGGAAAAGCCAATTCAAGGAGGCATTACTAAGGCTGCTCACTGCTGCAGGCAACCAGAGCTCACCCTCTGGGGGCTTGTGAGGAGTGCAGAAGGGCTCCCAGAATTATCTGTCTATCCCCAATTGGCTGAGGCTTCCCAAGGGGTGTTAATCCCCTGCTCTTCCAAACTGCACATAAGATGTGCATGCCAAACAGGCTCTTTCTACCATCCACGCCACAGCACTAGGGAAACCCTGCAGCCAAAAGCAAAAAGCATGCTTGAGGCCAGATACTGTCCATATGAGGCAAGCTGAAGATTGCACAGAACTGTTCACCAGAGCCATGGCTGGAACTAGAGTTGAGGCCAAGAGGATATGACACAGTGCACAAGGCAAGTTGATACAGGCCGCCCCTTGCACCGTTCAGATCCACTCAGGCCCTCCATTAACATTCTGACCAAGTCACCAAGGTGGAGGCTGCCCAGATCTCTACTGTCAATGGCTCCGAAGCCATAACTGATGTCCGTCATCAACTCTGATACCCCACTCCAGATCTCCCTCACTCTTGGTCCGCATGTCAGCTTATCCTGGCAGCATGTGGAGTGAGACCACTTCACCTTCACTACTGAAGTCTACTCGTCCTTAGTTGTTTTGTCTTTGCTGGCCAGTGGCTGCTGCCATTGCCCATTCATCTCCACTGCAGGCCATGCTCACACCGGGAGACACACAGTGAATCCCCCGAGCCCTAGACATACTCAGCCCTCTCTGATGGGGGCACAACTCTATCTCTTTCTCATGATAATCCAGATTGATCTCCCCTGCCTTCTGGCCCCTGACATGAGAAGCCCAAAGTGACTAGGCCATAGTTATATTTTCAAGTTCAGTGAAATTTGTGACATAACCCTAGTGGAAGAGCCCAACCTCCACCCTCCCACCCCCATCAAGGTCAAAGGCCTCTAATTTGATAGAGCTCAAGCCAAGGTTGTGAGTACAGGAAACACGCATTTCCCAAGTGGATTGCTGAGACTGACAGCAAGAGACACCAATCTAGCTTCCACCTCTTGGTTCCCAGATCCAGGTATTCCAGCTGCTGGGACTCAGGACCATATATTAGTACATGTGATGGCTTGGAGTCAGAAAGAATATTCTTAAACTTAATCCATTCTGGTGAGGGTGAACTCATTGTAAGTAGGACCTTAGATGAGGTTACTTCAGTTAATGTGTGGCCGACCCAATCAGGATCAGTCTTAATTCTGTTGCTGGAGTTCTTTAGAAGCAGGATGAAATTCAGACAGATAGAGAGAAAGTCAGGGGAAGCAAGAAACTGAAGGCCAACTGAACCCCAAAGAGAAGGGCGAGAACAGGAGAGGCCTCCACGAGCATTGCCACACGACAGAGGAGCCCAGGACTAAGGATCACTGGCAGCCAGCCCCAGAAATCTTCAGGGAGAAAGCATCACCTTGATGATGCCTAGATTTGGACTTTTCCTAGCTTCAAAACCATGGGCCCAAAATCCCCATTGTTTAAGCCAGTCCATTGCATGATATTTTCTTGAACAGCCCAAGTAACGAAAACAGCATATATACTGTAGTCTAAACGATAGCACCCCAACTACACACAGTGTTGTGCCCAAGCTTTCACCTCAGCATAGCCTTATAAGAGGCCATTCTAATTTTCTGTTAGGTCAGCTGCTTGAGGGTGAAGCTTGTTTACCTCTTTTGCTGTAGAATAGGTCCTTTGTTTGAGGCAATGTTGTGTGAAGCCTACACCAATAAGTCAGGCATTTGTAAGCCCTCAGATGGTGATGCTGTTGAAGGTCCTGATGGCAGGGAAGGAAAATCCATGTCCAGAGTAGGTGTCAATTCTGGTGAAAACTAATCACTGTCTCCTCCATGGTAGAAAGGGTTTGATGTCATTAACTTCCCACTAAGTGGCTGCCTGGTCTCATTTACCATAATGAGTATTTAGTATTAGTCTGTGTTGCTGGCAGGTAGAGTATTCAGCAGTGGCAACAGAGAGGGAACACATAGTGTTGGGCCCATTTGCCATCTTAGGCCATGTGATGGTTAGGTTCATGTGTCAACTTGGCCAGGTGACCCAGCTGTCTGGTCAAGCAAACACTGGCCTAACACTTGCTGTGAGGATGTTTGTGGCTGGTTAATAAACCAACAGGCTGGTTTATTAAATCATCAGTCAATTGACTGCAGCTGTGACTGATGACTCACCAAAGGGCGTGTCTTCCACAATGAGAGAATGCAATTGGCTGGATTTAATCCAATTAATCAGTTGAAGACTTATAAGCGAGACAGATAGAGGACTTCACTTCTTCAGCTGCCCAGTGAAGCATTTCCTGAGGAGTTCGTCAAAGTTGCCGGTTCATTTCCTGAGGAGTTCATCGGACATCTTCCTTGGAGTTGACAGTTTGTTGACGGCTCTACAGAATTTGGACTCGTGCATACCCACAGTTGTGTGAGTCACTTTTACAATTTGATAATCAGAGACACCTCTCATTGATTCTGTTTCCCTAGAGAACCCTAACTAATACAGGCCACGCCATGCACGGAACTATTTCTTGCACAAGCAGTGGAGTGGCTGGTGCTGGCTGAGCGCCATAGGATGAGTCATCTGGTCTACCTGAATGCCTCCTCTGCAGACGATGCTTCCTGGTGGCCCTTAAGCTAAGTCCAAAAATCGGTGCATTGGTGTCCGGTCCCCTAGGTCAGTCTGACTGCTTTTACCAGTTGCCTCAGGCTCCAGTGTGGCTTAGCATGGCACTGTTACTGATCTTGTCTTTTTTGAAATTTTTGATATAATGCACATCATTAATTTGGACTCTTTGAATTTGCATCAACATATTATTTGACTACTGATGAATTTTGGCCCCAAGGTGAGTGTCTCACTTGAGTCCCAGCCCTGATGGCAGCAGTTCATTTTTAGTTCACACTAACATATTGAGCCAATCTGTCTGCGAATAGGTCCAGGTTTTCTTCTCCACTATTATCTGGTCATAGGGAATCCCCTCCACTCTCTGCCCATATGCCCAAAGGCCTCAAGTGTGAGCTGAGGGAGAAGTGTTGTTGCAACTGAGGTGGGTGATATGGGGGACTAAGGCCACATGTTCACTCATATTCCAAGATGCATCATTTTCATCATATGATGGATTGCTTTTGTGCCCTCTCTATGTTATGATTTGATGGGTCTGATAAGTCCCAACTCTTTAAGGGTAGCTCCAGTTGCATAGTCACTTGCTCTCTTATGGGCTGGTACTAGGTCTCTACAAGGACCCAGTTACACATCACGAGATGGTTTTCAAACTGTGAGTAGTTCTCTGCTACAGAAGGCATGGCCTTACTCCAGAATGCTAGGAGTCTACACTGTGACCCTCCTATTGGGGCTTGCCAGAGACCATACACAGCATCTACATCCATCATGGATGCTGGGTCTATCACCTTTGGTCCTGAGGTTGAGAGCGCTTGAGTGGAAAAGCAGATTGTACCACAGCCTAGACCTGCTATAGAGCCTTCTCTTGCTCTGGGCACTCTCAAAAACTGGCAGTCTTCAAAGTCAACTGATAAATAGATTGGAGCAGTATTATCAAGTGAAGGATATGCTGCTTCTAAAGTCCCATGGGAGGGGTATACCCAGCACCTGCTTATTCCTTAGTGGTAGGTGATATAAAGTTGCCACAGCTTATGCTTTACCTTAGAAGGGATGTCCTAGTATGACCCAGACCATTTAACTCCTAAAAACTTTGCAATTTGGCAATTCCCTGGATATTTCTAGGGTTTATCTCTTACCATTTGCTTGCATACATTTTCTTACTAGGAGATCCAGAGTGCTTGCCACTTCCTACTCATCAGGTCTAGTTAGCAAAATGTCATCATCAGTGCATCAGTGTTCAGACTAGATTGTGACAGAGAACAGGAAAGTTAACAACACTAAAGCAAGACAGTGACCATGTACTGCTATCCTTTCCATGTAAACCAAACTGTTCTAATCCTCTTTATTGATGGGTATTGAAAAGAACACATTCACCAGCTATCAGGAATGGAGATGTCTCAATCTGTCCCAGTGGTTGGTATGGTAGTTGCAATTAAGGCACTCGGCTTAGTTACATTTGTCCTCCATCTTCTGCCATGGCCCATCTGATTTCTGTAAAGACCATATCCATGATTTAAATGGAAAAATGATGGAGATTTTCACCATAAGTCTTTGTTGGTGCTACTAATTCTTGTAATTCTTCCTAGAATGTGGTATTGCTTCTGATTTACTATCTTAGTCTGGAGAGATTTCAGGGGCTTCAGGAACTTTCACCTTAAGTCTTTGTTGGTGGTGCCAATCTTTGCAATTTTTTCTGGTATGTGGTAATGCTTCTGATTTACTAACCTGGTCAGGTGGCCTTTAAGGGCCTTCAAGTTGGCCCCTCCAACCATAACAGCTCTTACTTCATGGGTCAGGAGACCAAGGTGAAGCGTCTTCCAGATGTTCAGTATATGATCTCAACCAGGGATCAGGGAAATGAACACAAAACCCACTGTGAGAGGGACTGGGCTAGAACTACCTGGATTACCTGGCCTCCATAATATACTAATATATTGCAAGAATTAGTATCACCAACAAAGACTTATGGTGAAAATCTCCATCGTCTGTCCATTTCAGTCATGTTCTCCAGTGTCTGTGTTAGCTCAGACCTCACAGCCAATGGCCTTTGGAAGTTCTGGGTGTAGTTACTCTAGCTAATAGTCTCAGGTCTCTTTGGGGAAAGATTGGGGGGATGTTTATGGAGTATTTTATTGTACATATTCATGGTGGGATTGCAAAGTCCTTCCTCAGGAGATCCTGCCTCCCCTTCAATCAGAAGTCTCTGGGTTTGAGAAACGTCTTAGAGCTGAAAGCTGGGTGAGGGATCTTGCTTTTTCATGGCAGTGACTGACATTGTGTGTGCACCTGTTCTGGGAATTTCTCGGTTGTGTAAGCCTAGCAATATATTGGCTGGCTGCTCTTCTATCTTGCCCCTAAGGAACACCATGATCAATCAGCCATCACCACAGAGGCCTGCAGGTCAAGGACCCCTGGTTGCCACTCCAGTCTTGCAGGTTGTTATGGTAAATATGCCCCTGGTTCCCCCTCACCACTGCATTCCTTGTTACCTTAGTGAAGGGGGTATCCTTGTTAGATGTTAAGTCTCGAATTACAGGACCATTTTCTCATGTCAATAAATTTTACCCTATCCAGCTTTATATTCATCTCCTCCTCTCCTGAGTCCAACACCCTCAAGATTCCCTCCCATCCCTGTCCATCTGTTTCTGGCCGGTACATATTAGGCAGCTACTGCAATTATTTTAGTACATAAGATATTTTCTCCTGGAGCAGATATGTAGTTTCTTGGTTGACCTGTACTAAGAACTAACACTAGTTATTGGTCTTAAAGAAATAAGGCGAGACAAAACAGATCTTGATGGAAGCAAGCAACATCTTGTGGGCACCTGCCTCAGATGAGAACTTGGCATGGTTTCCAAGTAAGGGGAGACCTCCTCCCTCTAGGCAGTTGGACCAGAGCTGCTTCTTTGGGCTCAGAGGATTCAAGATAATCTGGGAGTTCACAGCTCCCAGGCACACCCATCTGGATGCCCTTCTCCCAGGGCATGGAGTTCCACTTCTTAGGGAATATCCAGGAACTGCTTTTGGCATAGGAGACATATCAAGGCAATGCAGTCTGTCCTCTTTGTAGCTTTACTGTCCTTACAATTAAATCCTGGGCCTAATTTTCATCGCAGTCTCTCTGCATCTGCAGGAGATGAGGGTCTCCTTAAATGTTAACATGGAGGGTTTCTAGCTTTCACAGCTGGTCTTATGCTGATAGTTGGCTGGCCTGACTCATCATTTTCCCTTTTTAGAGATTCCTGGGCAGAGAGCAAAAGTCATCCCATTTCACAATCCATATAATTGCCATTCCCATCATCCATTTACGTGTAATGCTGTCTCATAACCCGTCACTTCACTTTCCCCATGCACCTGATTTCACCAACAAGCATCTCATTAATCGTGATGTTACAACACACCGGTACTATCACCACTCTTCTCACCCCGGAAATGGGGTCCTTGAGGCCACACGACTAGAGGGTGATTCTTTCCCAGCATCCCTTCCCAAGGGTCTACTTGCAGGGGCCACAGCTGACACCTGCTGACCTGGCCTGTGTTCCTTCCGAAAGTCCTGATACCAGGACTTGTGTGCAGGTAGTTCATCATGATCTCAGGTAGCTGGACTGAGGAACGGGGAGGATGAAAGCAGGAAAGGAAGGAAAGCCACGACAGGCCCCTGTGATTGAGCAGATCACCTCCGTGGGAAACCGAGGCTCAATTCTGCTGCCTTCTGAGGAGGGTCCAGAATGCCTATCAAAATCCTCCAGCTGGGGACCGACAGGGAGAAGCATCTCTCTAGCAGCCCCTCCCCAGTCATTCAGAGGGCTGCCACAGGGACTTTAGCCCCTCCCTCTGGGCTGTGCAAAAGGAGCGTGCTCAGAAGCAAGGCATGGCCCAAGAAGCATCAAATCAAAGAACTCTAGTGAAACTCTTTCCCCACTAATGTCTGAGGGGGAAAGAAGCAAGCTGAGGCATATGGGGGGCGGAATGAGAAACCAATACCCCCCCTTAGGTGTTATTTTACTCATATCGTTTTGAGTTTTTGTTTGATAAAGTCATTTTGAAGGCAAGGCTGTCAAGGATTCCTTTCCAGGTTCTGGCCCCGGCAAAGACCCTGGCACATGGTAACAGGTCTATAAGTATTAGCTGGCTGGCGGGCTGAATACAAGAATGGGTTTCCATCCACTTTGAACTTTTCTGGAAACATCAGTCAAGTTGCCATGTAAAACATTTTCCCACAGGATCAAAACAGTAACTTAGAGTCAAATTTGAATAAAATCTATAGATTTGATAGCAGTACTGTATCAGTGTGTATTTCCTGAGTTTGATTATTAAACTGTTGTTATAAAAGAGAATGTCCCTGTGTTTAGGAAATGCACACTGAAATATTTACAGAGAAAGGGGAAGTGTATGTAATTTACTCTCAAATGGTTCCAGAAAGAAATTATATTCCTATAGCTTATCTACCTTTATGCCTCATTTAGAGAATGAGAAAACAAATATGATATCATGAAGACATTTGGGGAAATGGAGCAAAGGATATATAGGAATTCTTTGTACTATTTTTGCAACTTTTCTGAAGTTTGAGATAATTTCAAAATTAAAAATTGGAAATAAATACATTAATAATTTTAATTAGCAATATAATCAGTCATAGAAATTAGTCAATTCATTAAAGTCAAAAGTAAAGAAAACAAATCCAGTTCCTCAAAGATGGCTACAGGACATCCTTGCTCACTGGGAACTAGAACTGGACAAAAATCCCAAACAGAATACACTTTAAATGTTTACAAAATGTGATTTGGTTGTTAATCTTCACAACTGAACCGATAACTTATTTTCAATACTTTATTGAATTAAATTAACATTTAAGTTAGAATTGCCACTATGCTCTAATTCTTAGGACCAAGAATGATTTTATTTTGGGTAAGAGACTATCTTGGTGACAAAAGAATATGATGACATGATATGGCCTCCTTTACTGATGACTTCCACAGGACGGTCACAAAAAGATCATTTCTCTAAAAATATTTGCGTTTTCAACTATTTGGTATTCAAATATTCTCTTTCGTATTCCCATCTTGTCATCACTCTTATCAGTTTTCTTTCCTTCAATTGCCATCTGGTTTGACGTGGTCAGTTGCTCATTCGTCAAAGTGGATCCACCCAGCTCTACAATATCACTTTCATCAACTTCATGAAACCCTCCATTTTTGGCAAGATTTTCAACCTCACTTCATGATTTACATTCCATCTTCATGTAATTGGTGGATGTTTATAACATGCTGCAATCAGATCAAGATGCTGACATGTTGGGCAGGGAGACATTCTCGCGTTGAGAGAGACATTTGAGTGGAAATTAACTTGAAAAGTGGTCAGTTGACTAGTGATGTGTGTGTGTGTGTGTGTGTGTGTGTGTGTGTGTGTGTACTGAGGACTTTTTCTTCTCTAGTAACCTGTCAGGGCAGAACACTGGGACAGCTGAGTCACGAGGTTGCGAGTCTCTGGCCCCAGGCTAAGGGAAGTGACTTTTCTCCTAAGGAATTGATAGGAAGTTCAGAGTTCACCTGGTTTACTAATTCTTGTTGGAATCGCAGATGCTTCTGGCCTATAGTTTGCAACTGGAGGGAGAAAGTGGAAAGCGATGGAGAAATTTGTAAAGGGCTAGCAACTTCTCTTAGCTAATGGTTCTGATTTTATAGTCAGAATCCTCTTTTTTGGTTCCTGGGAATTCTTCATTCTTAAATTTTAGGATTCAAAAGAGCAAGGGTTAAGTGCAAGTAGCAGCCTTTTAAGAAGTGGATTCAACGCTTGAATTTGGAGACAATAATCATAACCGCCATTTACAGTGAGTTTGCTCTTTGCCAGCTCTAGACTATGAGTTTTATGTCTGTGACTTCTTGTGAAGTCTTGGAATGAGTCTCATCTCATTGATTTAAAAAGTTAAATAATTTCATTTTCCCAAGTACTGCCGTCAGTCATTCTGTGCTGTGTTTCTACTTTCTGATACCCTGGCAACATCTGGGACAGATTTCATAACTTTCCAATCACGTTCAGTATTTAAAAGCCAAGTCTAGTCCAGATTAAATTTCTAATCTCATATCAAGGTCATAGTCCTTCCTCATCCCCATTGTCTCCTGGCCTGGGGCTTGTAGGGTGGGGACCGTGGGCACTCAGGCAGCTGAGACAGCACCTCCCTGCCCCCTTCGTTTTCCTCTGGGGCTGGGGCACAGTGCCAGCCGACACGTGGAGGTCCTTAAACGGCTGACCTCATGGTGATGCTGGGGGGATAAACCTGACCCCCTGGGTTCTCGCAGTTCCTTCTGCCACCGACTGGGGCTTCTGCTGATGTGGGAGGGTTTCTCTACAGGGGGCAGTGTGTCAACATCACCTGGGCCCTTTCTCCACCTAAAGAGCCCCTCCGAGGGGCAATCTGGGACCCCTGTGGCCCCACCAACTGTTCAAGCCTCCATCTTCTCTGACCTAGATATCCCATCCAAGAGTGGGTGACCATCAGGCAGCTCCAGGTCTCCAGCCCCTCCCCGTCCTCCGTGCCCCTTCTCCTGAGGAGGGTCGTCTCTTGGCTCTCTGAGGGCTGCAGGGCTGGGGTGGGCGTGTGCAAGTGTCCCAATCCTTTCTTCCCAGGCTTTCTACCCCTGGTCCCCTCCAGCCCTCAAGTTTGTGCCCGTGTCCTATGTCCATGTAAGCCCCGGGGAAGAGCCCAGCAGCCTCCTACCGCTGGGCGGTCCGCAGATCCGGAGCTCAGCGAGCACCTAAGTCCGGGTGAGGCGCAGGTGCCCTGTTCCCGCAGTCTCCGCACGGGACTCGTTCTGTTGTATTTCACTCTGGCTTTACAAGCACCTCCACAGGGAGGGGTGACGTCGGCTCTCCTGCCAGGAGCACCTGCCATTAGGTTACTATTCACACAGGAACTTAATCCCATGCCCCCTTTCTTTCCTAATAGGCCCTTTCATTTATTTTTTCCTACTTTTTTTAAATTGAATTTTATTGAGATATAATCACAACCAATGCAATGATCCAAGGTGTTCAATCATTTGTTCACAGTACTATTATCTAGTTGTGCATTCATCACCACAATCGATTTTTGAACATTTTCATTACCACACAAAGATTAAAAATTAAAGTAAGAAAAGAACACCCAAAACATTCCATACCCCCCATTCCTCCTTATTACTTCTTTTTAAATTGAGATTGTTCACATACCATACAATTATCCAAAGATCCAAAGTGTACAATCAGTTGCCCCCAATACCATCATACAGCTGTACATCCATCACCACAATTAATTTTTTTTTCAATTTTTAGAACATTTTCATTACTCCAGAAAAGAAATAAAGACAAAAAAAAGAAACTCAGATCCTCCCATACCCCGAACCAACCCCTTCCATTATTGACTCATAGTATCGGTATAGTACGTGTGCTACTGTTGATGAAAGAACATTAAAATACTACCAACAGTAGTGTATAGTTTGCAGCAGGTGTATTTTTTTCCCTATATTCCCCTGTTATTAATTTCTAGTTATACTATCATGCATTTGTTCTGGTTCATGAAAGAGATTTCTAATATTTGTACAGTTAATCACAGACATTGTCCACCACAGGATTCGCTGTTTTATACATTCCCATCTTCTAACCTCCAACTTTCCTTCTGGTGACATACATGACTCTGAGCTTACCCTTTCCAACATCTTCACACACCATTCAGCACTGTTAGTTATTCTCACAACATGCTACCGTCATCTCTGTCCATTTCCAAACATTTAAGTTCAACCTAGTTGAACATTCTGCTCATAATAAGCAACTCCTCCCCATTCTTTAGCCCCGTTCTATATCCTGTTTACTTATATTTCATGTCTTTGTGTTTATATGCTATCATTAGTTCATATCAATGAGACCCTGCAATATTTGTCCTTATGTGTCTGACTTTTTTCACTCAATATAGTGTCCTCAAGGTTTCTTAATCAGCCCATTTTTCTATTAAGATGGTTTTGTTCACACAACATATATTCCATCCTAAGTAAACAATTGATGGTTCCCTGTATAGTCATATATTTATGTATTCACCACCATCACCACTATCTGTATAAGGACATCTCCATTTCTTCCATGAAGAAGCAGGAAGAGTCAAAGAAGACAGACAAAAGAAAAAGAAAAAAGAAAGAGGAAAAATAATAAAAAATAAAAAACCAAACATGATAGCTAGGAAGCGACAAAAGGAAAGACAGCATTAAACTAAAGTAGAATAAAGAGTCAGATGACATCACCAATGCCAAGGGTCCCATACTCCTCCCTTATGTCCCCCTCTTATATGCATTTAGCTTTAGTATATTGCCTTTGTTACATGAAAGGAAGCATAATACAATGTTTCTGTTAATTATAGTCTCTAGCTTGCATTGATTGTATCTTTCCCCCAATACCTCCCTATTTTTAACACCTTGCAAACATTCATTTGTTCTCCCTCATGAAAAAAACATATTTGTACATTTTATCACAATTGTTGAGCACTCCAGGTTTCACTCAGTTATACAGTCCCAGTCTTTATCTTTCCTCTTTCCTTCTGGTGTCCCACATGGTCCTAACCTTATTCTTTCAACCATACTCACAGTCATCTTTGTTCAGTGTACTTACATTGCTGTGCTACCATCACCCAAAATTGTGTTCCAAACCTCACACTCCTGTCTTTTCATATATGTCTGTAGTGCTCCCTTTATTATTTTCTGTAGAGCAGGTATATTGTTCACAAACTCAGTCATTGTCTCTTTGTCAGAGAATATCTTAAACTCTCCCTCATATTTGAGGAGCAGTTTTGCTGGATATAGGATTCTTGGTTGGTGGTTTTTCTCCTTCAGTGTCTTAAATATATCACCCCACTTCCTTCTTGCCTCCATGGTTTCTACTGAGAAGTCCGCATATAGTCTTATCAAGCTTCCTTTGTATGTGATGGATCACTTTTCTGTTGCAGCTTTCAGGATTCTCTCTTTAGCTTTGACATTTGATAATCTGATTTAAATGTCTTGGCGTAGGTCTATTCATATCTATTCTGTTTGGGGTACACTGCACTTCTTGGATCTGTAATTTTGTCTTTCATAAGAGATGGGAAATTTTCATTGATAATTTCCTCTATTATTGCTCCTGCTCCTTTTCCCTTCTCTTCTCCTTCTGGGACACCCATGACATGTACATTCATGCATTTCATGTTTGTCATTCAATTCCCTGAGATGTTGCTCATATTTTTCCATTCTTTTCTCTATCTGCTCTTTTGTGTGTAGGCTTCCAGGTGCCTTGTTCTCCAGTTCCTGAGTGTTTTCTCCTGCCTCTTGAGATCTGCTGTTGTATGTCTCCATTGTGTTTTTCATCTCTTGTGTTGTGCCTTTCATTTACATATATTCTGCCAGTTGTTCTCTTGAGCTTTCAATTTCTACCTTATGTACGCCCAGTGTTTTCATTATACACTTCACCTCTTTTGCCATATCTTCCCTAAACTTTTTGAATTGGTTTAGCATTAGTTGTTTCAACTCCTGTATCTCAGTTGATGTGTAAGTTTGTTCCTTTGACTGGGCCATAACTTTGTTTTTCTTATTGGAGGTTGTAGTTTTCTGTTGTCTAGGCATCTGGTTTCCTTGAGGTTACCCCCAATCAGGTTTTCCCGGACTGGAATGGGCTCAGGTACCAGAAGAGGGCAATATTCAGCATCAGGTTTCCCTGAGGGTGTGTGTTAGAAGATAGACACACCCTGTGAGGCCTCAAGCCACTGTGCTTTTCCTAACTTGCCCAGCAGGTGGCATCTGTCAGCCTGTAGCTCCTGACTGGTGTAAGGAGGTGCGGCCAACTTAGTTTCTATTTTGGCTGTTTTCCCCCAGGCTCTGGGGTCTTGTTCTGAATGGAAGGCTGGTAGTAGAGCTGGGCATCATCTCCTTCCTCTTAGGGAAGATACACCCCCTAGGGTGTTATCATCTTCATTTAAATAGTTTCTTTTTTCTCTCTGACTCTGCTATCTCCACCCTTACCTGGATCAGAGCACTGTGAACTGAAAATGGCTGAGGCTTTCTCCACTGAGCTGCTCAGGTTGAGAGAAAGAAAAGCAACAGAAAGCCCCCTTTCAGGGCCAATCCATGGCCTCCAGTTTCACCTGTCAGCCAGAGATAGCACCCAGTCCTCTGGGCTCCCCCTCCTGGGACAGAGAAGTCTCCTGGCTCTTCAAGGTCAGTCATCACTAAAAGTCTCTGTCTGCTTGTTGGGGATTTGTAGCTTGCATTGAACAGTCCACATTTGCCAATTAAAACCCCAGTTGGAGCTGGACTGAGGTATATTCATTTGTTCAAAGAGTGCTGCTCTCTATCACAGTGAGGCTTTGCTATTCAGGCTGTCTTGGGGGGAGGGGGCTCCTGGCTCCGATCCACAGTTTCTACTCACAGATTCCATTCTGTGATCTCAGGCATTCTTCCCAATCCAGGTTGGTGCATAGTTGTCCCCCAGCAGTTATTCCAGATCATTTACTAGTTGTTCCTCGTTGTTTATTAGTTGCTCTAGGGTGCTAACTAACTTTCATTCCTCTCTATGCTGCCATCTTCTTCCATCTCTCCTTCACTCTCCCTATTTACTTTTTCCTCCCTATTTATTTTTTTATTTACATTCCTCCTATTTACTTTTTATACTCATTTTTCTACTCATCTGTCCATACACTGGATAAAAGGAGTGGGGGCCACAAGGTTTTCACAATCACACAGTCACACCATGTAAGCTATACAGTTATACAGTTATCTTCAAGAATCAAGGCTACTGGGTTGCAGTGCAACAGTTTCAGGTATTTCTTTCTAGCTATTCAATACACTAAAAACTAAAAAGGGATATCTATTTAATGCATAAGAATAACCTCTAGAATGACCTATTGACTCTATTTGAAATCTCTCAGTCATTGAAACTTTATTTTGTTTCATTTCTCTTCCCTCTTTTGGTCCAAGAAGGCTTTCCTAATCACCTGATGCCAGAGCCAAGCTCATCCCCATGAGCCATGTCCCACATTTCCAGGGATATTTACATCTCTGGGAGTCATGTCCTACATAGGGGGGAGTACACCATTTCATTTAGAGACAAAGGATGCCTCCTTTTTTTATTTTGCTTTAAGCTAAGTAAGATCAGCCCTAGACTTCAAGGAATTAAATATGATGCCAGTTGAGTCTGATGTGATGCCTAAACCCCCAACATTTGTGCTAGTCCTCTTAAGACTCTGCTAATCCCCACAATCCCAGTTAAAGAGCAAATGTGTCCCTTACAGTTAGAGTATGGACATAAGACCCAGTGGAATCAGAGAAGTCTGCTGAGGAGCCTGGGTAAGCCTTTTCTCTTTAAGTACAAAAAAAATTAATAATAAACATGCATTTTCCTGCCTTGATATGGTTGTGGGAGAATGTGATGCTGGAACTGTAGCAACCTTCTTGGGGCTTGAGGATAAATGTCAGTATACTGAGCTCTTTCCCTCCCTGGCTGCCTGAGGATCCCCCGCCATCATGAATGGCACCAGAACTATCTGGACCAGGAAGTTCATGACCAACCAACTACTTCAGCGAAAACAAATGATCATTGATGTCCTTCACCTGGGATGGCAACAATGCCTAAGACAGAAATTCGGGAAAAACTAGACAAGATATACAAGACTATACCAGATATCATCTTTATATTTGGATTCAGAACCCATTTTGTGGTGGCAGGACAACTGACTTGGGCATGATTTATGATTCCTTCGATTAGGCAAAGAAAAATGAACCCAAACACAGACTTGCAGAACAGGGCCTGTATGAAAAGAAAAAGACCTCAAGAAAATGGCAGAAGGAATAGAAAAACAGAATGAAGAAAGTCAGGGGGGCTGCAAAGGCCAATGTTGGTGCTGGCAAAAAGGAGTAAAGATTCTTTAGTGACTTGATTGGTGATTGTGCAGACTTTTCACCAGAGGATTAGTAAATATAAAAAATTTTTTAAAAAGTCAATATATTGAACATATTATAGCAGAAAGCTGGAAAGAATCTGGGCTGATGACGACTTTCCCAGACTGCTACACTTACCTTCCCAGTGCATGAGAAAATAAATGTACTTATTGCTAATTAAAAAACAAAAAAGTAAGTGTGTAACCTGGGAGGGTGTCACACTTGCCCATAGGCTCCTAACAGTCATTAGTCCAGAATATTTATCTGATTGGATGCCTGTCTCATAGCTTCAAGGGAACTAGATGCAGGAAGTGATTTTGATGTGGTAGAAAGAGTGGGGGGGGGTCAATAGTTGTCCATGAGAAGTAGAAGTTGGCTAGAGAGGAAAGGGCCTCCTGAGCCTGGCAGAGGGAGCCCTAAAGACTGTAGGAAGGGTGGGCTGTAGTCAATTGAGAGTCCAGTGACTGGTGTTGGGGAACAGGGGGAAGGAAAGCAGCCTCGTTCATTCACTCATTCAATGAACATTAGAATCAGAATCCTTAAACAACCATAAAACTTGGCAGAACCATGTTTCTCAAAGCTCCAGAGAGCAATTAAAGGATTGCAGTAACTTGACACATACCAAATCAAGAAAAAGGCAAGTTTAAGATAGTAGGAAAAGCTCTTGGGCCAGGTGAGGGTAAGGAATGGAGAGTGTTCTAGTTTGCTAACGCTGCCTTTATGCAAAATGTCAGAAATAGATTGGCTTTTATAAAGGGGGTTTATTTGGTCACAAAGTTACAGTCTTAAGGCCATAAAGTGTCCAAGGTAAGGCATCAGCAAGAGGGTACCTTCACTGAATGAAGGCCGATGGTGGCTGAAAACCTCTGTTAACTTGGAAGGCATGTGGCTGGTGTCTGCTTGCTCCCAGGTTGCATTTCAAAATGGTGTTCTCCAATATGTCAGTGTCAGCTTCCAATGACCATCTTCAAAACGAGTGTCTTGGCCTATGTGGCTCTTTTTAAAGTACTCCAATAACCAATCAAGATGCACTTGAATGGGTGGACCACACCTCCATGGAGATAATCCAAAGTTATTACCCACGGTTGGGTGGTTCACATCTCCGTGGAAACAACCTAATCCAAAGGTTCCAACCTTATCAACACTAATGTGTCTGCCCCCACAAGACTGCATTAAAGAACATGTTTTTTTCTGGGGGACATAATATATCCAATCTGGCACAGAGAATGAATGCTTAATTGGCATAGTGTTTCTGTTTGGCATGATAGAAGAGTTTTGGTAATGGATGGTGGTGATGGCACAACATTTTGAATGTCATTAATTCCACTGAATTGTTTATTGGAATGTGGTTAAAAGGGGAAATTTTAGGTTGCATATATGTACTAGAATAAAATTATTAAAACCTTGGGGCTGTACAACACAAACATTGGACCCTAATAATGGACTATAGTTAATAGTATAATTGTAGTAATATTATTTCATCAACTGAGGCAAAGATACCACACTAATGCAGTGTTGATAGTGGGGAAGGCTGTGTGTGTATGTGTGTGAAGGGGCATATATGGAAACTCATTTCTGCATGATTTTTTATTAATGATTTTATGCATGATTTTTCTGTAAACCTACAACTTTTCTATTGAAAAAAATATTTTGTTTTTCCAATCACAGAGGACCATAAAGATGCTAAAGTTCTCTTTATATAGTAGTAAACTAAACTATTGAAAGAGATGGACATTGTAGTGACTAATTATTTAGATATCATTAAACTCAACTTGACAGTGGAAATCTCTAAATGTTAAGAAATGTGAAGTTCATCTATGAAATAACCACAGATTTATGTGTCTCCTCTAAATACTGTGAAATTTTAACATAAATTTATGATAAATTTTACATGTACTTACATAAAAAACTTTTTCAAAGAAAAAAATGGTAGGAAAAGCTCAAGGTGCCCTCTATGGCCCCTCCCTCATTCCCACCATGGTTCAGTGTGGAGCCAGCCGGGTTCTCAGTGCAGATCCCTGGTCCTGGTTCTGGAGAAAGCAGTAACCACTTTGCATGAGCTAGGGTGTATGTATGTCCGTGCAACTCTATCTGGTTGCAGCATGAAGGACTGAACCAGGAAATGCATCTCTGGCTTGCCATCCCAGGACTTGCCCTGCATGCAGAAGCAGCTTGCAAGCAGCTAAATCAGTGTGGGAAACAATCAAATCACAGCAGCCCGGGGCAAAGGATTACTGGCTTTAAGACACACACAAGAATGTAGGAAAAAGGAGAAATTGCTCATCACTATTGGCTGATGAAAATTAAGGACTAAAATATAAATATATGTTTTATATTCCTACAAAATATGGGAAGTGTTTGCAAGGGTATAGAATAAAGAAAGCTTTCCTATAATGAGTCTAAAAGTGTACATTGCTGTAAAATTGGTGGATTGCAGTTTTTTTTATTATTTTAAATAATTTTTGTTAGAGAAGTTGTGGGTTTACAGACCAATCATGCATAAAATACAGGATTCTTGTACACCACCCCCCACCCCCAAGGCCTTGCACTGATGTGGAACATTTGTTATAATTGATGATAGCACTTTTTTATAATTGCACTATTTTTTTTAAACAGAGTTATCTGTGTTACAATTGACAAAAATTATTTAAATAGTATTATTAACTTTTGTCCATAATTTACATTGGGTGTATTTTTTCCATAAAGCACCCCATTATTAACATCTTATATTAGTGTCATACCTTTGTTATAATTCATGAAAGAACATTCTTATACTTGTACTATTGACTACAGTCTGTCATACACAATAGGGTTCAAGTGTTATACAATCCAATGTTTTATCTTTAATTTTTATTCTAGTAATACACACAACTTAAAATTTCCTCTTTTAACCATATTGACCTATATAATTCATTGCTTTTAATCACACTCACAATAATGTGCTACATCACCACCATCCATTTCCAAACCTTCACAATCAACCTAAAACACCCCATTCTCCAACCCCAATCTATCCCCTGGTAACCTGTAGTCAGATTCCAACTTTATGAGTTTGCTTATTATAATTAGTTCATATCAGTGGATCACATCATATTAGTCCTTTTATGTCAGGCTTATTTCAGTCAGCATAATGTCCTCAAGGTTCATCCATGTTCTCGTATCTATCAGGGCTTCATTCTTTCGTACAGCTGAATAATATTCCATTGTATGTATATACCATATTTTGTCTACCTGTTCATTGGTTGATGGACACTTCAGTTGCTTTCATCTTTCGCAACTGTGAATAATGCCACTATGAACACCAGTATGCAAATATCTGTTCGAGTGCCTGCTTTCAATTCTTCTAGGCATATACTAGTGGTGGAAATGTTAAGTCATATGGTAATTCTATACTTAGCTTCCTGAGGAACTGCCAAACTGTCTTCCACAGTGGCAGCACCATTTTATATTCCCAGCAGCAATGAAAGAGTGTTCCTATTTCTCCACATACTCTCCAACACTTGTAGTTATCTGTTTTTTAAACATTAGCCATTCTAGTGGGTATGAAATGATGTCTCATTGTGGTTTTGATTGCATTTCCCTAATAGCTTGTGATGTTGAACATCTTTTTGTGTATTTTTTTGCCGTTTGTATATCTTCTTTGAGAGTCTATTCAAGTCTTTTGCCCATTTTTTAAAATGCAATTTTGTTGAGATACAATCACATAACATACAGTCATTCAAAGTGTACAATCAGTTGTTCACAGTATCGTCATATAGTTGTGCTTTCATCACCACAATCAAACTTTGAACATTTTCATTACTCCAAAAAATAAAATTAAAATTAAAATAAAAAGGAACATCCAAAACATCCCATTCCCCTCCTCCCCCATTGTTCATTTGCTTTTTAAAATACAGTTTAATTGAGATATATTCACACACCCCTACAGTCATCCACAGTGTATAATTATTCACAGCACCATCATACAGTTGTGTGTTCATCAGCAGAATCAATTTTTGAACCTTTTCCTTACTCCAATATGAAAATAAAAGCAAAAAAGAACACCTAAATCTTCCTATCCTCTCCATCCCAACCTATTCTTCATCTGATTTTTGTCCCTATTTTCCCACTTATCTGTCCACATACTGGATAAAGGGAGTGTGAGCCACAAGGTTTTCACAGTCACACAGTCACATTATGCAATCTTCATAGTTACACAATCGTCTTCAATAATCAAGGTCACTGGGTTGCAGTTTGACAGCTTCAGGTATTTCCCTCTAGCCATTCAACACACTAAAGACTAAAAGGTGACATCTATATAGCACATAGGAATACCCTCCGGGGTGAACTTTCAACTCCATTTGAAATCTCTCAGCCACTGGAACCCTACTTTGCTTCATCTCTCTTCTCCCTTTTGGCCAAGAAGATCTTCTCAATCCCAGTGTTGGGTCCAGGCTCATCCCCAGGAATAATTTCTTGTGTTGCCAGGGGGATTCACACCCCTGAGAATCATGTACCACGTAGTGGGGAGGATAGTGAGTTCACTTGCCGAGTGGGCTTAGAGAGAGAGGAGGCCACATCTGAGCAACAAAGAGGATCTCTAGGGGGGACTCCTAGGCACAATTCTAAGTATGCTTAGCCTCTCCCTTGCAGCAACTAGCCTCACAGGGGAAGGCCCCCAGATCAAGGGCTCAGCCCACTAAATTGGCAATGTTTGCAGGAAAATCAGCAATGGCTCATATACACAATTTGCGTTAGTTGTGTATATGGTGTGAGATTGGAGTCCTCTTTCATTCTTTTTCATGTGGATATCCAATCTCCCAGCAGCAATTATTGAAGAGACTTGTTTCCCAATTGAGAGGACTTAGCATCCTTGTCAAAATTTGATTGGCCATAGATGGGAGGGCCTATTTCTGAACTCTCAATTCTATTCCATTGGTTAATACATCTCTTCTTGTAACAATACCTTGCTGTTTTGACCACCGTAGCTTTATAATATGCTTTCAAGTCATGATGTGTGAGTCCTCCAAGTTTGTTCTTCTTTTTCAAGATGTTTTTGGCTATCTGGGGCCCCTTACTCTTCTAAATAAATTTGATAATTGGCTTTTCCACTTCTGCAAAGAGGGCTATTGGAATTTTGATTGGGATTGTGTTGAATCTGTAAATTATTTTGGGTAGAATTAACATCTTACTGATATTTAGTCTTCTAATCCATGAACACAGAATGTCTTTCCATTTAAGTCTTCTTTGATTTCTTTTAGCAATGTTTTATATTTTTCTGTGTACAAGTCCTTTAAATCCTTGGTTATATTTATGACTAGATATTTGAATCTTTTAATTGCTATTGTAAATGGAGTTTTTTTTCTTGATTTCCTCCTCAGATTGCTCCTTACTAGTGTATAGAATCACTATTGTAATTTGCATGTTGATATTGTACCCTGCCACTTTACTGAATTTGTTTATTAGCTATAGGAGCTTTGTTGTAGATTTTCCAGGACTTTCTATACATAGGATCATGTTATTTGCAAATAGAGAAAGTTTTACTTCTTCCTTTCCAATTTGTATGCCTTCAAATTCTTTTTCTTGCCTAACTGCTCTGGCTAGAACTTGCAGTACAATGTTGAATAACAGTGGTGACCTTGTCTGGTTCCAGAGTTTAGAGGGAAAGCTTTCACTCTTTTATGATTCAGTATGGTGCTAGCTGTGGATTTTTCATGCATGTACTTTATCATGTTGAGGAATTTCCCTTCTATTCCTATTTTTCCAAGTGTTTTAATCAAGAAAGGATGCTGGATTTTGTCAAATGAGTTTTCTGCATCAAAGGAGATGATCATAAGGGGTTCCTCCCCCTTTATTTTGTTATTGTGGTGTATTACATTAATTGATTTTATGTTGAACCACCTTTGCATACCGGGGATTAAACTCACTTGATCATGGTGTATATTTCTTTTAATCTGCTGATGGATTCAATTTGCAAAGTTATTTTATTGAGGATTTTTGCATCTATACTCATAAAAGATACTGGTCCATAATTTTCTTTTCTTTTCCTTACCTGGCTCTGGTGTTAAGATGATGTTGGCATCATAGAATGAATTAGGAACTGTTCCCTCCTCTTCAATTTTTTTGGCAGAGTTTGAACAAGATTGTTATTAATTCTTTTTGGAATGATTGATAAAATGCCCCTCTGAAGCCATCTGGTCCTTGACTTTTCTTTTTTGGGAGGGTTTAGATGACTGATTCAATATCTTTACTTGTAATTAGTCTGTTGAGGTTTTCTGTTTCTTCTAGTTCATGTGTTTCTAGGAATTTTTCCATTTCATCTAGGGTGTCTAATTTCTTGGCATAAAATTGTTTATAATATCCTCTTATGATCCTTTTTATTTTTGTGGGGTTAAAAGTAATGTTCCCCCTCTCATTTCTGATTTCATTTATTCATGTCTTTTTTTTTTCTGTCATTCTAGCTGAGGGTTCATCAGTTTTAATGATCTTCTAATAGAATTAACATTTGATTTTTTTAAAATTTAATTTTATTGAGATTGTTCACATACCATACAATTATCCAAAGATCCAACGTGCACATCAATTGACCATGGTACCATCATACAGCTGTTCATCCATCACCACAATGAATTTTTTTTTTCAATTTTTAGAACATTTTCATTACTCCAGAAAAGAAATAAAGACAAAAAAGGAAAACTCAATTCCTCCCCTACCCCTAAACACCCCCTCTCCATTATTGACTCATAGTATTGGTATAGTACATTTGTTACTGTTGAAGAAATAGTGTTAAAATACTACTAACTGTAGTACATAGTTTGCAATAGGTATATATTTTTTCCCTATATACCCCTCTATTATTAACTTCTAGTTATAGTGTCTTATATTTGTTCTAGTCTGGCAGGAGATTTCTAGTATTTGTACAGTTAATCATGGACATTGTCCACCACAAGATTCACTGTTTTATACAGTCCCATCTTTACCTCCAACTTTCCTTCTGGTGACATATGAGACTCTAAGCTTCCCCTTTCCACCACATTCACACACTACTCAGCACAGTTAGTCTCACAGTACATCACCTCTGTCCACCTCCAAACACTTAAGTTCACCCTAGTTGAACATTCTGCTCATAATAAGCAACTGCTCCCCATTCTTTAGCCTTGTTCTATATCCCGTTAACTTCTATTTCGTATCTATGTGTTTACATACTATAATTAGTTCATATCAGTGAGACCCTGCAATATTTGTCTTTATGTATCTGACCTATTTCAATCTATGTGGTTCCCTCAAGGTTTCTTCACCAACTGTTCTTTTTAAGACAGTTTTGTTCACCCACAATACTTTCCAACCTAAGTATAGTCACACATTTATGTATTCACCACTATCATCACTATCTATGTAAGGACATCTCCATTTCTTCCACAGAGAAGGAAGAAGAGTCAAAGAAGGTAGAGAGACAAAAGGAAAAGAAAAAGAAAAAAATACATGACAGCTAAAAAGCAAAGAAAGGAAAGATAAAATTAAACTAGAGTAGAGTAAGTGTCATACAACATCACCAATGCCAAGAATCCCATACCCCTCCCTTATGTCCCCCTCTTATAGACATTTAGCTTTGGTATATTGCCTTTGTTACATTAAGGGAAGCATAATACAATGTTGCTGTTAACTATAGCCTCTAGTTTGCATTGATTATATTTTTTCCCCAATACCACCCTACTTTTAACATCTTTCAAGGTTGACATTCATTTGTTCTCCCTCATGTAAAAACAAATTTGTACATTTTATCACAATTGTTGAGCATTCCAGGTTTCACTGAGTTATACAGTCCCAGTCTTTATCTTCCCTCTTCCCTCTTTCCTTCTGGTGTCCCACATGGTCCTAACCTTCTTTCAACCATACTCACAGTCATCTTTCTTCAGTGTACTTACATTGCTGTGCTACCATCACCCAAAATTGTGTTCCAAACCTCTCACTTTACTCCTGTCTTTTCCTATATGTCTGTAGCACTCCCTTTAGTATTTCCTGTAAAGCAGGTATCTTGTTCACAATCTCTCTCATTGTCTGTTTGTCAGAGAATATTTTAAACTCTCCCACATATTTGAGGGACAGATTTGCCAGATATAGGATTCTTAGTTGGCGGTTTTTCTCTTTCAGTATCTTAAACATATCGGCCCACTTCCTTCTTGCCTCCATGGTTTCTACTGAGAAATCCACACATAGTCTTATCAAGCTTCCTTTGTATGTGATGGATCATGTTTCTCTTGCTGCTTTCAGAATTCTCTCTTTGTCTTTGACATTTGATAATCTGATTATTAAGTGTCTTGGCGTAGGCCTATTCTTATCCGTTTGCAGTATGCTGCACTTCTTGGATCTGTAATTTTATGTCTTTCATAAGAGATGGGAAATTTTCATTGATTTTTTCCTCCATTATTGCTTCTATGCCTTTTCCCTTCTCTTCTTCTGGGACACCCATGACACATACATTGATGCATTTCATGTTGTCATTCAATTCCCTGAGATATTGCTCATATTTTTCTATTCTTTTCCCAATTCTGTTCTTTTGTGTGTAGGATTTCAGGTGTCTTGTTCTCCAGCTCCTGAATGTTTTCTTCTGCTTCTTGAGATCTGCTGCTGTATGTCTCCATTGTGTTTTTCATCTCTTGTGTTTTGCCTTTCATTTCCGTAGATTCTGCCAGTTATTTTTTCAAACTTCCGATTTCTAACTTATGTTCAGCCTGTGTTTTCTTTATAGCCTTCATCTCTTTTGTTATATCTTCCCCAAATTCATTGATTTGTTTTTTTATTTGATTTAGCATATTTCTTTGAAAATCTTTAATAGATTGTTTCATTAAAGTCAAACAATATCTCAACTGTATCTTGATTGAGATGTAAGTTTGTTCCTTTGACTGGGTCATATCTGCATTTTTCCTAGTATAGATTGTAGTTTTCTGTTTTCTAGCCATCTGGTTTCCTTGGTTACTCCAATGAGATTTTCCCAGGGTTCATGTCTCAGAATGGGGTTGCATTCAGGGTGTATCTTAGAAGAAAGACTTTCCTGTGAGGTCTCTAGTTGCTGTGCTTTTCCTAACCTGCCCAGCAGGTGGCATCTGTCAGCATGTAGCTCCCAACTGGTGTGAAGAGGAGTGACCTCTTTAGTTTCTGTTTTTCCCAGGCTCTGGGGTCTGGTTCTGAAGGGAAGGCTGGGCCCCACGACAACTTACTCTTAGGGAAGATACACCCCCTAGGGAGCTATCTTCTGCATTTGAATTCTTGTCTCTCTGATTCTGTTATCTCCACCCCTGTCTGAATCAGAGCTCTGAGAACTGAAAATGGCTGAGGCTCTCTCTGCTGAGCCCCTCAGGTTGTGAGAGAGAAAAAGGGACAGAAAGCCTGCTTTCAGAGCCAGTACACAGCCTGCCAGTTTCACTCTTCAACCAGAGGTAACACCTGGTCTTCTGGGCTCCCCTCCGAGGACAGCTGAGTCTTCTGGTTCTTTGAGGTCAGTCATCACTAAAAGCCTCTGTCTGCTTGTTGGGGATTTGTAGCTTGTATCCAGCAGTCCACATTTGTTAATTAAAACCCCAGTTAGAGCTTAGCTGAGCTATATTCACTCATTTGGAGAGTGCTTCTTTCTACCACAGCAAGGTTTTACAGCTCAGCCTGCCATGGGGGGAGGGGCTCCCTGCAGAGTTCTGCAGTTTTTACTTACAGCTTTTATGCTGCAATTTCAAGCATTCCTCCCTATCCAGGTTGGTGTATGATGTGTGGACAGTCACAGTTGTCTCCCAGCAGTTATTCCAAATTATTTACTAGTTGTTCCCGATTATTTATTAGTTGTTCCATGGGACTAACAAAATTCTACTCCTCCCTATGCTGCCATCTTGCTCCTTTCCCAATATTTGATTTTGTTAATTCTCTCTTGTTTGTTTTTTTAATATATATTTATTTGTAATATATTCACATCATACAATCATCTAAAGTGTAAAACCATTGTTCACAGTATCATCATAAAATTTTGCATTTATCACCACAATTTTTAAACATTTTAATTGCCCCCAAAATAAAAATAAGAATAAAAATAAAAGCAAAAAGAACACCCAAAATATCCCATGCATCTCCTCCGCCATATTATCCATTTACTTTTTGTCCCCATTTTTCTACTCATTTGTCCATACACTGTGTAAAGGTAGAGTGAGCCATAAGATTTTCACAATTACGTGGTCACACCATGTAAGCTATATGGTTGTTTGCTTACCTTCAAGAATCAGGGATACTGGATTGCAGTTCAACAATTTCAGATATTCTTTCTAACTTTTCTGGTAAACTAAAAACTAAAAGGGGAGATCTATATATTGCATAAGAGTTTATTAATTTATTTCTGCTCTTAACTTTGTTATTTGTTTCCTTCTTCTTGCTTTGGGGTTAGTTTTCTGTTCTTTTCTACTTCCTCCAGGTGTGTAGTTAGGGTAGACTGATTATTTTCTTCATAAAGATTCATTTGATGCTGGTACTCATGCTTAATGGAACTGAGTAATCTACCACAGAATTACTTTTGGAGCTTGTGTCCTTTAAATGGACATGGTGGAGTGTATCTGGGAAGGACATGGGTTGCTCCAGCTCTCTGGTTGCCATCCATGTTCTTAGATCCTCTTGAAGCTGCCATGGGTGCATGAAGAGTCCCTGTCAGTCCTTCCCTGGGCCTGGCCCAACTCCAGACTTGGTGGATTGCAGTTTGACCCAGCAATTCCACTGGTAAGTATGCACATGTCCCCAAGGATACATGGAATAGCCTGCCTGAAAAACTTTTTTTAATGTTACTATTGTATGCCCCCAAATTTAAAAACAACCAAGGTGTTCATAAAAGAATGGAGAAAAAAAAGATATGCACAAGAGCACCTGGGAAGGGAGAAAGACTATTTCACAGAAGAAACGGGGACATTCAGATTTGTGTAAATGGGGAAATACCAAGGATAATAAGCAAGCCCAAAAAAGGCTGGAGAGTGCCTCGTAATTTCACTTGAATTGTTTTAAAGGTTTACTGTTAGGAGACCTAAGCTCTGAAGGAGCCAACACAGAGCCAATCTGCAAAGGCTGTGAAAGATATTTTGTTGTTGCTGTTGTTACTGTTGTTGTTGTTGTTAGCTCCTGGCATTCAAGGAAATCTCTGTCTTATCACTAGTTGGATACACACTTAAGGAACAGAAATCTCAGGACTAAATTCCAGAGTTAACACATTAAAATATTAAATTACACAGTGTGCAACAAATGATTAAAAGGCATACAGAGAAACAAGAAATGATGGTCCTTCCAAGGGAGCAAGATAAAACATCAGAAACCATCAATAAAGAATATCAACTTTGGACATTCCAAAGACTTTTTTAAAAAATGATCTTAAATATGCTAAAAGATAACATGGACAAAGACATAAAGCATATCAGGAAAATTATATAGAAACAAAATAAGAATTTCAATGAAGCTAGAAGTTATAAAAAAGAAACAGAACTACTGAAGCTGAAGAACACAGTAACAGAAATTTAAAAATCCCTGGATGGATTCAACAGCAAATTGGAGCTGGCAGAAGGAGTCAATGAACTTGAAGATAAGAAAATTGAAAGTATTCAGTCTGTGGAGCAGAAAGAGAAAAGAACAACAACAACAAAAAAAGAATAAAGCCTAAGAGACCTGTGGACCACAATCAATCATTTCAAAATATGTATTATAGGAGTCCCAGATGGGGAATAAAAAAAGAAATAAATGGACAGAAAGGATATTTGAAGAAATAATGGCAGAACTCTCCAAATTTAATAAAAATATAAATATACACATCCAAGGGGGTCAACAAACTGCAAACAGGATAAACTCAAAGAGATCCACACCCAAACACATTGTAGTCAAACATCAAAGAAAAAGTGAATCCCAAAAGCTGAGAGAAGAAGCAACATATCATGTACAAGGCAATTCAATGTTGATTCAAACTGTGAAAAAATTGTGAAAAAAAAAATCATTGCCAAACAAAGATTCTATATTTGGTGAATCTACCTTTCAAAAATGAAGGAGAGATTAAGACATTCCTGGAGAAACAAAAGCTTGAGGGAATTCATCACCACTAGACCTCTTATACAAACAGGCTAACATGAGTTTTTTATATTGAAAGGACACTAGATAGTAGATTGAAGCTGTATAAAGAAATAAAGATACCTGGTATAGGTAATTTCTTACATGGGTAATTATAAATACCAGTGCTATTGTACTTCTGGTTTTTAACTACACTTTTTAATTCTTACAGGATCTAAAATTCAAATGCACAAATACTAATGATAAATCTATGGTTATGGACACACAACGTATAAAGATGTATTTTATGACAAAACAACATAAAGGTGGGGTGGTGGAAGGGTATAGGAATACAGTTTGTTTTGCTATTGAAGTTAAGGTGGTATTAAAGCAATGAGATTGTTACATATTTAGGATGTTAAATTTAAGCCCCATGGTAACCACAAAGAAAATATCTGAAAATATACACAGAAGGAAATGAGAGGGGACTCAAAATTGTTCACTAGAAAAGATCAAATAAATATAAAAGTAGGCAATAATAGAAGAATTGAGGGAAAAAAGTATAAGACTTACAAAAAATGAATAGCAAAATGGCAGAAGAAAGTCCTGCAATATCAGTAGTTACTTTAAATTTAAATGGATTAAACTCTCCTGTCAAAAGGCTGAAGTTGGCAGAAAGGATTAAAAAACAAAACAAAACAAAACAAAACAAAAAACACATGGCCCAACTATATGCTCTTTACAAAAGACTCAGCTTCAAGTAAAGACACAAGAAGTTTGAAAATGAAAGGATGGGAAAAAATATTCCATGCAAACAGATACTAAAAGAGTCTGGGTAGCTTTGCTAATATCAGGTAAACTAGATATTCAGTTTAAAAAAAGCTCCATAATATATGCAATAAACATTGACAGATTTAAGGGAAAATAAACAGTTCTATATTAATGCTACTTTGTACATTAATAAACTACTTTCAATAATTGAACATCTAAATACAAGATGAATTAGGAAATAGAAGACTTGAATAGTACTATAAACCAACCATACCTGAGACATGCATAGAACACTTCACCCAACAACAGCAAAATATACATTCTTAAGTGCACATGGATCATTCCCTAGGATAGATCATATGTTAGGTCACCAAGAAATCTCAATAAATTAAAAAGATTGAAATTGTGCAAAGTATATTCTCTGAGCACATGGAATAAAGACAGAAATCAATCACAAAGGGAAAAATAGAAAATTCACATATATGTGGAAATTGAAAAATATACTCTGGTCAAAGAAGAAACCACAAGGAAACCATAAAGAAAATTAGGAAATATCTTGAGGCAAATGAAAATGTAAACACCAAAATTTAAAATTTATGGGTTGCAGCAAAGGTAGTTTCTTACATTAAAAAAGAAAAAGAACAAAGTTGGAGGACTTAACTTCCTGATTTCAAAACTTATTACACCCCCAACCCAGAAGCAGCAGTCCCCGGCTCCTTCTCCAATTTCTGGTTTGACCCGCTTGCCCACTTCTTCAGCCTCCACCATGTCCATCAGGGTCACCCAGAAATCCTACAAGGTGTCCTCCGGCCCCCGGACCATCAGCAGCCGCTCTCACACGAGTGGGCCTGGCACCCGCGTCAGCTCCTACTCTCGGGTGGGTGGCAGTGGCAGCAGCTTCCGGGGCAACCTGGGCGCTGGCATGGGTCTGATGGGGGCTATGCAGGGGCAGGGAGTGCAGGGGGCATCACACCCGTCACATTGAACCAGAGCCTGCTGAGCCCCCTTAAGCTGGAGGTGGACCCCAACATCCAGGCCGTGGGAATGCAGGAGAAGGAGCAGATCAAGACCCTCAACAACAAGTTTGCTTCCTTCATCGACAAGGTGCGGTTCCTGGAGCAGCAGAACAGGATGCTGGAGACCAAGTGGAGCCTCCTGCAGCAGCAGAAGACTGCTGGGAGCAAAATGGACAACTTGTTCGAGAGCTACATCAACAACCTTCGGCGGCAGCACGAGGCGCTGAGCCAGGAGAAGCTGAAGCTGGAGGCGGAGCTTGGCAACATGCAGGGGCTGGTGGAAGGCTTCAAGAATAAGTATGAGGATGAGATCAACAAGCCAACAGAGACGGAGAATGAATTTGACCTCATCAAGAAGGATGTGGATGAAGCTTACCTGAACAAAGTGGAGCTGGAGTCCCGCCTGGAAGGGCTGACCGATGAGATTAACTTCCTCAGGCAGCTATACGAAGCTGAGATCCGTAAGCTGCAGACCCAGATCTCGGACACGTCCGTGGTCCTCTCCATGGACAACAGCTGCTCCCTGGACCTGGATGGCATCATCGCCGAGGTCAAGGCCCAGTAGGAGGAAATCGCCAACCGCAGCCGGGCTGAGGCCGAGAGCATGTACCAGATCAAGTACGAGGAGCTGCAGACGCTGGCCGGGAAGCATGGGGATGACCTCCGCCGCACGAAGACGGAGATCTCCGAGATGAACCGGTCCATCAGCCGGCTCCAGGCTGAGATCGAGGGCCTGAAGGGCAGAGGGCTTCCCTGGAGGCCGCCATTGCTGATGCCGAGCAGCGTGGGGAGCTGGCCATTAAGGACGCCAATGCCAAGTTGGCCCAGCTGGAGGCTGCCCTGCACCAGGCCAAGCAGGACATGGCGCGGCAGCTGCGCGAGTACCAGGAGCTCATGAACGTCAAGCTGGCCCTGGATATCGAGATCGCCACCTGCCACAAGCTGCTGGAGGGCGAGGGGAGCCGGCTGGAATCTGGGATGCAGAACATGAGTATTCATACGAAGACTTCCAGTGGCTACCACTCAGGTCCACTGAGCCCCGTCTTTGGAGGCCTCTCAGGCACTGGCAACAACTATCCCTTCAGCTCTGGTGGGGGCCGCACTGGCTCCACCAAGGCCGTGGTTGTGAAGAAGATTGAGACCCACAATGGGAAGCTGGTGTCGGAGTCGTCTGATGTCCTGCCCAAGTGAACTGCCACTGCAGCCCCTCACAGGCCATCCGCCTGCCGTGCTGCCCCAGAGCCTGGGGACAAGGAGCTGTGCAGGGGGGTGTAGTGAACAGGAGACCGGGGATACCTCTTCTTGCCCATGTCCCCATCTAGAAGCCATTTCATCTTTTCCAAAATAAAGCCTCAGTTGGCTCTTCCAACTGAAAAAAAAAAAAAACTTATTACAAAGCTACAGTAATCAACAGTGTGGTGCTGGTACAAGGACAGACATGTAGATAAATGGAATAGAAATGAGAATTCAGAAATAAACCCTCCTATCTGTGACTAACTGATTTTTGACAAAGGTGCCGAGTCTACTGAATGGGGAAGAACAATGTCTTTAAACAGATGGTTCTGGGAAAAAACAAATATCCACATAAAGAATCAAAGTATACCCCCACCTCACACCATATACAAACATTAACTCACAATGGATCAAAGACCTAAATATAAGAACTAAAACTGTAAAACTCCTGGAAGAAACAAGAATATCTTCAGGACCTTGTGTTAGGCAATGGATTCTTAGACTTTTATACTAAGAGAATGAGCAGCAAAAGAAGAAAATAAATTGGACCTCACCAAAATTTAAAACTTTTGTGCATCAAAGGACATTAGTGAGACAGTGAAAGGGTAATGTACAGAATGGGAGAAAATATTTGGAAACCATATATCTGATAAAGGTTTAATATTCAGAATAAATACAGAACATCCACAACTCAACGACAAAATGACAAAAAAAAAAAAACCTCACTTGAAACATGGGCAAAGGACTTGAATAAACATTTCTCTAGCGAAGATATACAAATGGCTAATAAGAACATGAAAAAATGCTCAATATCATTAGCTAGTAGGGAAATGCAAATTGAAACCACAATGATAAACCACTTCATACCCAGTAGAATGGATGTTATTTAAAAATGGAAAATATGTATTGGCAAGGATGGGGAAGACAGGAGCTCTTGTGCATTGTTGGTGGGAGAGTAAAATGGTGCAGGTGCTGTGGAAAACAGTTGGTAGTTCCTCAGAAAGTTAGGCATAGGATTACCATATCACTTGGCAAACCCACATCTAGGTATCTAGCCAAAAGAATTGAAAGCAGGGGCTTGGAGAGATATTTGTACACCAGTGGTCACAGCAGCATTATTCACATTAGCCAAAAGGCAGAAGCAACACAAATTCCATCAATGGATGAATGGATAAACCAACTGTGGTATATCCATACAAAGGAATATTATTCAGCCAGAAAAAAGAATGAACTTCTGATTCGGAAGCCAGGAGGGTGGGGGTTGCTGCAGCCCCGAACGAGCATCAAGTCCAGAAGGGCGCAGTGCATTTCCGTGGTGAGGCTTTGCCTCATAGCCTGTTGGTTCAACACGTTTTCCCCACCTGCCCTCCCCTTCATCTACCCTCTCGCCTGACTTGCATGCCCTCTCAAGCGCACAGTTCTGGGTGTCCTTGATTTACAACCCCTCCCCCCCGACCCACCCACACCCCAGTCTGTGCAGATTGCTGTTCTCTGATCTTCAAAGCCAATGCTCAAATTCCACCCCTTCGCAGCTTCCCCAGTGTTTTCCTCACAGCCTCTTCAGCCCCCGCTCTTGTGCCTTGTACAAGGGGCTGAGTGTGTTCCCTTCTATTTCCCTGGCAGGTGTGTTCTCACCAAAAGGGACTGTGCTTCCTTCTCCTCTGAAGCCTTGCTCTGAGCAAAGGGCCTGGCACCAGGTAGACAAGTGAGGAAGGTTTGCTGAATGACTAAATGAATGCATGCTCTCAGCATAGCCAAAAACCAGCACGCAGACACGGGAAGAATGAGTTTAAAAGCCTGAATCTTCCTCCAGCCATCAGCACTGCCCAACAGTGGAAACCATCCTGCCCTTGAAGAGAGCGAGCAACCCATCCCTAGAGGCATTCAAGAGGAGGAGACACAAACACAGTTCAGGGGTGGGAAATGGGGAAGGAGATTCCTGCAATGGGTGGAGGGTCCGACTACACAGCTCCGAAGGAGAATTCCCACTCTGAGACCCTCCAAGCCTAGGAACAATGATAGTCAAAAGCTGAAGGATTCACAGTCGTAATTCCAGAGTTTGCAGTGTGGTTTAACCTGAAAATATTTGCCAAGCTATCATGAATAACAATATTTGCAGCTTAAAATGCTTCCCCTCCACAGCTCCAGAGCGTGAAGATGTGCTTCTAGCCAGAAAAAGGTGTACTTGCTGGTATTAGAGTGAATTGACACAGAGAGCCGAAAAACCTAATTGCTGGCATATCAGTCACATCCATCTCCCTTGGGGACACTTTGACAACTTGGCTGAAAATGCAGAAAGATGCAGGTAGGGACTAGGGTGATGGAGAAGATTTCCAGATCTCCAAACTCCACACACACCATTTTCATTGTCATGGGGTCTCTGGACTGGTTTTCCTCGAGTGCCTGTGTAGTTCTTAGGGACATCTTCTTAGTCCAGTCCAGGTTCTGACAAGGCTCTGTGAAAATGTATGTGATCAAGACCATCAGCTAAAATGGATAACTAAGGTCACTGGGGTCCCCACACATCTGTAGGGGGGGGGGTCTCTCTTCCCTGGGGAGTGGCCAAATGGCCACCTGAGCTCTGTAACCACCAGGTAAAGTCTGCACAGAACCGGGGCGAGGGGAGGTGCGTGTCTCCCAGGGGTCTCCTGCTGTGCAATTCCAGCTGGCTTAGGTGCAGAAGGAATTTGTTGCCTGTCATAATGGAAACGTCCATGAGTGGGTGTGTTTTAGCTTGATCCAGGGCTCCTCCTCTGGGCCTCACATTTTCAGAGTTGGTGCATTCTCAGGCCCCTACAGCTTCCAGCTCATGCCACCAATACCCAGAGCAGCTGAAGACACAGCCTCTTTCTGCGACTCTAGTTCAAAGCCTGGGGTCCTCCCTCTCTCTCATTGGCCCAATTTGTGCCAATTCTAAACTTTACTGTGACGAGGGGATGGAATATGATGAAGGGCCCCACCCAACATGCAAGGTCTGGGGATGGAGGAGTCTCCCCGAAGAAGATTTGGGGTGCTTCTACAAGAAAGACAGGATTAGACGCTAAGCAGGAAAAATGTTGCATTCAGGGGGGATGAGGGGAAGGGGAAGAAAAAGAAAACTGGACACTTTGGCCAGTTGAACAGCGCAGCCGTGATATGTCACTGACAGCTACCGGTGACAACTATTTGGAGCAGGGAGACGAAGTCCAAATAGCTCAAGCCCTGCCACAGTGCCCTAGGAAAATGGAGAATTAAGGCAGTTGCAACTAAAACAGCAGTAAGTTTTAAAAACCTCCCCCTACTCTATGTTTATAACTCAATTATCTAGATGTTTTCAGGAGGAATTCTCTGAATAATCTGGGAGAAACAGCTCTAGTTCTTGGCTGCAAAGACAAGGAGGGGCAGGCATCTATGTAACTATTCAGGGTTCCCCGGCCCCTGCCTTGGAGAGGTCGATCTCAGGCAGCTCACCCAGAACCTGCTGCACACAGGGCCTTGTTCTCACCCCTGTTTTCAGACAGGTCCCCATTCTTGCCCAGCCCACACTCTGCTCTGCTTGGGGAAGGCAGGAATGGAGAAGACACTTCAAATCATGATGGCTGTACTCCAGAAAACAAAGCAAGGTGAGAGGCTGGGAAAGCAGGCACCGCAGAGTAAGTGGTTAGGGAAGAGGGCCCAGGTGGAAGGACTAGCCAGAGCAAAGGCACGGAGGGAGGGCATGAGGCCTGAGGGTGGGGCATCGTGGGGCAGTGCAGGGGCCAGCGCCAGAGCCCCCGGGTATCTCCTGCCCACCCCCTATCCCTCCCACTGACCACTCCCCAGGATGAGCCCACCCTGCCAGAGCAGCTCCCTGAGGGGAGGCAGCTGCCCAGATGCACTGCACATGGACAGACACACAGACGGACAGAACAGAGGCCACGCATTAGGCTGGCTCATCCCAGTCACGCAGAAAACAGTGGACAGGACAAGCTCGCACTCATTTTCACCTTCATTTGTCCAACATGAAGACAGATTTTTTTAACAGCAGACAATAACCCCCCACAGAACTGCCAAATTGGCAGTTTGTTGTTTCTGGCCCAGAACATCCCCTTTAAATCCTCATAGGACCAGGCCAGACCTGGGAGTCCTGTCAGTTCTCTGACTTTAGGAGAGATCCTGACCTACCCGGGCTCACCAGCAGGCTGAGAGCGGCCTCGGGCCATTCCAGGCAAACAGAGGCGGTGACAACGCCTTCCCTTTTGTTATTTGTGACAGTGGCTTGTCTGGTGTTTTGGTGCATGCATTCACAGAACAAAACCTGATGAGAAGCCTTAAGGCCTCCAGTGCCAGTTTGAATGTATTATGTCCCCCCAAACACCATTATCTTTGATGTAATCTTGTGTGGGCAGACTATCAGTGTTGATTAGATTGTAATTCTTTGAGTGTTTCTGTGGAGATGCGCCCCACCCAGCTGTGGGTGATGACTCTGATTGGAAAATTTCCATGGAGGTGTGGCCCCGCCCATTCAGGGTGGGTCTAAGTTGAGTCTCTGGAGCCATATAAATGAGCTGACAGATAGGGGGAACTCAGTGCAGCTGAGAGCAACATTTTGAAGAGGAGCTACAGCCAAGAGGGACACTTTGAAGAACGCACAGGAGCTGAGAGTAGATGCAGACTGTTTGAAAATGGCCGTTGAAAACGGACTTTTGCTCCGAAGAAGCCAAGAGAGGAAAAACGCCCCAAGAGCAACTCAGAGTGACATTTTTGAGGAACTACAGCCTAGAGACGAACGTCCTGGGAGAAAGCCATTTTGAAACCAGAACTCTGGAGCAGACGCCAGCCACGTGCCTTCTCAGCTAACAGAGGTTTTCCGGACACCACTGGCCATCCTCCAGTGAAGGTACCCGATTGCTGATGTGTTACCTTGAACACCTTATGGCCTTAAGACTGTAACTGTGTAACCAAATAAACCCCCTTTTGTAAAAGCCAATCCATCTCTGGTGTTTTGCTTTCTGGCAGCATTAGCAAACCAGAACACCTCCTTTCTAGGATTTGCTGTTAGCTCTTCACCAGGCTAGGCTAGACGTTCTGGAAAGAATATATATGCATCTACATATAAACACACATTCAGATGCACAAGCATATACATGCATATGTTTAAAAAGTAAATGTATATGTTCACATGCAGGAGTCAGAAGCTATCTTCTGGAAATGGAGAGGCTTCTGCTACCATAATGCAGGCAGCGAAGGGTATGGGGCCCAAGAAGCCTTCTCCAGGCATCTGCCCACTGTCTCTCTCAACACTGAGGGTCACATCCATTTACAAGCCTCAGGCCCCTCCTACTGCCAAAAAAGTTTGGATGTGTCCCTGGGGCCCTCACAGTGTGGACAGGAAACCAGCACCCATCCCTTCAGCTAGAAGCCACCAGGCACACAACCATGAGGCTCAGGGCCCTTGGCAGCAATGGCCACTGTGAAGGTAGGAGGAACTCAGAGTCCCAGGAGCAGACCACGAAGCCTCCACCCCACGCCACCTGGAGGAGACACGGTGGCTTCCTGTCCTGGAGCCGGGTCCTGGCCAGCTGGCCACTCTGCAGGGGGCCTTACAGAGCCCTTCGAATGCCTAGTTTGCACATGTGCAGAGCAGGGTGCCACCTGTGCCTGCCAGTCTCGCTGGGTCTGTCCATCGCTCAACATTCAACAGAGATGTCCAGAGCACATTCCATGTCCCAGGCCTCAAGGTCATGAAAAGGCAGGAGGATGCCCCAGAGAAGCGCTTCTGGCCTCCCCCAGCACTTGACTCTCTTCTCGGACATACCTGTTCCCACCATCAGTCTGTTTTATCTCCCCCAGGATGTGGTGCCTCCGTTGCCGGCAGGGGCTGAGTGAGCATGGCTGCAAAAAGGTGTGTCATCCCCAAACAGGGCCCATCAAAATTCACATGCTTTAGTATTTCTTTCATCAAGGATTTTTCAAAGTTACAGGAATGGGGAGGTGTGAGGATCAGCTCCGCTTTGTCTACTGGAGTGCTTGGTGCAGGAAGACTTGGAAGGTTCCAGAATAAGCCCAGGCTCTGCTCTGGCCCCCAGTTCTGCGTGCCCAACAGTGCCCAGCAGACATCACTTCCCGTCCACCCAGCCTCAGAGCCTCCGCTGGGCAGGGCTTCAGGAGAACAGGACCTCGGAGGCCTTTTCCAAGTCAGATGTTTCTCCAAGACTCACCCTCCTTCCCTGTCTGGAAAAGCTGGTTCCTGACAGCCTCCCAGGCAGGCTCCAAGGCCCATTGGCCAAGCTCAGGTTCCTTGAAGGTCAGTGATCTCTGCCTCCAGTCGGGGTCACCGCCCTTCGGGGTGTCCCTGGCCTAGAACACTCCTCAGCAGCTGTGTGAGCACGTGTCCAGGGGCTGGACAGGGCTGGAGGGAATGGCGAGCTTGCCTTGCCCGGCTGTGCCAGGCGGGAGGGGCTGCACTGCAGTTTGGTGCTGAGGGCCTCCAGGTTCTGTTCTGTGTTTTTACATTCTGATTATTCATACACAGCCTTCTGATGGACTCATTTGCTGGGAAGCTAAAGATACCCTTAAACGCCTAAAAATAAACCTGAACTGCTAAAAATTCAGCATTTCTCTCCCTGGCTTCTACCAGCTGGGCCTGTCTGCTTTCATTGCAACACCATCAGGAGCTACAAACAAGATTTACAAAAACGAACAAGTTTACACGGGCCTGATTAGCAGATTCTCTTTTATCTTCAATTTGCCAAAACATTTTGGGGCTGTTATTACTGAGACACAGTCTCTTTCTTTCTTTCCTTCCTTCCTTCCTTCCATCCTTCCTTCCTTCCTTCCTTCCTTCCTTCTTACTTCTTTTTCTTCTAATCTCTTTAATTTTGTGACTTGAACTCTTTTTTTTTTTTGTATTTGGGAAAAGTTTTGTCCAAAGACAGGCTTCCCACATTTTCTCTTTCTGGTCCATCACGCCTCCTTTCCTTCGTTCAATCATTTTGAGGGACTATCCCAGTTTCCATGAATACCGTGAGCAGAGCCTGAGGGCCAGTTAAGAATAAACCTGCTAAACTAATAAATTACATTCACCCTCATTTCCAGAGGAACGCTTTTACATAAATATCCGCCCTAGAAATAAATCAGATAAATTAACAAGAACTCCCTCCTCCCCCCAAACCAAACAGTGAACAGTAATGACTATCAGACCAGTTAAAAGAATAAACCTATTAAATAAATAAATTTGCTCTACACCAATTTATGTCACCAATGTACTTAAGGGGAAACCTTTTAAAGGAGTAGATTTACAGTGCACACACACACACAGCTCTCCACTGGGCCTGGGTAATTATGCATAAGAAAGGCATTACTTTTAAAGTGGATGAATGGGTGATACTTTTTTGATTTACTGTTAGAAACAGAAAAATGGTAATGGTATGAAATAAGCATTTGCAAACCCATTTTGGAAGTCAGGAAATGCTTGATTTACCTAGGGCACCCATCATGTTCTGTATTTCAGATGGAAGTAGATAAATGGCGAGGCAAATGGATATTTGGGGGGAAATCTATAGCCTTTCTGTCAACTCTACAGAGTTAAATGTTTGGAATAAAAATGCCGAGAGTGTCTATCTGTGGGGAAGGAATCATGATGTATCCAGCATCTGGCAAGCAGATGTGGGCAGGGTTCACCTGGAAAGGTGAGGGTTTCACAGATGGGAGGGAGCTCCGGCCCTTGCCATGGCTCCTGATGGCTTTAGCTGTGAATTCCGTTGTCCACTCTGTCTTCCCCGCCCTTCTCTTCCCCTCCCCTCTCTTGCACTTAAAAACCCTGTCTGCCCTACCACCCCATCAAAAGATGAGACTGATACCCAGTAAAGGGGTCAAAATTGTTTTCACAGAGGCCACCTGGAGCCATGGGCCTTGGTGTCATTGACTAATTGGTGTAAGGCATAAGCCTTTATTGAGTGCCACTTGTGTACAAGGTCTGTGTCTGTTGCTGTTTGCAGACATCAAGATTTCTGCACCTCATGCAACTCAGTAATTCCCAAAGCAGCAACTGACGGCTGGAGATAAAATGGCCTAGGGTCTCCGAAGCCACTTCTACATGCCAAAAGAGGGTGAAAAGGGAGTCCAAATCCTTGTTTTCCTAAACAGCAGTTCTCCCTTCCTGAATTCCCTGAATTATTTCAGCAACTCCTCCGCTGACATCAGTTCAGTGGAGAGGTGGATGGGGAAGTGGCCCATTCCTCAGTCCCAGCTCTCCCAGTCACCGGCTGGGTGCCTCATTCTCTCTGAGCCTCAGTGTGTCCACATCCCCAAAGGGGGTCTGACCGCCGCAAGGCCTGGGATGGCCAAGGGGTGCTTTAAAGGAGCCTTCCACACCGCGCAGTCAGTAAAGAGGGGCTGGTACGGTTTTGTTGGTTCTCATCGTCAGGCAGGTGACCGGCTGTGCACTTTATCATGGGCACTGTGAGATTGCATTTGCTCTTGTATACAGGAAATAAAGAGGAAACACTAAGTGGCATCCGTGAGTGCCACAGGAGCACAGAGAGAAGCTGCCGTGAGCCTTCACACATGGGAAGCGGGGACAGAAACAGGGAGGGTATCCATTGCCCACAGAGGCAGCATCTGGGAGACGGTGGGGAAAGCGGGGTCTCTGAGGTGAAGTGCATGGGGTCGGTGAGCTGCCGAGAACGTACAGCCCCCTCAGCTCCCATCAGGACCTGGCTTAGGCCACCCGGTTCCGGCCGCTAGCGAGGGCTCAGACCTGCTGGCCTTTCTCACTGCTGTCCAGCCCCGGGGACCACCCTCTCTGAAGTGTCCCTGGGGGGCCACAGCTTACCCTGCCAGCCTCCCCAGGAAGTGCCCCCATTACTGCTCAGGGCCATCCCACTTGCTCAAGCCTAGTTGGGAGGACACACAAGGAGCACGCAGGAGCTCAGGAGCTGGTAGATTTACACAGTCGGACACGCTAATGTCCTCTGACTGGCTTAAAAATAAATATGACCCAACAAATTGTCATGTTTATGGGTATTTACAACTGAGGCACTTTGTAAACCTAAGAACTAACATTTCCCCAAGGAAATCTGGCTCTTGACTCTTGATAAATTATTGGAAATCCAAACCAGCCCCCGCCCAGGGGTTTCTCTCTGTTTTTGGTTCCAGAGCAGCCTGAGACAGCTGGACTTGGAACTGGCCGGGGCTGAAAGCACAGGAGGGGACGAACATCCTCCAGGCACTCACGTTGCCTAATAGTTCCAGTAATAAGGATGATGAGCACTTTGTAGCGATTACCATGCCCCAGGCACTCTTCCCAGCCCTTCCCAAGTGTTAACCCATCATCCCATCAGCCATTCTACAGATGAGGAAACTGAAGCACGGGGGATTCCAGCCAGATTCAGGGTAAAGGGGACTCCAACTCCAGCAGATCCATTAGACTGCTTTCTGTCACAAGTTAGAGAGCCCAAATGAAACAGATTTTTAAGCAAAATAGAAATGTATTTGTGCCTGTAAATAAAAAACGGGGGTCGGGGCAGGAGCGCCACCAAAGTCATGAGGTTTCCTAACACCTCCTGGCTTCCTCCTGCTTGCCTGGCCATTCTCACACTGCCTTACCCTTCTTGGCACAAAGAGGCTGCAGGGGCTCCAGACCTTACCACCGCCTCCCATTTGGATTGACCAAGAAGGGGAAGTCTTGCCCCAGGATTCCACTGCTTTTTATTGGTCATATCAAGTCATGTGCCCAGTCCTGAGTCAATCCTGGGGGTGAGGGCTCCTGGGCTGAATGTGGAGGAGAGAAGTGAGAAAAACATTGTCTGAGGGTGGCTTGGACCCTAGAGCTGCCCACAACCCCCAAATGACCACCTCTCATGGGACAGAAAGGCCCAGAGTGGGGTGCTATTGCAGGGGGCCTGCCATCATCCCAGCAGTTCAGTCACTTTCCCATGTAGGGACAGGGTTATAGGATGCTGAGACCTCCAGAGGTCGGCCCCTTCCCAGTCCCGGGGCCAGTGGTCTGCCCAGCCCCAGCTGCCCACCTTCAAACAGCAGGAAGTCCTCATACCTGCCTCCCGCTCCCCTCCTGGGGTGCTGGGGTGGTGAGGGACATTCCTGAGGCCCTGGGTATCACTGCAGACACCCACCATGGCCAGTTGTGAGGGGCTGGGACAGCTGCAGGGAGCCACAGGTCCTAGCTCTGCAGCTGCCTGGCCATGGGACTCGAGCAAAGGAATGATGATCACGTTTCTCTGGTTATGACTCCGCACACCCTCACAGGTGGAGGCTCGGGATGCCTCTCAAAATTGATGTGTTTTATTTCTTTTCATCTCCAAATCTGGTACTGAGTCAACGGTATATATGCCACAAAGTGTCCCCTGCAGCCAAATAGCCAGCTGAGGAGGGGAGTCCATGCAAGCAGGATAATCAAAGAAGCAGCGGGCAAGAGGTGATGTCTCCGAGACGGTGCCTTGGCTGTGGGAGGCTCTGTGGACTTGTGGCCTGGAACAGAGCCTGGCTCTGCCTCTGCTCGCCACACGCCCACCAGGAGGAAGAGCAGGTTCAGGGGCCGGTGGGGACATGCTTTGGGCACCCAGGGTTCCCCAGGTCAAGGTGTATTTGCCTCCAAGCACACAGCCAGGGCCCCCATCCCCCAAATCTCGGCCACCCCACGGCCCACTGCCTGCCAGCCAGGACACACAGAACAGGCACTCCCTGCCCCCCTTCAATGTTGTTCAAGAGAAAAAATCCAAAACAAACATCCAAACCCAGCAAACATACTTTTTTGACAGCTTGAACATAAAAAAAAAAAAAAGCCAACAAATGTTGCACAAAGCAAAGCCCCCTCCACAGCGCTCACAGTGCAGGACTCCCTGTGGCAGTCAGGCGTGGCGGCCTCTGTCCCCCACGGCCCTGCCTGCCCAGTGGTCGCCCTGGCAGGCCTGGCTCTGGGGCTTTGGCACCTGCACCCTTCCTGCCCAAGGGGGGCCTGACAAGGGCTCCCAGGTCACAAGGGGCCCAGAAGAGCCACTGTGCACCCAGGTCCAGCCAGAGGTCAGGGCCGCTGGCAGAGAGGAGAAAGGGCGGAAGTGAAGAGATGGCTCAGCTGCCACTGGGCCGGGCCAGCAGCTCCTGTGGGCTGAGCCAGAGTGATAGTCGGACACTGGGCCTCTCCCTGCTTCAGGAACGAGGCGGGCAGGGCAGAGCTGGGAGCCAGGGCTGTTCAGGGGGCTGGGACGGACACCCTGGTAGACAGCACCCCAGATGCAGGGACTGGCTGGATGTGGGGGACAAAGGCAGAGCCAAGGACGCTGCCTGGGGCTGGAGAGACACCAGAGCAGCCTCTTGGAGAGAAGCCAGTTCACAGGGAGAGAGCTGGGCCTCCCGCTGGAGAAGGACCCAGGGAGCAGTGAGCCCCTAGTGACATGGTGCAGGGGGTGAGCTGAACCAGAGACACAGACAAGGGCTGGGCAGATCCCAGTGGTGGGTCTCTCTCTTGGCAATTGGAAGGACACTTTCTTCACAGGGGTCCTGTACCTGGGGGTGCTTATGGGAAGCCAGAACCCTGTGAAGGAGGCCTGGGCCTGCACCGAGCTCCCAGGCTCTGGCTCAGCTAATGGAAGGGAGATCCTTGTCTCCCCCTCGCTCTGTTCTCCACTGGGCAGGGCTGGGGCAGCAGGGGGGCAGCGGTCACCCAAAAGGGGCCCACCCTTGCCTGGGGGTGCACTGAAGGACCAGGGACATTCAGTGAGGACATATGTGGACTTGAGGGGTGACTGTGGGGGCTGCAGGGAGGGAGAGGCCACTTATTCTCCAGGACCCAGGCAGGCTGCTCTGGGGACAGCATCGGTGAGCTCCTACACTGTGGGTGGGCTAGCAGACAGCAGAGCCCAGAGATGCCTTCCTCTGGGGGGGCTGCCCTCTCCGTCATGGCCAAGGGGACATGCCCTGCCCCCTCCCCGAGCCCAGCCCCCATCCGGATGCATTCTGGACACCTTGAACCCTGGACTCCCTGCTCAAACAGCCTGTTTCCAGGTCTCGTGTCTCTGGGTTACATACCCCGAGGCCAGTGGCTGGGGTGGGTGCGTGGGTGGAGGATTTTGTCCCCCAGGGAACATTTGACAACATCTGGGGACATTTTCGGTGGGCATGGCTGTACTGTGGATAGGGTGCTGTCACTTCTGGTGGGTGGAGGCCAAGGATTCCGCTAAACATCCTACAGTGCACAGGGCTGCCTGCCTGAATAGAAATTATCCAACCCAAGTTGCCAGCAAAGTTGGATTAAAAACCCCGCCCAGGCCCCCGGGATGAGGAGGTGGGCAGAGTTTTTGGGAGGCGTGGGCAGGGTTTGGAAGCACAGGCTGGGGTTCCTCAGGACAACAGAGGCTGGGAAGAGAGGGAAGGCGGGCGGAGAGGCGGGGCCCTCGGCCGCCACATTCCACGCAGGCAATCCCGAAGATACCGAGACTCCTAAATTCAGACCGAGCCTTCTAGATCTTTATGAGGTCATATTCGTCAAGGCAAGGAAATGGAACACATCTTACTTAAGAGCCTGTCGGCCTGGTTTGTAACTTTCAAATCATCAGACACGTGCAAGTGAGCTTTGCTTGAATTCTTGCTCCAGGTGAGGACCCATTTTCACATCCTCAGGCTGTGCTGCTGGGGCGGGGAGGGGGCAGGGGGAGAAAGGTGTGGAACCCGCAGGGGCCTCCTGGGGCCCGTGGGCAGGGGCTTGGCTGGGATGGCTTTTGAGATCCCGTCCATGTGTCCTCTGCTCATTCAGCAGGTGTTGGTGGAACCATAACAGTGTTCAGGTAACTCACGGACACTCACAGGTAATGTGCTGACAGCCTAGGATAAGAGGCCACAGTTGGACAAAAGCCACCATCAGTGAGCACCACGGGGTATGCGAAGGAGACGATGGGCGCTGAGGGATCCCAGGGCAGGGGCTCTGGGCATTCCAGGCTGCCTCTGGGCCCGCCTGTGGCCCCCTGCACCCTCCCATGCCCACAGATGGACCCTCTCCTTCCCAGGCCCGCCTTGGGCATGGTCAGGCCACCCTGGGGAGATGCTGTCCCTTGGAATCCGAGTCTAGCTGCACAGAGCTGCAGCCACTGGGATCACCAGTGTGCCCATTTCACAGATAAGGAAACTGAGGAGCCAACTTACACAAGGCCTGGGAGTGGCGGGGCCTGGCTCTCGGGGTAGCTGGTTCTCACAGCACCCTGTCACCTGGGCGTGGGGAGAGGGGGGTCAAAGATACCAGCGCTCTTGAATCTCAGAGGCCTGGGCCTGCTTCCCTGGACTAAAAGCCGCTATTCGGGCTCTCCCCTTGCTACAACCTCGACTTCGTGGGGCCTGGTTTGGAGCTATCCCTGAGCTTGTCAGGGGCTTTGCTCCCCAGTGGGCAGCTCTGGGTGACCACGACTAAGGGAAGAAGTGCCCCCCTTCTCCACCTGGCCCTCCTTTCCTCCCTGGAAGGCCCTCCTGGCCCCTTGAGCCCACCCCAGGCCCCAGGCCCCAGCCCTCCTGCGCTCTCTGGCCCCGGGCTGTGGCCGGCTGCGCGGCCGACACTGACCAGCAGAGGGAGCCCAGCCCAGAGGCGCCTGTGGAAGGCGGTCGGGCAGGAGGGAGGTCTGGGATTCCAGGGAGCATCCTCAGGAAGAAAACAGGCAGGACTAGACCCCCGGCCTCTGGACACACCCCCTCCACACACACAGATGCCGGCAGCTCTGTCGGTTTGTTGGGCTCTCCTGCTCTGTCCCCGCAGAGCCCCCTCCCCGTCCGTAGGCCTGGGCTGGCCACTGCGGAAGAGGCAAGAGTCCTACCTCCTGCACTTGTGCTAAGGTGCGCTGACGATGGGTACAGGCCAGTGTGTGGGAGCCCAGGAAAGGGAGGGCCTTGGGGGTGCGAGGTCATGGACAGCTGAGCTTTGCTGTAGACCTGGAGACTGATCCTGGGCCCTCGCTGCCTGACCTAGAGACCCGCTTCCCAGCTGTGTGGCCCTGGGCAGCTTACTTAACCTCTCTGTGCTTTAGTTTCCTCTTCTGTAAAATGGGAATCAGTAGAGTGCCTGTCAGGGGGATTCAGTACAGTAGCACAGGAAGTGCTTAGTGTGGATACTGTCACGTCAATCTTTGTTGTCATCATCACACTTGGGCTGAAGCTTAATAAAAAGAGACCAGAATTTGCCAGCAAGAAGGAAGGAGGCACATCTGGGTAAAGACAGGGAGGTGAGGATGAGTGTGGCTCCGCAGAGGACACCTCATAGTCTCTGGGCCGCAGGGCAAGGGCAGCAGAGGAGGAGGTGGGCTATCTCTGGCTACTCTGGGCTATCTCAGGCAGTGGGGGCAGGAGGAGGCAATCAGGGGCTGCCCAGCACCATCCCCCTTCCCAGCTCTGGCCCTAAATGGGATTCTTTTTCTTTTTAGAGAGAGAAAACTCATCTTGCTACAGAGTGCAGCAGGCAGTAAGAACACGTTAATCTTAACGTGTTAGCAAAACAGCCTCCAATTTGAATATCGGCTCTTCCTCCCATCTGTGGCAGTTTGCACAGATTTTTTTAGAGTGGCAGAATGCCCCATCTATGCCTCCACCAGCTGCAGGGTGCCATCCCTGCTGCTAGACACCCCCAAGATGGTGAGGACACCCTGTTTCACCCCCCAGGATGGTGAGGACAGAGGACACCCCACGTCACCCCCCAGGATCATGAGAACACCCCACCTCACCCCCCAGGATGGTGAGGACACCCCACCTCACCCCCAGGATGGTGAGGACACCCCACCTCACCCCCAGGATGGTGAGGACACCCCACCTCACCCCCAGGATGAAGAGAACACCCCATCTCACTCCCCAGGATGGTGAGAACACCCCATCTCACCCCCAGGATGATGAGGACAACCCACCTCACCCCCAGGATGGTGAGAACACCCCATCTCACCCCCAGGATGAAGAGAACACCCTACCTCAACCCCCAGGATGATGAGGACACCCCACCTCACCCCCAGGATGATGAGGACACCCCACCTCACCCCCAGAATGATGAGGACATCCCACCTTACCCCCAGGATGATGAGGACACCCCACCTCACCCCCAGGATGATGAGGACACCCCATCTCATCCCCCAGGATGGTGAGGACACCCCACTTCACCCCCCAGGATGACGAGGACACCCCATCACATCCCCCAGGATGGGGAGGACACCCTATCTCCCCGCACCCATGGGATAGTGAGGATGCCCATCTCTCCCCCACCCACCCCCAGAATGGTGAGGATGCCCCATCTTACCCACCCCTCCTAAGCCATCTCTTCCCAGCCCTATCTGCTGCTTCTGTAGAGTGTGGGATCCATGGCAGGGGTTTCAGACACACCCCCAGCCCACCCCAGAGCTTTGCACAGGTGGGTCCCAGATTTGTGGATTTTGCAGACCAGTAAAACCGGCTCCCTCACCAACTGGGAAACCAACAATGGGGTTCCAGCTCATGGTTTTGCCCTGGAAAGCTATTCAAGAAAGAAACAACTATCATCCAAGATCCCCTTTGATTCATCAAAGAAAGGAAATTTTGGTATCAAAAAAGGGAAGGACAGAATCAAAGAATAAAGGACAGGTCTTTGAATTAAGCAAATTTAACTTTAAGGAAATTGCCTATATTGTCTATCTCTTTTTCATTTGGGGATTAAAAATAACTCCGGGGCAGCCACGGATCTGCCCTTAGGGGAGACCATGGGTTCAGCACCTCAGGAATGCCCAGTGGGACCCTGAGCTTGGGACATTCTGTCCTCACCTGTCTCCAGCCCGCTGCCCCCTCAAGAGAACCACAGCCAAAAAGTTAGTCCTGGGAAAACATACGCTGTTCCAAAGCTTGTCAAGTGGCAAAGACTCAAGGCAGGAATAAATGCAATATTTTATAAGTTTTAAAATGCTATTTTAACACAAATACCAGAGCCACTATAGCATAAATCAACAGAGACACCCAAAAGTATGTTTGTACAAGAAATGTAATAAGCTGGTATGAAAAACAGTGTCAACTGGTACAGATGGCAGAAAAAGCCAATATTCAAATGTATGCTGTTTTACTAACACATTAAAGATCAACATTTTGCTACCTGCTGCTCATGATAGCAGGACTAAAAAAAACACACAACATACACATATACTCGCGTGATATTCTAACCCAGAGAACGAAAGATTCTTAAAGAAATTGTCAAGCATTTTCCATACTTCATCTGGTGGTTTTAAAGCCTCTGAGGTTCAGAGGAAAAATTTGCATCTGAAAATGAAGCTTTTCCTTCCTCTGCCTGATGTTTCAGAAAATTAAGAAAGGGGGATGAGAAAGTATCAGTGTCGTGGCCTTTAGAAGTTCCTTCTGGAATAGAAAGAGAATAGTGGGAAGAGAATTTCCCCTTGGGATATCGGTGTTGGCCCTGTCCATGCCCAGGGCTAGTTTCGAGGTGCTTCTCAGGGCCAAAGTTCCCAGAGCCTGAGGCAGTCCGGAGGCAAACCATTAGCCCCATTCTGCCGGCGGGAAAACTGAGGCTCAGAGATGGTGAGTCAAGGAACGCATAATGGAAAAGGAGCTGATTAGGGATTTTGCAGACCAAGCACAGAACCCAGCAAGGAATTCACCCCAGCTCTCAGCTCCGTCTGGTGGTGTTTGCTTCTGAGCCCATGGTTTGGGAACCAGGAAGCCTGGGTCCAAGGCCCAGCTCCACCCTTGGGACCTTGGACAGGTAACCTCACCTCACTGAGCGTGAGGACAGAAGAACCCTCCTTGCAGGGTTGGTGGGAGGGGGCGGTGAGATTCGGTGTGAGGTCAGGAAGGGCCGAGTCCCTGGGTGTAGGCAGCAACCGAGATGCTGTGTTCTTTCTAGAACAGACAGCCAGCAGGTGACCTGGGAGACAGAGCTGGTCCACACGTGTTTTATTTGGCTTACGTGATGCTTCAGATAGTTTTCAGGCAAAATCCAGCGATTTCGCTTAAAGATCCAGATTTCCACCTTGTTGTGAACCGAGTGCCATCAGAAGCAACTGGAACCAAGTACTTGCCTGGACAGAGCTGCGAGGCGGCTGCTTCTTCCGTTGGGCATCACTGTCCTGTCCTGCTTCCCTGCAGGTGGCTCACTGAAGTAGACTCTCCATGTGCCAAGGGGAAAGGCTGAGCCCCTGCTTCTTTGTGCCCCCTGCCCCGCTCTCCCCAGCAGAGCGGAGCAGGACGAACCCTGCAGCAGGCTGCACCGTCCCTATAGACGTGGCCGGCAGCTCAGAGCCCAGCAGTGAGTGGCCTGACCCTTGCACCCACACCCACCCCCACTTCCTGCACACCTGATCTTGGTTCAGCCTCTTTGGGGGCTCCCAGAAATTGACTGAGATGTTAAACCATAATAATACCAAGAGTAGAAGAGGGCGTGAGGCAACACTCTCATATCTCAATGGCAGGAAAATAAATGAGCACCTCTGTGTGGCATATCTTAACTTTTTAAGTGGACATACCTTGTAGGACCCTGCAGTCATTCTTCACAACAACCTGGAGAAACCCTGACCAAGAGGTCTGTGCACTCTTAACGGCAGTTCTGTGGGGATCGTGCACAAGCAAAAATGACGCAGAGGTCAATAGGTGGGGCAGCGATAAACAGGGGTAGGTCGGTGCCAGGGACTAGTAAACAGCAGTAAAGAAGAAGGGGTTATAGCTATTTGCTGTTGGGCTAGGAAACAGCTGAAGAATGGTGTTCACATTACAATGCTGATGTGTTTGTGTTTGTGTGTTTTGTTTTGTTTTGTTTTGTTTTTAACAATAGTACCCATCATCTCAGGCAGTGGTTCTCAGGGAGTGATGATTTTGCCCCCCCAGGGGACATTTGTCAGTGCCTGGAGACATTTTTAGTTGTCGCAACTGGACGTGAAGGGGATGGGGTGATGCTACTGGCCTCTACTGGGTAGAATCCAGGGATGCTGCAAAACAGCCTCCAATGCACAGGACAGCCCCCTCCCCCACCCCTAAGAAAAGAATTATCTGGCCCAAAATGTCAGTTCTGCCGAGGTTGAGAATCCTCCCTGCCTGGATGATGCCTGGATAATGTGCCAAATTGATAACAGAGGTTACCCCTGGGAGGGTACTGGGGTTTGGGGTGATAGCCAAAGAGAACTTTAATACCGTAGGTAACTGTTTTAACTTTCCTTCCAAGAAGAATACATCTGTGCACTATTGTGTGAGTAAAAACATCGAGGACGTAAGGGAGGAGGGGGGTCCGAGGAGACCGGTGACCCTGGGCCAGACTGACCAGTCCACCACGTCTCCCGGGCAACAGAGGGCTGGGGAGGGGCCGGCGGGCCTGGGGTCCGTTTTAGTCACTGCTGTCCCCACCCTGTCCCCAGGAAACACCGTGACTACTCTCCCAGACACCAGCAACGTATTAGATTTTCACCTTTCCCATAATGAATGTGACTTTTAGCAACTTTGCAGAGTGTGTTTAAAAACAGCCTCTTTCACCAGAGCATCATTACCAGCAAATTTACTACAGTTTCCAAACCAACTTCATAAAATCACCTACAGCTCGTGGTTACACAAGCACTTCACACACATCTATAGAACTCCCCTGACAATTAACTGAGGAAGAGTGACATTTGTGGTGCCATTCGCGCGCTCTCGGCCTCAGCGCGTCATTTTTCTTCTGACTGCAGCAGGTATGAAGTCCCCGGGGGTTGGGGAAGTCTGGGCTGTTCATCGTTGCTTCAGCACCCCAATCGATTCCTGGATCCCATCTCCTCATAAAAAGTGAACACGCTGCAAGGAGGCTAACGCACCCCTGACCCCAGGCCACCCAGACCCCTCCCCTGAGAGGACCATGGTTACCGGATTGGGGTGTCATTACCAGACCATTTTTTCCTACATATTTATGTGCATATATCTGCAGCCACCGAGCATGTCTTGTTGGGGGCTTTCCTTATCCTATAATGGGTACCATATTGTGCATGTCACTCCTCAACTTGCCTTGCCCCCCACGACACATACGTCCAAGGTCCTTGGTCGGCCGCTGTGGGCCATTATTCCTATTGAGTCCTGGTGCAAGGAGATCACCTAGGGCTGAGCGGGGGCTGAAATCAGCCTTGCTTCCCGCTGGCTTGGCTCAGAGGATGGGGCACTTCTTTGTAATTCATCTGCCCCGGGGGGACACCCTTCTGGGATCCGCGCAGTTCATCAGGCACGAGGCTCCCATGTGCGTCTTTGTCCTCAGCTCCTTGGACACACGTATCTCAGGTAGACGCTTTGTGGAGCTTGCCAGAACAGCTGCACAGGAGGCCTTTGCTGAACCTCCCCTGCCCGTGGGGAAGGCAGCCTGGGCATCCTAACTCAGGGAGAGTGGAGGGGGACCCCAACCCCAGAGGAACAGGGACTTGCTTAGGGTCACTGGGGAGTGAGGGCTTGGGCTGGGATCACTTGGCTCAATCCTCTGTCGAGAACAGTGGGGCCGGAGCACAGCTTCTGGCAGCTACCCCAAGCCCGTGAACCCACACCGGCCTGCCCACATCCACCACCCGGCCAGCCGACCTTCTCCCTGGCCAAGCCATGACTCAGGGGTGCCCAAACCCATCCAGCCAACCGGGATGCAATCATTCACATAAATCTCCATTCAGTTCCTCCAATTCTAGGCGCTGGGGATAGAGCAGCTGGGGATAAAACAAAGACCCCTGAATTCGTGGAGCTGACATTCCACTGGTGAGGAGGCCCCAACCAACAAGATCCTTTTGCAGAGCGGTGAGTCCAGTGAAGACGACAGCACAAGTCATATGGCTGGGGGGGGGGGCCACAGCATGGAGGGGGTCAGGGGTCATGGCAAGATCAGGAGGAAGGGGGCTCAGGCAGGGCACGGCAAGTGCAAAGCTTGGAGCACGGCTGCCCACAGCACAGGCTGGGGACGGCTGGAAGCCCAGGGCTGAGGGGCCAGAGGGGCCCAGCCACAGAAGGGGTGGGGGTCAGCAGACCAGGGTGACAATACCCAGCTACCGAGTCCCAGTCCCCCTGACCCCACCCGGCCCCTGATAGAGAACACCACGTGTCCCAGACCCCCTCCACGGGTCCACAAAGGGCAAGTTCCACCCCACCTGCTCTCTGTGTCCCTGCAACAGGTCCTGGGGCCACTGCTTGGAAAACTCAGCTACAGCAGTGAAGGCTGTGATCAGGACCCCAAACAGCTCCCCACAGGGCCTGATCCCGCCGTTCCCAAGCCCAGACCTGACATGCAGGAGAAGGACAGGTGAAAGCATCAGGATCAAGTCCCAGCTCTGCCACCACCCCCTCTGTGTGGGGACCAGTGGCCTCCCCTCTGGGCATCAGTAACAGCCTCCCACTGCCCAGGGGCATCCGTGGGCTCCTCAGAGCGAGCTCTTTATAAATCCTCTCTGAAACGGGATGTGCCTTCTACCCATCACCAAAAATCTCCTTGGATCTCCAGGCTTGGGACTTCAATTTCTCCCCCAGGGGCTCACAATGAGTCAAGGGCGCTTCTGATTGGTATCCCTTTGTTTGCCTTAGAAGTGTTTTGAAAGAGTTTGAAATGGTTGCCAATATTTTAAAATTGGGAGAAATGACATTAAAAGTTAAGGATTCCCTGGTTCTTTGGGAACATCAGGTGGTCTGCCCCCACTGACGCCATGGGCCATTCGGCAGCAGCTGAGTGGCCACAGGGTGTGTGCCCCTTAAGTTTGCTGCAGTCCCCACCACTCCCTGCTGTACCCCCACAAGCTCACGCTGGCAGGCCTGCTGGGCCACTCATTTGCCCCGTCTGCTTGCCCAAGTGTACGGAGGAGCTGTTTCTGAAAGTCTTGGGTATTGGAGGAGAGAGGTGAGAGCAGGGAGAGGAAGGGAGGATTTTCCCAAGCCAGAGAGAACTCAGGCATCTCAGATCCCAGGTGTCCAGGCCTCTCCCTAAACACGCCGGGGCCTGGCAGGACTTTGGGGAGTGGGAGGGGAGGCTGGGTCCCAGCACACAGGCCCTGAGCCCAGAAAAGCCCCACGCCCAGGGGATAGCAAAGACAGCACCCCCAGGCCCAGCTCGGTGGAACCAGCTGGGCAGGAGAATGGAGGAGCCTCCTGCCCCCACAAAAATTCAGCTCTGAGTAAGAGATGAGCAAGTCACATGGTCCCGAGGAGTGAAGAGACCTAACAGATATAAAAGTCTCACCTTGGAACGTGGGGGATACTAGAGGATGCATTTCTAGAGCCTTGCTTTCTGTGCACTTCCCCTGCAGGGGGAGAAGCAGCAGCTGCATGATTTAGTTAACACAGGCAGCAGACTGTGGTGTTCAAAATAAAAGTATCAAAAAAACCTAGTAATACAAGCTATGGGTTGCCGAGTATATAGTTTTTAAAAGTTTTATTGAAAATTCAGAATATGCCCCACCAGCCTGCAGATGCTGGAATCATGAGCTTGGTTTCCACGGTGCGGTGCCTGCCCGGCATTGCTGGTGAGTGGGGGTGGTGGGCACTGAGCCCCTGAGGAGCTACCTGCTCCTATATTGTACACAACTAGATTAAACCACATACAGTCAGGGGATGTGCCAGTTTGAATGTATTATGTCCCCCAAAATGCCATCTTTGATTTAATCTTGTGTGGGCAGACATATTAGTGTTGATTAGATTATAATTCTTTGAGTCTTTCCATGGAGATGCGACCCACCCAACCGTAGGTGATAACCCTGATTAGATAATTTCCATGGAGGTGTGGCCCCACCCATTCAGCATGGGCCTTTATTATTTTAGTTTACTAGAGCACTATATAAGCTCAGACAGAAGGAACAGGCTTGCCACAGCCAACAGGGACACTTTGAAGAACACACAGGAGTTGAGAGAGGGACTGCAGTTTACAGAGACATTTTGAAGACAGCTTTTGAAAGCAGTCTTTTGCTCCTGAGAAGCTAAGAGAGGACAAACGCCCCAACAGCAACTAAGAGTGACATTTTTGAGGAACTGCAGCCTAGAGAGGAACGTCCTGGGAGAAAGCCATTTTGAAACCAGAACTCCAGAGCAGACGTCAGCCACGTGCCTTCCCAGCTAACAGAGGTTTTCCGGACACCACTGACCATCCCCCAGTGAAGGTACCGATTGTTGATGTGTTATCTTGGACACTTTATGGCCTTAAGACTGTAACTGTTCAACCAAATAAACCCCCTTTATAAAAGCCAATCCATTTCCGGTGTTTTACGTTCCGGCAGCATTAGCAAACCAGAACAGGGGAAATGTGAAGACAAGGCATTCAAATATGGCCCATCCCTTTTCTGTAGCCGGGAAGGAAGATTATCAAAGTCGTGAGAACTCACATTGACGTGCTTTCCACCCACGAGACATCCCTGCAGGGTTGGGGCAGTCTCCCCACTGGCCAGGTCTCCCCCAGTCTCCTAACCTCCACCCCTTCTCTGGGGCTCTTTGATTATCATCTGCCCTTCTTTCTAGTCTTCAGGAGTCTTGAAGAAAGAACTGCCTGTCTCCCACCTTCTTTTTCCTGAAACCAGCTCCCTAGAGCCTCGCTCTGTGCCCACCAACAACAGAATGTGCTCTCTTCTCAGGTAACCCGGGGACAATGTGCAGCCCGAGACCGCACTGGGCACTGCCCCAGCTGCCCAGCACCACCAGGGACCCTTCCTACCACCACCAGGAGGGTCACAGATCACCCCAGCTCCCATCGTACCAGCTCAGACCGTTTTCATTTTCTTTTCTTCTTCTTTTTTCATTAGAGCAGTTGTACATTTACAGAAAAACCACGCAGGAAGTACAGAGTTCCCATATACCCCACCACACACACACACAGTTTTCTCTGTTATTAACATTTTGCATTAGTGTGGTATCTTTGTTATATTTGATGAGCCAATAATATTATATTAACTATTGTCCATAGATAGGGTTCATTTGTTGTATTAAGTTGTATACAGTTCTTTGGATTTTAAAAAATTTTTTTCTGCTAACATATAACAACATAAAATTTCCTCTTAAAATCACTTTCAAGTATACACTTCTCAGTGGTGTTAATTATATTCACAATGTTGTGCTACCAGCATCACCATCCATTACTAAAATTTTTCCATCAACCCAACTGGAAGCTCTATAACAACTTGGCAGTAACTCCAATTTCCTCGCTGCACCTTGCCCCGGTAATCTGTATTCTAATTTCTGACTCTATGAATTGAATATTCTAATTATTTCATATAAGTGATATCATGCAATATTTTTCCTTTTGTGTCTGGCTTATTTCAACTCAACATGTTGTCTCCAAGTTTCATCCATGTTGTAGAATGTATCAGAACTTCATTCCTTTTTACAGCTGAATAATATTCCATTGTAGATATATGCCACATTTTGGCTATGGATTTATCCATTGATGGACAATTGAGTAACTTCCACCTTTTGGCAATTGAAAACAATCCTGCTATGAACATCACTGTGCAAATACCTATTCAGGTTCCTGCTTTCAGTTCTTTTGGTTAGATACCCAGAAGTGGGAATGCAGGGTCATTTGGTAATTCTATTCTTCACTTTCTGAAAAACTGCAAAATATTTTCCACTGAGGCTGCAGCAGTTTACATTCCCATTGACAATGTACAAGGGCCCCGATGTCTCTATATCCTCACCAATACTTGCTATTTTCTGTTTTGTTTTGTTTCTAGTAAGTCATTCTAGTGGGTATGAAATGGTATCTCACTGTGGTTTTGATTTGCATTTCCCTAATAGCTAATGATGCTGAACATCTTTTCATGTGTTTTTTGGCCATTTGTATACCCCCTATTCAAGTCGTTTGCCCTTTTTTTTTTCATGCATGTCTTTATTTTATTATTCATCTACCCATACACTGGAGAAAGGGGGTGTCATCACACGGTTTTTACAATCACACAGTCACAAGATGAAGGCTTGTATAGTTAGTTATGCAATCATTATCAAAGATCAAGGCTATTGGATTTCAGTTTAACAATTTCAGATATGTCCTTCTGATTTGCCCATTTTTAAATTGAATTTTTTTCTTTTTGTTGCTGAATTGTAGGAGTTCTTTATATAGTCTAGATATTAAATTGCTATCAGATAAATGACTTCCAAATATTTTCTCCCATTCTGCAGACTGTCTTTTCACTTTCTTAGTAATGTCCTTTGACACACAAAAGTTTTTTATTTTGATGAAGTCCCATATATCTATTTTTTTCTTCTATTGTTCATGTGTTTGGTGTAAAGTCTAAGAATCCATTGCCTGATACAAAGTCCTAAAGATATTTCCTATTTTTCTTCTACGAGTTTTATACTTTTAGTTCTTTGAACCATATTTAGGTCTTTGAACCATTTTGAGTTAACTTTTGCATATGGTGTGAGGTAGGGGCCCATTTTCATGTGGATATCCAGTTTTCCAGCACCATTTTGCTTTTGTAGCCTTTTCTTAAAATTCATTTTTCTTTTCCAGCACCATTTTTTGAAGAGAATATTCATTCCCCATTGATTGGACTTGGTACCCTTGTCAGAAATCAATTGACCATACATGTGAGGGTTTGGTTTTGAACTCTCAATTCTGCTCCATTGGTCTAACAGTCCTTGTGTCAGTAGCACAATTTTTTTTTTTTAATCTTCATTTTATTGAGATATATTCACATACCACGCAGTCATACAAAACAAATCGTACTTTCGATTGTTTACAGTACCATTACATAGTGGTACATTCATCACCCAAATCAATCCCTGACACCTTCATTAGCACACACACAAAAATAACAAGAATAACAATTAGAGTGAAAAAGAGCAATTGAAGTAAAAAAGAACACTGGGTACCTTTGTCTGTTTGTTTCCTTCCCCTATTTTTCTACTCATCCATCCATAAACTAGACAAAGTGGAGTGTGGTCCTTATGGCTTTCCCAATTCCATTGTCACCCCTCATAAGCTACATTTTTATACAACTGTCTTCGAGATTCATGGGTTCTGGGTTGTAGTTTGATAGTTTCAGGTATCCACCACCAGCTACCCCAATTCTTTAGAACCTAAAATGTGTTGTCTAAAGTGTGCATAAGAGTGCCCACCAGAGTGACCTCTCGGCTCCTTTTGGAATCTCTCTGCCACTGAAGCTTATTTCATTTCCTTTCACATCCCCCTTTTGGTCAAGAAGATGTTCTCCGTCCCACGATGCCAGGTCTGCATTCCTCCCTGGGAGTCATATTCCACGTTGCCAGGGAGATTCACTCCCCTGGGTGTCTGATCCCACGTAGGGGGGAGGGCAGTGATTTCACCTTTCAAGTTGGCTTAGCTAGAGAGACAGGGCCACATCTGAGCAACAAAGAGGCACTCGGGAGGAGGCTCCTAGGCACAACCATAGGGAGGCCTAGCCTCTCCTTTGCAGCAACCGTCTTCCCAAGGGTAAAACCTGTGGTAGAGGGCTCAACCCATCAAACCACCAGTCCCCTATGTCTGTGGTCATGTTAGCAACCATGGAGGTGGGGTAGGCGAATACCCCTGCATTTTCCACAGGCTCCTCAAGGGGGCACTACATCTTTTTTTTTCCCTAGTTTTTCTTTTTTTTTTTTTTTTAACTTTCCCTTCTTTTTTAAATCAACTGTATGAAAAAAAAGTTAAAAAGAAAACAAACATACAATAAAAGAACATTTCAAAGAGACCATAACAAGGGAGTAAGAAAAAGACAACTAACCTAAGATAACTGCTTAACTTCCAACATGTTCCTACTTTACCCCAAGAAAGTTACCTAATATAGCAACATTTCTGTGAACTTGCTCCTATTATATCCATCAGAAATTAACAGACCATAGTCATTCCTGGGCATCCCCAGAACGTTAAATAGCTTATCTCTTCTTCTTGGATTATTGTTCCCCCTTCCTTAATTGCTCTCTATTGCTAGTTCCCCTACATTCTACATTATAAACCATTTGTTTTACATTTTTCAAAGTTCACATTAGTGGTAGCATATAATATTTCTCTTTTTGTGCCTGGCTTATTTCGCTCAGCATTATGTCTTCAAGGTTCATCCATGTTGTCATGTTTCACGAGATCGTTCCTTCTTACTGCCGCGTAGTATTCCATCGTGTGTATATACCACATTTTATTTATCCACTCATCTGTTGAAGGACATTTGGGTTGTTTCCATCTCTTGGCAATTGTGAATAATGCTGCTATGAACATTGGCGTGCAGATATCTGTTCGTGTCACTGCTTTCCGATCTTCCGGGTATATACCGAGAAGTGCAATCGCTGGATCGAATGGTAGCTCTATATCTAGTTTTCTAAGGAACTGCCAGACTGACTTCCAGAGTGGCTGAACCATTATACAGTCCCACCAACAGTGAATAAGAGTTCCAATTTCTCCACATCCCCTCCAGCATTTGTAGTTTCCTGTTTGTTTAATGGCAGCCATTCTAACCGGTGTTAGATGGTATCTCATTGTGGTCTTAATTTGCATCTCTCTAATAGCTAGTGAAGCTGAACATTTTTTCATGTGTTTCTTGGCCATTTGTATTTCCTCTTCAGAGAACTGTCTTTTCATATCTTTTGCCCATTTTATAATTGGGCCGACTGTACTATTGTCATTGAGTTGTAGGATTTCTTTATATATGCAAGATATCAGTCTTTTGTCAGATACATGGTTTCCAAAAATTTTTTCCCATTGAGTTGGCTGCCTCTTTACCTTTTTGAGAAATTCCTTTGAGGTGCAGAAACTTCTAAGCTTGAGGAGTTCCCATTTATCTATTTTCTCTTTTGTTGCTTGTGCTTTGGGTGTAAAGTCTAGGAAGTGGCCGCCTAATACAAGGTCTTGAAGATGTTTTCCTACATTATCTTCTAGGAGTTTTATGGTACTTTCTTTTATATTGAGATCTTTCCTCCATTTTGAGTTAATTTTTGTGTAGGGGGTGAGGTAGGGGTCCTCTTTCATTCTTTTGGATATGGATATCCAACTCTCCCAGCCCCATTTGTTGAAAAGACCGTTATGACTCAGTTCAGTGACTTTGGGGACCTTATCAAAGATCAGTCGGCCATAGATCTGAGGGTCTATCTCCGAATTCTCAGTTCGATTCCATTGATCTATATGTCTATCTTTGTGCCAGTACCATGCTGTTTTGGCAACTGTGGCTTTATAATAAGCTTCAAAGTCAGGGAGTGTAAGTCCTCCCACTTCGTTTTTCTTTTTTAGAGTGTCTTTAGCAATTCGAGGCATCTTCCCTTTCCAAATAAATTTGATGACTAGATTTTCCAAGTCTGCAAAGTAGGTTGTTGGAATTTTGATTGGGATTGCATTGAATCTGTAGATGAGTTTGGGTAGAATTGACATCTTAATGACATTTAGCCTTCCTATCCATGAACATGGAATATTTTTCCATCTTTTAAGGTCCCCTTCTATTTCTTTTAGTAGAGTTATGTAGTTTTCTTTGTATAGGTCTTTTACATCTTTGGTTAAGTTTATTCCTAGGTACTTGATTTTTTTAGTTGCTATTGAAAATGGTATCTTTTTCTTGAGTGTCTCTTCAGTTTGTTCATTTCTAGCATATAGAAACATTACTGACTTATGTGCATTAACCTTGTATCCCGCTACTTTGCTAAATTTGTTTATTAGCTCTAGTAGCTGTATCGTTGATTTCTCAGGGTTTTCTAGATATAAGATCATATCATCTGCAAACAATGACAGTTTTACTTCTTCTTTTCCAATTTGGATGCCTTTTATTTCTTTGTCTTGCCGGATTGCCCTGGCTAGCACTTCCAGCACAATGTTGAATAACAGTGGTGACAGCGGGCATCCTTGTCTTGTTCCTGATCTTAGAGGGAAGGCTTTCAGTCTCTCACCATTGAGTACTATGCTGGCTGTGGGTTTTTCATATATGCTCTTTATCATGTTGAGGAAGTTTCCTTCAATTCCTACCTTTTGAAGTGTTTTTATCAAAAAGGGATGTTGGATTTTGTCAAATGCTTTTTCAGCATCTATTGAGATGATCAATTGATTTTTCCCTTTTGACTTGTTAATGTGTTGTAATACATTGATTGATTTTCTTATGTTGAACCATCCTTGCATGCCTGGAATGAACCCCACTTGGTCATGGTGTATGATTTTTTAATGTGTCTTTGGATTCGATTTGCAAGTATTTTGTTGAGGATTTTTGCATCTATATTCATTAGGGAGATTGGCCGGTAGTTTTCCTTTTTTGTAGCATCTTTGCCTGGTTTTGGTATTAGATTGATGTTAGCTTCATAAAATGAGTTAGGTAGTGTTCCATTTTCTTCAATGTTTTGAAAGAGTTTGAGTAAGATTGGTGTCAGTTCTTTCTGGAAAGTTTGGTAGAATTCCCCTGGGAAGCCATCTGGCCCTGGGCATTTATTTGTGGGAAGATTTTTGATGACTGATTGGATCTCTTTGCTTGTGATGGGTTGGTTGAGGTCTTCTATTTCTTCTCTGGTCAGTCTAGGTTGTTCATATGTTTCCAGGAAATTGTCCATTTCCTCTACATTATCCAGTTTGTTGCCATACAGTTGTTCATAATATCCTCTTATAATTTTTTAATTTCTTCAGGATCTGCAGTTATGTCACCTTTTTCATTCATTATTTTGTTTATATGGGTCTTCTCTCTTTTTGATTTTGTCAGTCTAGCTAGGGGCTTGTCAATCTTGTTGATCTTCTCAAAGAACCAACTTTTGGTGATATTTATCCTCTCTATTGTTTCTTTGTTCTCTATGTCATTTATTTCTGCTTTAATCCTTGTTATTTCTTTTCTTGTACTTGGTTTAGGATTGGTTTGCTGTTCATTTTCTAGCTTCTTCAGTTGATCCATTAGTTCTTTGATTTTGGCTCTTTCTTCCTTTTTAATATATGCTTTTAGTGCTATAAATTTCCCCCTTAGCACTGCTTTTGCTGCATCCCATAGGTTTTGGTATGTTGTGTTCTCATTTTCATTCGTCTCTATATATTTAGCAATTTCTCTTGCTATTTCTTCTTTAACCCACTGATTGTTTAGGAGTGTGTTGTTTAACCTCTAGGTATTTGTGAATTTTCTAAGTCTCTGATGGTTATTGACTTCTAATTGTATTCCATTGTGGTCAGAGAATGTGCTTTGAATAATGTCAATCTTTTTAAATTTATTGAGGCTTGTTTTATGTCCCAGCATATGATCTATTCTGGAGAAAGTTCCATGAGCACTAGAAAAGTACGTGTATCCTGGTGATTTGGGATGTAATGTCCTGTATATGTCTGTTAAATCTAATTCATTTATCAGATTGTTTAGGTTTTCAATTTCCTTATTGGTCTTCTGTCTGGTTGATTTATCTATAGGAGAGAGTGATGTGTTGAAGTCTCCCACAATTATTGTGGAAACATCAATTGCTTCCTTTAGTTTTGCCAGTGTTTCTCTCATGTATTTTGTGGCACCTTGGTTGGGTGCATAGACATTTACAATTGTTATTTCTTCTTGCTGAATTGCCCCTTTTATTAGTATGTAGTGGCCTTCTTTGTCTCTCAAAACATCGCTGCATTTGAAGTCTATCTTATCTGAGATTAATATTGCTACACCTGCTTTCTTTTGGCTGTAGCTTGCATGAAATATTTTTTTCCATCCTTTCACTTTCAGTTTCTTTGTGTCCCTGTGTCTAAGATGAGTCTCTTGTATGCAACATATTGATGGTTCATTTTTTTTGATCCATTCTGCGAATCTATATCTTTTAATTGGGGAGTTTAATCCATTTACATTCAACGTTATAACCGTGAAGGCATTTCTTGAATCAGCCATCTTATCCTTTGGTTTATGTTTGTCATATTTTTCCCCTCTGTCTATTAATATCCTTTATTGTACCCATACCGAATCTCTTTAGTACTGAACCTTTCTCCAAGTCTCTCTGTCCTTTCTTTGTTTCTCTGTCTGTAGGGCTCCCTTTACTATCTCCAGTAGGGCAGGTCTCTTGTTAGCAAATTCTCTCAGCATTTGTTTGTCTGTGAAAAATTTAAGCTCTCCCTCAAATTTGAAGGAGAGCTTTGCTGGATAAAGTATTCTTGGCTGGAAATTTTTCTCACTCAGAATTTTAAATATATCATGCCACTGCCTTCTCGCCTCCATGGTGGCTGCTGAGTAGTCGCTACTTAGTCTTATGCTGTTTCCTTTCTATGTGGTGAATTGCTTTTCTCTTGCTGCTTTCAGAACTTGCTCCTTCTCTTCTGTGTTTGACAGTGTGATCATTATATGTCTCAGAGTGGGTTTATTTGGATTTATTCTATTTGGGGTTCGCTGAGCATTTATGATTTGTGTATTTATGTTGTTTAGAAGATTTGGGAAGTTTTCCCCAACAATTTCTTTGAATACTCTTCCTAGACCTTTACCCTTTTCTTCCCCTTCTGGGACACCAATGAGTCTTATATTTGGACGTTTCATATTATCTATCATATCCCTGAGGTCCATTTCGATTTTTTCAATTTTTTTCCCCATTCTTTCTTTTATGCTTTCATTTTCCATTCTGTCATCTTCCAGGTCACTGATTCATTGTTCAACTTCCTCTAGTCTTGTACTATGAGTGTCCAGAATCTTTTTAATTTGGTCAACAGTTTCTTTAATTTCCATAAGATCATCCATTTTTTTATTTAGTCTTGCAATGTCTTCTTTATGCTCTTCTAGGGTCTTCTTGATTTCCTTTGTCTCCCGTACTATGGTCTCATTGTTCATCTTTAGTTCTTTGAGTAGCTGCTCTAGACGCTGTGTCTCTTCTGATCTTTTGATTTGGGTGCTTGGGCTTGGGTTATCCATATCGTCTGGTTTTTTCATATGCTTTATAATTTTCTGTTGTTTTTGGCCTCGTGGCATTTGCTGAACTTGATAGGGTTCTTTTAGGATTTGTAGACCAATTGAAGTCCTTATCTCTAATTTATCAGATCTATAGCTTCATGGAGTACACTTTCTCTAACTAACCAGCAGGTGGCGTCCACGAGCCACCTGTTCTCCACAAGCCAGTTCTCCCCTGCTTAGCCTTTTTGGTGAGTGCGGGAGTGAGTCTTGTGGGGTCCAATTGGTGTACCAAGCCTGCATGTGTAGTTGGTGTTGCCTGCCCTGTATATGGGTCGTGTTTCTGGGCAGTCAGGGAGGGGGGGGTGGCTCTAACAATCAAATCTCCCTGGTGATCCTAGAGTTTTAAAGCTGCTGCAATAGTCTAATCCTTCAGTTCAGTCCTGCCACAGTTTGTCTCTGCCACTGACCCACAAGTCCTTGGTATTGGCGTATGGCTCCTGAGACTTGCAAGTGGGCCCCTCTTCCAGGCCGTGCACCCCGGGTCCTCTGTTGAGGGATGACTGTGCTATGTCACAGGTGAGTGCCATCCCCCCAGGGCAGTTCTGGGCTGCTGGGCTGTGTAGGGAGGCTCCCAGTCTGCTGAAATGATGGCTGAATGGGGCTTTGTTAATTCACACTGCTCTACCTTCCCAACTCTGGGACAATCAGCTGAGGTTGCAGGGAAGGCTAATGTCCACGCCCAGTTTTGTGGTGTGTGCCTGTTATTTGAAGCACTTCCGTCACACTGGGTTGTCTGGGGCAGTTCTGGGCTATGGGGCTGGCGATGGGCAGGAGTGTTTCCTGTCCACCAGGATGATGGCTGTGAGCGGACACCCCCCTTTTCTTGGGAAGTTGTGGTGTTTAGTGAATTTTCTCAGCCACTGGATTATTGCGTTTTGTCTCAGAGCTCTCCTAGTTCTGCTTTTGACTTGACCTGCCCAACTTGCAAGTCTTTGAAGCTTTCTGTATTGGGCTTCTTAGAGTAATTGTTTTAGAAAAAGAAAAAAGGATTAAAAAAAAAAAAAAAAAAAAGGGCCCTCCTCAGAGATCTAATGGGTTATTGAAATGCTAAGAGACAAAGCAACCAGGGCCATTAAGGAAAGGTCCACAGGGCAGAGAGATCAGCTTTTCTTTGGGATTTGCATATGCGCCTCAGGGCCTGAGCTCGGGCCTGAGCTTTGCCCTTCCCCTTTCTATGTTCACCAGAACTCCAAAAATCCTCTGCTTTTATTTTGAAGTTTTTCGTGTTGTTTTTTTTTTCTATGTCTGTCTCCTCTCTGCTGGGCTGGCTGCTCTCAGATTCTCTGGTGCCTGGTCTCAGTCTATCTATGGTTGGAGTTTGGATCAGTAGAATGAGTTTCCGATAAGGGCTGCCACTGCAGTTCTCCCTTCTCCTTCCCGGAGCTGACAGCCCCTCCTCCCACGGGACTGAGCCTGGCAGGGAGGAGCGCGGGTCCCCTGGCCGCAAAAACTTACAGATTTCGCTGATCTCAGCAGTTCCACGTTTTCATGAGTGTTGTATGAAGTATGCCCAAAGTCAGATTGCTCTGTGGTGTCCAGTCCACGCAGTTCCTGGCTTTCTACCTACTTTCCTGGAGGAGTAACTAAAACATACAGCTCACCAGTCTGCCATCTTGCCCCATCCAGTAGCACAATTTTGATTACTCCAACTTACTTCTTTTTCAAGATATTTTTGTCTATTCATGGCCCTTGGAGCTTCCATATGAATTTGATGATAGGCTTTTTCATTTCTGGAAAAAAAATGCTGTTGGAATTTTGATTGGGTTTGCATTGAATCTGTAAACCACTTTGGGTAGTATTGATATCTTAACAAAATTTAGTCTTCCAACCCATGAACATGGAACGTCCTTCCATTTAGTCTGGTCTTTAATTTCTTTCAGCAATGTTTTGTAGTTTTCTGTGTACAAGGACTTTACATCACTGGTTAAGTTTATTCATAATATTTGATTCTTTTAGTTACTAATGTAAATGGAATTACTTTCTTGATTTCCTTTTCATATTGTCCATTGTTAGTGTATAGAAACACCATCGGTTTTTGCACGTTGATCTTGTACCCCACCACTTTGTTGAATTTGTTTTTTAGCTCTAATAGCTATAGCACTGATTTTCTATATATAGGATTCATATCACCTATGAATAAGAAAAGTTTTACTTCTTCCTATCTAGTTTGGATGTCTTTTATTTCTTTTTATTGTCCTCTAGCTAGAAATCCCAGAACAATGTTGAATAGCCATGGTGAAATGGGCATCCTTGTCATGTTCCTGATCTTAGGAGGAAAATTTGTATTCTTTCACCATTAAGTATGATATAAGAAAAGGATTTTTTTCATATAGAACCTTTATCATGTTGACAAAGTTTCCTTCTATTCCTAGTTTTTTTGAGCATTTTTATCAAGAGGGAGTGTTGTCAAAGGCCTTTTCTGCATCAGTTGAAATGATCATGTGGGGTTTTTTCCCTTCATTCTCTCAATGTGGTATATTACATTTATTGATTTTCTTATATTGAATCCTCTTTATATTCCTGAGATAAATCTCAACTGGTTGTGGTATGATTCTTTTAATGTGTTGTTGGATTCAGTTTGCTGGTATTTTGTTGAGGATTTTTGCAACTATATTTATAAGGGATATTGGTCTATAATTTTCTTTTCTTGATGTGTGCTATTCTGGCTTTGGTATTAGTGTGATGCAGACCTCATAGAATGAGTTAGAAAGCTTTCCCACCTCCTCAATAATTTGGAAGAGTCTGAGCAGGATTGGTGTTATTTCTTCTTTGAAGGTTTGATAAAATACCCCAATGAACTCACATGGTCCTGAACGTTTCTTAGGAAGTTCTTGGTTACTGATTCAATCTCTTTACTTTCAACTAGCTGAGGTCTTCTATTTCTTCTTGGGTCAACATAAGTAATTTGTGTGTTTCTAGGAATTTGTCCATTTCATCAAGGTTATCATTTATTGGTGTTCAATTGTACACATTTTTTTTTGAAGTTCAATAAATATGTTTTAATAAATGAATGAAATTTAATGGCTATTACTTAATGTTCATGCTGATATATGATGATGGTGATTAGAAAACTCTTTACAATTCTGCACCTTATGGGAAATTTTTGTTTTTCCCAGGAGAATAGAGAATGCTACGTGAGTCCAGGGAAGGTACATAAGGCACTTTCATGCATTCAGGAAAACAACCCTTCAATCATCAGAAATTGTCCCTCTTAATAGTTTTAGCAGAAGTGTTAATTTGCCAATTTCCTTGTCTTTATTGACCCTCTGTTTTTTTTCTAGACCATATATGAGTTTGAATCAATAAGAGAGTTATTACATGGCCCATTGATAACACAATCTCCTTCTTAAAACAGGAAGTAGGTTAAAAGGACTAGCTACTACTTTGAAAGTTAAGCATTGCCACCCATTCACAAAGTCATAATAAATGCATGTTCCTTATCTATAAAGTGAGAAGGAGCCTAATAAAACATGACCTAATTCAACAAGAGCTTTTGTGGATTACAAACATGTGAAACAGTTCATTCTAATGAAGCCATTTTGGCAGTTTTGTCAAAATGTCCAGGTAGCTACAAAAATTCACATTTTTTGTATTGAAGTTATGTGGGCAACAGACATCCCTTCCACTTTATTTTTTCTATTGTTTGAATTTTGACTTTGACTTTTATAACAACTATTATATTGTTAAGGTCTGTTCTAACTTGATAACTAGACTAAGGGAAAATTCTTCACTGAGAAACAGAAAAATCAGTGGATAATTATCAATGTGCCCAATATCCTCTTGCTTATTTTAGAAAAGATTTCACATTTTCTTCTTGCCCTTTTCCCTCCACCCCCTAAAGAGTTTTTGCACTCTTTCTGAAATTTATTTTCTGATGCAGTTCATAATATCAGCTTTCTTTCTTTTTTTTAGTTTAATTCAGATATATTCACATACCATACAATCATCCACAGTGTACAATCATCCACAGTGTACAGTTAGTTGTTCTCAGTACCATCATATAGTTGTCCATTCATCACAATTTTTGAACATTTTCCTTACTCCAAAAAAAATAAAAATAAGAATAAAAATTAAAGTAAAAAAGGACACCTAAAGCATTCCATTCCCCCCACCCCATCCTATTTTTTCATTTAATTTTTGTCCCCGTTTTTCTACTCATCTGTCCATATACTAGATAAAGGGACTGCAAACCACAGGGTTTTCACAATCACACAGTCACATCGTGTAAGTTACATAGTTATATAATCATCTCAAGAATCAAGGCTACTGGGTTGCAGTTCAACAGTTTCAGGAATTGCCTTCTAGTTATTCCAATACACCAAAATCTAAAAGGAGATATCTATATAAAGCATAAGAGTTACCTCCAGAATGACCTCTCAACTCCATTTGTAATCTCTCAGCCACTGAAACTTTATTTTGTCTCATTTCTGTTCACCCTTTTGGTCAAGAAGATTTTCTCAGTCACACAATGCCAAGTCCAAGCTCATCCCCGGGAGACATGTCCCACATTGCCAGAGAGATTTACACCCCTGGGAGTCAGGTCCCATGTAGAGGAGGGGAACAGTGAGGTTACCTGCCGAGTGGGCTTAGAGAGAGAGAAGCCACATCTGAACAATAAAGAGGTTCTCTGGGGGAGACTCAGGATTAGCCTCTCCTTTGCAGTAACAAGCTTTATAAGGGCAAGACCTGAGATTGAGGGATTGGTCTACTAAATTGGTAGTCCTCAATGTTTGTGAGAATATCAGTAATAACCCAGCTGGGGCAGTCCAACATTTCTGCGTTTTTCCCCAGTTCCTCAGGGGAGCCCTGCAAATACATTTTTATTCTCTGCCCAAGTTACTTTGGGATGTATCAGGATTTCACACTAACCTGTACAAACCTACCAGATGTCACTTCCTATTCGAAGTGCCATGTGTTTCTGGTGTTTGAATAAACTAATCATACAAGTTAAATTATTTAGTGTGCTGCAGAAAATATAGATCCTACACCAAATAAACATCTCTTTCCTTGGTCTCACACAGAAGCTGGAGTTTTAAATCACAGTCAATATTGTCCTTTACCCTTTGGCCTGATTTGCTTTAGTTCTTACCAGAGCTGTTTCATTCATATCTCTAATTGAAGTCTGAACACTTTTTCAGCTTTTTTTGACAGTTGCTGTATGAGGTAATACTGACATTCATAGCTGCCGAGCCCTAGCTCTGAGTTTCAGGTGTCACACAGATACCCAAAGTTTCAGAAACCAACCATGTTCTACACAAAGAGCTTAGCATCTCAGAATTTGGAGAGAACCATTACAACTCAGGAATATATGTGATTGCTGTAAGAGCTTACAATCTAGGGACCATTACAATAAGTGTTCCCCCTGATAGCCTGTTCTCTAAGATTCAATTCTCAGAGTTTACACATTTAAGTAGTCCTTATTAGTGAGGTGTTATAATGTTTGTCTTTTTGTTTCTGGTGTACTTCACTCAAAATGCTGTCCTTAAGATCCAGTCACCTAATTGCATGTCTCACAACTTCATTCCTTCTTGCAGCTGATCAATATTCTATTGTATGCATACACCACAGTTCACCATTCTAATCATCTGTCAATGTATCCTTAGGCCACTTCCATCCATTGAAAATTGTGAATACTGCCTCCATGAACACCAGTGTGCAAATGTCCATTTGTGGATCTTGCTCTCAGATCTTCCAAGTACATACCCCATAACGAGGTTGCAGGACCTTATGGCCCTACATACTTAGCTTCTTGTGGAAGGAACCACCATACTGTCCTCCAGATAGGCGACACCATTCTATTTCCCCACCAACAGTAAATAGGTACATCCCTCTTTCCATGTTTTCTCCAGCACTTGTATACATCTATTTTTCCCTACAATTTTATAGAAATATACTCACATACCATACAATCATCCACAGTGTACAATAAATTGTTCACGGTATCATCATAAAGTTGTGCATTCATCGCCACAATCAGTACATTACTCCAAAAAAATTTTAGAAAGAGAATAATAATTAAAAGAAAAGAAAAATACAATACAATACAATACAATAATAAGGTCAGACAACAACTACCAAGAATCCCATACCCTCCCTTATATCCCCCTGTCATAGACATTTAGTTTTGCTATATTGTCTGTGTTACACTTAATGGAAGCATATTACAATGTTATTGTTAACCGTAGAGTCCAGTTTGCATTGATTATGTTTTTCCCCAACACGTCCCTTTTTTAACACCTTACAAGGTTGACATTCATTTGTTCTCCCACATGTAAAAACTTTCTTATATTTGTACATTTACTCACCATCATTGGCCACTCTTGGTTTCACTAAATTATACAATCCCAGTCTTTATTGTCTATCTTTTCTTCTGGTATCATACATGTCCCTAACCCTCCTATTTCAACTTTACTCACAGACATCTTTGTTCAGTGTACTTACAATATTGTGCTATCATCACACAGTACTGTGTTATCCATTTCTGGATCTACACAATCAATCCTGTTGAACACTCTGTAGTCCTTCAGCATCAAATGCCCGATCTCCAACCTCTTTCTTTCTCCTGATAACGTGATCTCTGCTTTAACTCCCAAAGTTTGCTCATTAATGTTAGTTCATATTAGTGAGACCATACAGTATTTATCCTTTTGTTTCTGGCTAATTTCACTCAACTTAACATTCTCAAGTTTCATCCATGTTGTTATATGTTCCATGACTTCGTTCTGTCTTACAGCTGCATAATATTCCACCATATGCATATACCACAGTTTGTTTATCCACTCATCCAGTGATGGACATTTGGGCTGTTTCCGTCTCTTGGCAATCATGATTAATGCCACTGTAAACATTGGTTTACAAATGTCCATTTGTGTCTGTGCCAGTTCAATGTATTATGTCCCCCAAAACGCCATTATCTTTGATGCAATCTTGTGTGGGCAGATGTATTAGTGTTGACTAGATTTTGGAATCCTTTGTATATTTCCATGGAGATGTGATTCAATCAACTGTGGCCAAGACCTTGGTTGGATAATTTCCATGGAGGTGTTGCCCCACCCATTCAGGGTGGGTCTGAATTAAATTACTGGGGCACTGGGCAAGATGGCGGCATAGAAAGGAATGGAAGCTAAGTAGTCCCCCTGGAACAACTACAAAAAACCAGAAACAACTAGTAAATAATCCAGAATAACTGCGGGGGGACAAACAAGACCATCCACTCATCATACACCAACCTGAATTGGGAGGAATGCCCAAGAACACAGCGTAAAATCTGTAAGTAAAACCTGCGGAACCAAGTTGTGAGACCCCCTCTCCCATAGCCCGAGCTGCAAAGCCTCATGGTGCCAGAGAGAAGCTCTCTCTCAGCAAGCGAATATAGCTCAGCTGAGCTCCAACTGGGGTTTTAAGTAGTGAGTGTGAACTGCTCACTACAGGTACGCATCCCCAAAAACAGACAGAGGCTTTGGGTGACGACTGACCTGGGAGAGCCGGAGGGTCACCTTGGACTGGGTCTGAAGGGGACTGTTTCTTTTTTGGCTCAGTGGAGAAAGCCCCAGTCATTTTCAGTTTCCAGGGCTGTGACTCTGGGAAGGGTGGAGACAGCACAAGCAGAGAGCGAGACCATTGAAATGCTAATGACCTCCACCTGGGGGGTCTGTCTTCTCTAGGAGGAAAGGGGTGGGGCCCTTTCCATTCAGAACCAGACCCCAGAGCCTGGGGGAACAGGCCATACCTCCTCACACCAGTCAAGAATTATAGGCTAACAGGCGCCACCTGCTGGGCAGAAAAGCACAGTGACCCGAGGCATCAATTTTCTAAGACACACCTGCAGGGAAACCAGATACTGAATATTTCTTCCCTCTGGGACCTGAGCCTGTTCTGGTCTGGGAAAACCTGATTTGGATAACCAAGGAAACCATGCCTAGACAACAGAAAATTAAAACCTACACTAAGAAAAACAAAGTTATGGCCCAGTCAAAGGAACAAATGTACACTTCAACTGAGATACAGGAATTTAAACAACTAATGCTAAATCAATTCAAAAAGTTTAGAGAAGATATTGCAAAAGAGATAGAGGCTGTAAAGGAAGCACTGGACATGTATATGGCAGAAATCAAAAGTTCAAAAAAACAACTAGAAGAATCTATGGAAATGAAAGGCACAACACAAGAGATGAAAGACACAATGGAAACATACAACAGCAGATCTCAAGAGGCAGAAGAAAACACCCAGGAACTGGAGAACAAAACACCTGAAAGCCTACACGCAAAGGAGCAGATAGAGAAAAGAATGAAAAAATATGAGCAACGTCTCCGGGAACTCAAGGATGAAACAAAGTACAATAATGTACGTATCATTGGTGTCCCAGAAGGAGAAGAGAAGGGAAAGAGGGCAGAAGCAATAATAGAGGAAATAATTAATGAAAATTTCCCATCTCTTATGAAAGACATAAAATTACAGATCCAAGAAGTGCAGCGTACTCCAAACAGAAGAGATATGAATAGGCCTATGCCAAGACACTTAATAAATAGATTATCAAATGTCAAAGACAAAGAGAGAATCCTGAAAGCAGCAAGAGAAAAGCAATCCATTACATACAAAGGAAGCTTAATAAGACTATGTGTGGATCTCTCAGCAGAAACCATGGAGGCAAGAAGGAAGTGGTGTGATATATTTAAGATACTGAAAGAGAAAAACCACCAACCAAGAATCCTGTATCCAGCAAAGCTGTCCTTCAAATATGAGGGAGAGCTCAAAATATTTTCTGACAAACAGACAATGAGAGACTTTGTGAACAAGACACCTGCCCTACAGGAAATACTAAAGGGAGCACTACAGGGTGATAGAAGACAGGAGTGCGTGGTTTGGAACACAATTTTCAGAGATGGTAGCACAACAATGTAAGTACACTGAACAAAGGTAACTATGAATACGGTTGAGAGAGGAAGGTGGGGAGCATGTGAGACACCACAAGAAAGGAGGAAAGATAACGACTGGGACTGTGTAACTTAGTGAAATCTAGAGTATTCAACAATTGTGATAAAATGTACAAATATGTTCTTTTACAAGGGAGAACAAGCAAATGTCAACCTTGCAAGGTGTTAAAAATGGGGAGGCATTGGCGGAGGGATGCAATCAGCATAAACTAGAGACTGTAACTAATAGAATCATTGTATTATGCTTCCTTTAATGTAACAAAGGTGATATACCAAGGAGAATGCAGATAAGGGGGGGGGGGATAGGGGAGGCATGTTAGACACTTGACATTGGTGGTATTGTCTGATTCTTTATTCTATTTTGATTTAAGGTTATTTTTCCTTTTGCTGCTTCCTAGCTGTCATTTTTTTTTCCCTCTTTCTTTTGCCTCTCTACCTTCTTTGACTCTCCCTCCTGCCTTGTCGAAGAAATGTAGAAGCCCTTATATAGATAGTGGTGAAGGTGGTGAACACATAAATGTATGACCATGCAGAAAACCATCGATTATTTACTTGGGATGGAATGTATGGTGAGTGAACAAAACCATATTAAAAAAAAAAATGGGTTGGTGACAAAACCTCGAGGGCAATATACTGAGTAAAATAAGCCAGACACATTAGGACAATTATTACAGGGTCTCACTGACAGGAACTAATTATAATATGTAAACTCCTAGACATGAAATATAAGGTACCAAGATATAGGATGAGGCTTAAGAATGGGGAGTGGTTGCTTAATATGAGGAGAATGTTCAATTAGGATGAACTCAAATGTTTGGAAATGAACAGGGGTGTTGGTAGCAAGATGTGAGAATAACTAACAGCACCGAATGGTGTGTGAATGAGGCGGAAAGGGGAAGCTCAGAGCCATATATGTCACCAGAAGGAAAGTTGGAGGTCAAAAGATGGGAATGTATAAAACTGAATCCTATGGTGGGCAATGTCCATGATCAACTGTACAAATACTAGAAATCACTTCCATGAACCAGAACAAATGTATGACAATACAATTAGAAGTTAATAATAGAGGGGCATATAGGGAAGAACTATACACCTATTACAAACTATATACTACAGTTAGTAGTATTTCAACATTTTTTTCATAAACAGTAACAAATGTACTATATCAATACTACGAGTCAACAATTGGGGGGGTTGGTTAGGGATAGCGGAGGATTAGAGTTTCCATTTCTTTTTTTTTTTTTCATCTTTCACTTTATTTCTTGTCTGGAGTAATGAAAAGTTTCTAAACATTGAACAAAAATTAAGTGTGATGGATGCACAGCTGTATGAGTGTACCCAGGGGCAAGTGATTGTACACTTTGGATCTTTGGATAATTGTGTGGTATCTGAACAATCTCAATAAAAATGGAAAAAAAAATACCGGGGCACTATTTAAGATCAGACAGAAGGACCAAGCTTGCTACAGCCAAGAGGGACACTCTGAAGAACACCCAGGAGCTGAGAGAGGAGCTGCAGATGAGAGACAGTTTGAAGACGGCCGTTGAAAGCAGACTCTTGGTCCAGAGAAGCTAAGAGAGGACAAACACCCCAAGAGCAACTGAGAGTGACATTTTGAAGAGGAGCTGAAGCCTAGAGAGGAATGTCCTGGGAGAAAGCAATTTTGAAACCAGAACTTGAAGCAGACCCCAGCCACATGCCTTCCCAGCTAACAGAGGTTTCCCAGATGCCATTGGCCTTTCTCCAGTGAAGGTACCTGACTGCTGATGTGTTACCTTGGACACTTCATGGCCTTAAGACTGTAACTGTGTAACCAAATAAACCTCCTTTTATAAAAGCCAATCCATTTCTGGTGTTTTGCAATCCAGCAGCATTAGCAAACTAGAACAGTGTCTTAGCTTTCAGTTCCTCTGAGTATATATGTAGTGACGGAATTGCTGGATCATATGGAAATTCTATACTTAACTTCCTGAGGAACCACCACACTGCCTTCCACAGTGCCTTCACTATTCCACATTCCCACCAACAGTGAATAAGTGTGCCTCTTTCTCCACATTCTCACCAGCACTTGTAATTTTCTGTTTTTTTCCTTTTGTTAATGACCATTCTAGTAGGTATGAGATGATATCTCATTGTGGTTTTTGATTTGCCTTTTCCTAATAGCCAGTGAAGTTGAGCATCTTTTCGTATGTTTTTGTGCCATTTGTATTTCTTCTTCAAAGAAGTGTCTGTCCATGTCTTTTCCCCATTTTTAATTGGGTTGTTGCCTTTCTGTTGTTGAATTGTAGGATCTCTTTATATGTTCTAGATATTAAACCCTTATCTGATATGTCCTTTCCAAATATTGTCTCCTATTGTGTAGGCTGCCTTTTTACTTTTCTGACAAAGTCCTTTGCTGTACAAACATGTTTAATTTTGAGTAGATCCCATTTATTTCTTCTTTCATTGCTTACACTTTGGGTGTAAGGTTTAGGAAACCACCTCCTATCACAAGATCTTTAAGATATTTCCCTACATGTTCTTCTAAAAGTCTTATGGTCTTAGCACTAATGTGTAGGTCTTTGATCCATTTCAAGTTAATTTTTGTATGAGGTGTGAGATAGGAGTCCTCTTTCATTCTTTTGGATATGGATATCTAGTTCTCCAAACACCATTTATTGACAAGGCCACTCTGCCCCAGTTGCGTTGGCTTAACTGCCTTATCAAAGATCAATTGTCCATAGATGAGAGGGTCTATTTGTGAACACTCAATTTGATTCCATTGGTCGGTATATCTATCTTTATGTGAGTATCATGTTGTTTTGACCACTGTAGCTTTGTAGTATGTTTTAAAGTCAGGTAATGTGAGACCTCCCACTTCATTCCTCATTCTCAAGATATTTTTGGCTATTTGGGGCACCCTGTCCTTCCAAATAAAATTGGTTATTGGTTTTTCTATTTCTGTAAAGTAAATTGCTGGGATTTTAATTGGTTTTGCATTGAATCTATAAATCAGTTTAGGTAGAATTTACATCTTAACTATCTTTAGTCTTCCAATTCATGAACATGGTATGTTCTTCCATTTTTTAAAAGTCCTGTTTAATTTCTTTTAGCAGTCTCTTGCAGTTTTTTGTGGCCTTTGTTAAGTTTATTCCTAAATACTTGATTGTTTTGGTTGCTATTGTCAACCGATTTTTTTTCTTGATTTCCTCTTCCTGTTGCTCATTATTTGTGTATAGGAACACTACTGATTTTTGCATGTTGGTCTCGAACTCTTCCACTTTACTATATTCATTGATTAGCTATAGTAGCTTTCCTGTAGATTTTTCTGGATTTTCTACATACAGAATCATGTCATCTGCAACAGTGAGTGTTTTACTGCTTCCTCTCCAACCAGGATAAATTTTATTTCTTTTTCTTGCCTAATCTCTCTAGCTAGCACTTCCAGCACAATGTTGAATAACAATGGTGAGAGTGGGCATCCCTGTCTTGTTCCTGAACTTACAGGGAAAGCTTTCAGTCTCTCCTCATTGAGTATGATGTTGGTTGTGGATTTTTCATATATTGCCTCTATCATATTGAGAAAGTTCCCTTCTATTCTTATCCTTTTGAGTGTCTTCATCAAGAAAGAATGTTGACTTTTGTCAAATACCTTTTCTGTATCGATCGAGATGAACATGTGCTTCTTCCACTTTGATTTATTGATATGGTGTATTACATTAATTGATTTTCTTGTGTTGAACCAGTCCTGCATACCTGGAATAAATCCCACCTGGTCATGGTGTATAATTCTTTTAATGTGCTGCTGGATTCAATTTGCGAGTATTTTGTTGAGGATTTTTGCATCTATATTCATTAAAGAGATTGGTCTATAATTTTCTTTCTTTCTTTCTTTCTTTTTTCTGTAGTATCTTTCTCTGACTATGGTATTAGGGTGATGTTGGCTTCACAGAAGGAGTTAAAAAGCTTTCCCTCCTCTTCAATTTTTTGAAGAGTTCGAGGATTGGTACTAATTCTTCCTTGAATGCCTAGTAGAATTTGCATGTGAAGCCATCTAGTCCTGGGCTTTTCTTTGGGGGGAGCTTTTAGATGACTGACTCAATCTCTTTACTGGTGATTGGTTTGTTCAGGTCGTCTATTTCTTCTTGACTCATGGTTTGTTCAGGTCGTCTATTTCTTCTTGACTCAATGTTGGTTGTTCATGCTTTCCTAGGAAATTGTCCATTATATCCAAGTTGTCTAATTTATTAGCATATAGTTGCTCATAGTATCCTCTCATTATTTTCTTCATTTCTGCAGGGACAGTAGTTATGTCCCCTTTCCCATTTCTGATTGTATTTATTTGCATCTCCTCTCTTTTTTGTTGTTGTTAGTCTAGATAAGGGTCCATTGATTTTATTGATTTTCTCAAAGAACCACCTTCTGGTTTTGTTGATTCTCTCTATTGTTTTCTTCTTCTCAATTTCATTTATTTCTGCTCTAATCTTTGTTATTTCTTTACTTCTGTTTGCTTTGGGGTTAGTATGCTGTTCTTTCTCTAGTTCCTCCAGGTGAACAGTTAATTCCTCAATTTTTGCTCTTTCATCTGTTTTAATTTCCCTCTCAACACCACCTTTGCTGCATCCCATATGTTTGATATTTTGTGTTTTCATTTTCATTTGCCTTGAGATATTTACTGATTTCTCTTGTAATTTCTTCCTTTACCCACTGGTTGTTTAAGAGTGTGTTATTTAGCCTCCATGCATTTGTGAATTTTCTGACTTCTGCCTGTTATTGATTTCCAACTTCATTCCATATGATCCAAGAAAGTGTTTTGTATAATATAAATATTTTTAAATTTGCTGAGACTTGTTTTGTGACCCAACATGTGGTTTATCCTAAAGAATGACCCATGAGCAGTTGAGAAAAATGTGTATCCTGCTGTTGAGGGGTGTAGTGTTCTGTAAATGTCTGTCAAGTCTAATTCATTTATCATACAATTCAACATCTCTGTTTCCTTATTGGTCCTCTGTCTAGAAGTTCTACCTATCGAGGAGAGCAGTGTATTGAAGACTCCAACTAGTATTGTAGAGGTATTTACTTCTCCCTTCAGCATTGTCAGTGTTTGCCTCATGTATTTTGGGGCACTCTGGCTTGATGCATAAATATTTATGATTGTTATATTTCTTGATGAATTGTCCCTTTTATTAATATATGGTGTCCTTCTTTGTCTCTTTCAATTGTTTTACATTTGAAGTCTAATTTGTCTGATATTAATATGGCTACTCCCACTTTTTCTGGTTGTTGTTTGCGTGAAATATCTTTTTCCAACCTGCACCTTCAACATATTTTTGTCCTTGTGTCTAAAGTGAGTTTCTTATAGACAGCATATAGATGGGTCCTGTTTTTTAATCCATTCTGCCAGTCTATGTCTTTTTATTGGGGAGTCTAATCCATTAACATTTAGTGTTATTACTGTAAGGGCAGTATTTTCTTGTACCATTTGGTCTTTTGGATTTTATGTCATATTTTGTTTTTTTCTCTCTCTCCTTTTACTCTTTCTGATAGTTTTCATTTCTACACTCTTCTCCAAGCCGGTCTCTCCTGTCTTTTCCTATCAGCCTGTAGCACTCCCTTTAGTATTTCTTGTAATGCAGATCTCTTATTCACAAATTCTCTCAGTGTGTTTGTCTGAAAATATTTTAATCTCTCCCTCATTTTTGAAGAACAGTTTTGCTGGATATAGAATTCTTGGATGGCAGTTTTTCTCTTTCAGTATCTTAAATATATCATACCACTGCCTTCTTGCCCCCATGGTTTCTGTGCAGAAATCCATACATAGTCTTATTGAGCTTCCCTTGTATGTGATGGATTCCTTTTCTCTTGCTGCTTTCAGAATTCCCTCTTTGTCTTTGATATTGGACAATCTGATCAGTAAGTGTCTTGGAGTAGGTCTATTGGGATCTATTCTGTTTGGGGCATGCCATGCTTTTTGAATCTGTAATTTTATGTCTTTCATAAGAGTTGGGAAATTTTCAGTGATTATTTCTTCTATTATTCTTTCTGCTCTCTTTCCCTTCTCCTTCTTGGCCACCCATAGCATGTACATTGGTGTTTTTCATGTTGTCATTCAGTTCTCTAAGAACCTGCCCATATTTTTCTATTCTTTTCCCTATCTGTTCTTTTGTGTGTTTGATTTCAGATGTCCTATCCTCCAGTTCACTGATCCTTTCTTCTGCCTCTTCAAATCTATTGTTGTATGTCTCCATTGTGTTTTTCATCTCTTCTATTGTGCCTTTCATTTCCAAAAGTTTTGCCATTTGTTTTTTCAAGATTATGAATTTTTCTTTATGGTCATCCAGTGTCTTCTTTATATTCTTCATCTCTTTTACCACATTTCCTTCAGCTCATTGATTTGATTTAGAAGATTTGCCTGAACATCTTTAATTAGTTGTTTCAATTCCTGAATCTCAGTTGAAGTATTAATTTGTTCCTTTGGTTGGCCCATATTTTCATGTTTCCTAATATGGCTCATTATTTTTAGCTGCCTAGGCATCTGATTTCCTTGATTAGTTTATTCTGGAGCTTGTTTTCATTATTTTACCTAGGTTTTTCTTGTTGGTTGGCTTTGTTCTCTATCTATTCTTTGGCATTCAGTTCAACTTATTCTAGCCCTCTAACATAGCTTATATTTAGTTGATCAGAATTTTTCAGCTCTTGTTTCTCTGGTTCTTGCCCTGCCACTATGTAACCATTTTGTGAGAGGGTCTTCCCAGATATGATCAACCCCAATCAGATTTTCTTGGTCCAGATAGGCTCAGGTCTTAGGAGGGGGTATGAAGTTTCCCTGAGAATGAGATCCTGCAGGTTGTCAGACCCTCCTTTGAAGCCTCTAGACTCTGTGCTTTTCCTATCCTGTCCAGCAGGTGGTCCTTGTCAGCCCACAGCTCCCCACCAGTGCAAAGGGATTCAGTGTCTTTAATTCTCTGCTAACCCTGTCCCTGCCAAGGGCTGTTTCTGTTATCCAGCCCCTGGAGTCTGAGTTCTCTGAATAAGGGCAATCACTTGAGCTGGGCCCTGCCCTTCCCCCACCCCTGTCTTGGGGAGTTATGTCCTTTAGGGTATTATCTCCCCTACTAGACTTATTACTTTGTTGGTCAGACCTGTCTTAGCTCTGCCCTTGCCTGGGTCCAGCTGCCAATTGCAAATATCTGAGGCTTTCTGTAATGAGCTACTTAGAATAGTTATTTTTAAAAAAAAAGAAAACCTTTTTTCAAAGCCTTTCCCCAGCCCTGAAGTTTTCTCAGTCCCAGTATAGACTATTTGAAGATATGCCCTTTAGGCTACTATCTCTTTCACCAGAATATTTACTCTCAGCAACTTTAATTCTGCCCTTGCCCCAGACAGTGCTGAAGCCTGAGACTTCTGGCATGCTGATGGGCTGTTGAAAAGTTAAAAAATAGAGTCAGAGAGAAATAAAAGAAGAAAAAAAGCTCTTTTTAGAGCCAGACCCCAGCTCCTCAGGTTTGCAAGCAAGAACTGGAGTTGGTACTCATTTCTATGTGCCCCCTTTCCTTGGAGCTCAGCCCTTTTCCAATATTCTGAACACCTCCAACTCCAGAAGTCTCTATTTTTCTTTTGTTGTTGTTGCTGCTATTGTCAGCCCCACCTCCTCTTTGCTGGACTGAATCCTCCCAGTTCCTTTCATGCTTGCTCTAGTTTTATCTGTGCTCAGAGCTTTTATACAACATTCCAAATTTGTTAATTAATTCTGGGGCCTGGTTGAGAACCCCCCTCCTTGCTCCCAGCACATATTGTTTCTTTTTCCCTTGGGGAACCAGCTCCAAGACAGTGTGCTGTGCCTATAGGGGAGGGACATCATCCCCCTGACCAGAGAACCTTACAGTTCTTTGCTGTGATCCCAGTCATTGCACTCATTCCAGACTGGTGTACAATGAGTGCAGTCACAGAAGTCCCCCAAACCACTGTTTCATACTGTTTCTGGCTATTTACCAGCTGCCCTATACGAGTAACTCAATTCTACCTTACCGCTCTTCCATCTTGCCCTGCCTCCGATAGTATCTTCTTCTACTGCTTTTTTTCTGTAGGGTTGGTAGGAATGCTCCCTTTCACTTCTTATTTCAGTTAATTGCATCCTCTCTGCTTTTCTTTGTCAGTCTAGCTAAAGGTTTGTTTATTTTATTGATGTTTTTATTGATCTTTTCATAGAACCAAATTTTGGTTTCACCGATTCTCTATTTTGTTTTGTTTTGTTTCCAAAAAAGTTTTTATTTTGACATGTTTAGAAATTCACAGGAAATTGTAAGAAACAGCACAGCAATACATGATGTGCCCACCACCAGTTCCTCCAGGACAAGCATCTTGCAATACTGTAGTTCAATTTCACAACTAGGCAACTGACCTTGGTACCATTTGTATTAGTTAGGGTTCTTTAGGGAAACAGAATAAACAAGTGATATCTATAAATATAAGATTTTATAAAAGTGTCTCAAGCAATTGTGGGAATGCACAAGTCCAAATTCCATAGGGCAGGATGTACAAGTCCAAATTCCATAGGGCAGGTAGTGAACTGGCAACTCCAATAAAGGTGTTTGATGAACTCCTCAGGAAACACTTCACTTGCTAGCCAAAGAAGAAGTAAAGGTCCTCTCTGTTTCTCCCTTAAAAGTCTTAAACTGATTGGATTAAATCCAGCTCGTTGAATTCTCTCATTTTTGAAGACATGCCCTTTGTTGATGTAATCAGTCACAGGTGCAGTCAATTGACTGAAGATTTAATAAACCAGCTTTCTGGTTTTTTAACCAGCCATAAATCCTTGCAGTAATGGTTAGGCCAGTGCTTGCTTGACCAGACACCTGTACATCATCACCTTGCCAAGTTAACACATGAACCTAACCATCACTCCATCCAAGGACACTCTCAGATTTCACCATTGTCCATGCACCCATGTATGTGCATGTGTGTGCACATATATAGGCCTGTGTAGTTTCATCACTTGTGAAGATTCCTGTCACCACCACTGTCTATTGTTTTTAATTCTCCATTGCATTTATTTTCTCTCTAATCTTATTTTCTTCATTCTGCTCTCTTTGGGTTTAGAAAATATGTGAATTTTCCATTTCTTCCTGTTATTTATTTCTAGCTTCATTCCATTGTGTTTGGAGAAGACACATTGTATAGTGTCAATTTTTAAAATTATTGAGACTTGTTTTGTGACCTAACATATAGTCTATCCTGGAGAATGACTATAGACCATGTGCATTAGATGAGAATGTGTATTCTACTGTTGTTGGGTCTATATGTCTCTCAGGTCTAGTTATTTTACAGTATTGTTCACCTCTTCTATTTCCTTATTCATCTTCTGTCTAGATGTTCTATTATTGAAAGTGGTCTGCTGAAGTCTCCTGATTTAAACATAGAATGTAATTAAATGTAGAACTAATTTTCCCTTCAAATAATTCATTATTTGTTTCATATAATTTGGGACTGTACTGTTAGGTGTGTTTATATTTGTAATTGTTATATCTTTTGTTCAATTGACCATTTTTTTGGTATAGAGTTTCCTTCTGTGTCCCTTGTAAGAGTTTTTTATTTAAAGTCTATTTTATCTGATATTAGTATAGCTACACCAGCTCTCTTTTGGTTACTGTTTGCATGGAATATTTTCCCCATCCTTTCACTTTCAATCTACTTGTATCTTTGAATTTAAGGCAAGTTTCTTGTAAACAGCATATACTTGGGTCTTGCTTTTCTATCCTTTCTGCCAATCTCTGCCTTTTGACTGAGACTTTAATCCATTTACATTTAAAGTCACTATTGATAACACAGGAGTTTCTTCTGCCACTTTTCTATTTGGTTTTTGTAAGTCTTATATTTTGTTCCCCTCAATTCTTCCATTACTGCCTACTTTTGTGTTTATTTGATCTTTTGCAGGGAACAATTTGAGTCCCTTCCTTTCTCCTTCTGTGTATATTTTTCAGATATATTCTTAGTGGTTATCATAGGACTTAAATTTTACACTCTAAATCTGTAACAATCTCATTCAATTTGATGACAACTTCAGTAGTATAACACAAACAATGTTCCCATACCCCTGCATCCCACCACCTTTATGTTGCCTTTGTCACAAATTATGTCTTTATACGTTTTGATTCCCAAATCACAGATTTATCATTACTTTTTATGCATTAAGAAGTTAAAAGAGGAGTTACATACCAAAAATACAATACTAGTACTGGCATTTATAATTTCTTATATAGTTACCTTTACTGGAGACCTTTATTTCTTTATGCTGCTTCTGTCTACTGCCTAGTGTCCTTTCCTTTTGATATGAATAACTCCCTTTAGCATTGCTTGTAGGGCAGATCTAGTGGTGACACACTCCCTCAGCTATTGTTTATCCAGGAATGTCTGAATCTCTCCTCTTGTTTGAACAACAGTTCATTGGATATAAAATTATTTGTTGCAAATTATTGTCTTTCAGAATTTTGAGTATGTCCCACTGCCTTCTTGCCTCCATGGTTTCTGATGAGAAATCAGAATTTAATCTTATTGAGGCTCCCTTGTACATGGTGTGTTGCTTCTCTCTTTTAGCTTTCAAGATCCTCTTTTTCTTTGACTTTCAACAGTTTGATTGTAATGTGTTTAGGTGTGGACCTCTTTGAATTTTTCCTGTTTGGAGTTTGTTGAGCTCCTTGGCTGTGCATATTCATGCTTTTTTTTTCTTAATTACACATGGGAAGTTATTTGCCATTATTTCTTTGAATACTTTTCCTGCCCCTTTCTCTCTTTCTTCCCCTCTGAGACACTCATAATGCATATATTGATAAAATTGATGGTCTTCCACAGGCCTCTTAGACTTTGTCTCATTCCTTCATTCTTTTTTCTTTATTCTCCTCATACTGAATAAATTTAATTGCCTTGTCTTCAAGTTCACTGATTCTTTCTTCTGTCAGCTCCAATCTGCTGTTGGAACTTTTTATGTCTGTTATTGTGGATTTCAACTACAGTGTTTCTGTTTGGTTCCTCTGTATAATTTCTAGTTCTTCAGTGAAATTCTCATTTAATTCTTCTGTCATTGTCCTGATACCCTTTAGTTCTTTGTGTATGTTTTCCATGAGCTCTTTGAGCATATTTAAAACAATTATTTTAGAAGTCTTTGTCTGATATGACCAAAGTCTTATTTCCTTTGTTAATGGTTTCTGATGTTTTATCTTGCTACTCTGGGTGGGCCATCATTTCCTGTGGCTTTGTTTTCCTTGAACTCTTTTGTTGACCATGGCACATTTAAAGTATCTTATTGTGTTAACTCTGGAATTTGTTCACTGTGGTGTCTGTTCCTTAAGTTCATATCCAACTAGTGATATGACAGAGATTTCCTTGAATGCCAGGACAGGAGCTAGCAAAAACAAATAAACCAAATGCAGAAAACACCTTTCACAGTCTTCGCAATTTGGTTCTGTGTTGGCTGGTGCTCTCAATCAGAATTTAACCCTTCCAACAGTGGCACTGAGGAGAAAGTGCAGGGTCCTCTCCAGTCTTTTCTGAGCATGTGTCTTGTCCTGGGCATGTGTTTGTGGACTTAGAGATTCCTCCACTTATGGGTATCTGAATGCCCTCTATTCTCCCTATGAAACAGTCCTTTCCCTCTCCTGAGTACTCTATTGTATATCTTAAGGCTGGTAATCATTTACCCCAGGCCACTTGGATTTTATTATTTCTTACACTGGTTTAGCTGTCTGCAAGCTGCTTCTGCATGCAGGACAAGTTCTGGGATGGCAAGCAAGAGACAAGTGTCCTGTTCAGTACTTTAGACTACCACCAGATAGACTAGCACAGACATATTCACCCCAGTATGTGCATCGGGGTTACTCTGCTCCCTCCAGAACGGGACCAGGAGCCCATACTGAAAGCCCAGACTGGCTCCATACCAAGGTGGGGAGGGGGTTGAGGAAAGGCCAGCAGGGTCCCATGAGTGTTTCCTATCATTTTTAATTTGGGTTTTTCTTGATTCAGTGCTTGCCCAATCACTGTAACCCTTTAACTCTTTTCCAAAGCTCTGAGGAAGATGGCTCTGCAAGTTTTTGCTAGTTGTCAAAGATTTTGTGGAGGAACAGAACCCTAGAACATCTTACTCCTCCATCTTGGTTGACTGGTACCCCTGGAGCTTATTCATCTTATTTTTAATGGGAAATTCCAGCAGAGACAGAACTCTCCAGTAATATGGGGCTCCTTCCCAAGCTTTTACTGTCAGCTTAAATCTCACTCACATGTGCTGGCTTCACAGACAGTTCTGTCACATATTACCTAAGGACTTATGTTCAACAGATGACACGTAGAAAGTTCTGGAGCAGTGACCTGCAAAGCTCTTTCCAGGCTCTGAGGTCTCAGAAGCCAAGAGGGCTGGACCGGCTTTCCCCAACCAAGCTGTAGACCTCACCTTCCTGCCCCTCAGGTGGCCTCCACTCACAGGTGGGAAGGCCAGAGCACCAACAGCAGGTTCAGCCCTGGTGAAAAAATGGGGTCTTCCCTGAAGGGCAAATGTGTGCATATACAAGGGCTGGGTGGGTCCCTGCCCAACCCCTCGTACTGGTACCCCTCCTCCCTGCATCTGGGCTCCAGGACCTCTGTGGTGGTGTGCTCTGGATCTCAGGGTTGTTCCCAGTCCCCCAGGGTATGAGTGATTACAGAAGGGAGCAGCTCTGAGGTGAAAGTCACCTGTGCCTTTTCTCTCTTTCCCCTGACGAAAAACCCTTGTTCCCAGTGGGTCTAAGCAGTTCTCGCCCCAGGATCCCAGCAAATGTCTCGAAGCCACCCAGAATTGGAAAGAAAGAGGCCTGTGACACTGGGTAAGTAACTTGCTCTGTGGTCCTCTCAAGGAGAGGCCCCACTGCTCAGCCTTCAGGGGGTGGCCATGGGGAGTGACCCTCTTCTCTCTGTCCCCTTGCACTGCTGCCCCTTGCAGTCCTTCCCACCTGCTTGCCCCCTCCCTGGGGTGGCCCATCTCTGCCCAAGGGCCAGTGAAATCTCAGGGCCACTATCACTCCTGCATCCCCTCTCCCTAGTCTCTTCCTCTGTTTACGAAAATTCCAATCCACCTAGACACACGTGTTCCATCCCGTAATTCCCTGAACTTCCCAGGCCTGAGTGAGGAGGGCACGGGCTGGATTATTAACCCATTTGATGGAGATGGGGCCAACTTCCAAGGCAATGGTGGAGCGTGACTGCAGAGGAAAGAGGAAGTGCCACCCCAGCCTGCCCAGGACCCTTCCCCCTGGCCCTCCCTGGCTGCACCTCTGATTCTGGTGACTGTAAGAGGAGAGGTGGCTGAGAGTTGAAAGGATGGGGAGGACCAAAGAGGACAGAAAGGCCTTCTTGGGGGGGGAGGTCATCTTGGAGGGGGGACTGGGGATCCCTGGGCCCCTGGAGGAGCCCTCAGGGCCAGACAGCATTGCCCCACCTACTTGAAGGCTGAAGTTTAGAAGACTCCACGTGGCAGCCATAGGGAGCCAGCAGGACACAAATCCCATCTGCCCCCCACCCGTTGCCACACAGAGGGGTTTCCCAGACACCCGAAGTGGCTTAGAAGGTCCTGCAGGCAGAGTCCGGTCCTGCCCCCCTCTCAGCCTTTTCTTGTGCCCACTCCTCATAACTCCACACCCCAGCGATAAGGGCCTTTAGTTTCTAGAATGAGCTGTCAATGGGAAAAATTCCACCATGGCAATGATAAACAGGCAGGGGTGGCTTTATTCAAAGCTATGTGCATTAGAGATGAGAGAGCAGAGGCTACTGTGATAGAGAGATTAGAAGGCTATCACAATAGGAAAGAGAGAGAAAGGGCTCAACTCCACTGAAGCAGAGGGCAGGAGAGTTTTTAAGGACTGGGATGAGCTAATGGAAGAGTCTTGGGGTGGAAAGTCAAGAATAGGGTGTGTAGGTTACATGATGTTATCTCCTGGGTCGAGGCCAGGTGGAGCGTGTTCCATCTGGATTCTGTAAGGACCAAGGAGAAACCTGCCCAAAGTTGAGTCAAGTTGAGTCAAGCCAAGGAGAAGCTAAGGCCACCTTGGTCAGCAATACAATGGGTGGGGGTGGGAGGGTGTTCCTTACTCTATGCTGTTTTCCAGGACCAGGGGGTTTAGGGAAAATCCAGCCTCTTCAGTGCACCACAGGCCTTTGCACCCACTGTTCCCTCTGTATGTCTGGGATCCTCTTCACTCCCTTTCCCCCTCTCCTTGGTAGCTCCTGCACATTCTTTGGATATCAGCTCAAAGCTCACTGTTCTAGTTTGCTAATGCTGTCAGAATGCAAAACACCAGAAATGGATTGGCTTTTATAAAAGGAGATTTGGTTACACAGTTACAGTCTTAAGGCCATAAAGTGTCCAAGGTAACACATCAGTAATTAGGTACCTTCACTGGAGGATGGCCAATGGTGTCTGGAAAACCTCTGTTAGCTGGGAAGGCACATGGCTGGCATCTGCTCCGAAGTTCTGGGTTCAAAATGGCTTTCTTCCAGGATATTCCTCTCTAGGCTGCAGTTCCTCAAAAATGTTACTCTTAGTTAGACTTGGGGTATTTGTCTTCTCTTAGCTTCTCCGGAGCAAGAGTCTGCTTTCAACAGCCATCTTCACACTGTCCCTCATCTGCAGCTCCTGTGCTTTCTTCAAAGTGTCCCTCTTGGCTGTAGCTCCTCTTCAAAATGTCACTCACAGCTGCACTGAGTTCCCTCTGCCCGTCAGCTCATTTATATAGCTCCACTGATCAAGGCCCATCCTGAATGGGTGGGGACACGCCTCCATGGAGATAGCTCATCAGAGTTACCACCTACAGTTGGGTGGGAAACATTTCCATGCAAACAACCTAATCCAAACGTTCCAACTTAATCCCTACTAATATGTCTGCCCCATGAGAGTGCATCAAAGAATATGGCTTATTCTTGGGGACATAATACATTCAAAGTGGCACACTGACCCCCATGGGAAGCCTTCCCTGACAGCCCCTCTTCCTCTGAGCAGCTCTGATCTCCCCTTTACAGGTAGTTACTGCACCCCACCATTCTCCATGGCAATGCTTTTCACAACTTACCACAACTGCAATTGCACACTAAGGCCACTAAGAAAAGTCCTCTAATCTAGTCTCTTGCCTCACATTTCCATCCCAGAGCCAATCCTTATATCAAGGAGAATTGAAACCTCTAATTAGCTCTGAGTAGCTGGGCCTGCCCCACAGCCCCCCCCCCCCCACCCTAACCTGGGGGAGTTAGGGGTGCAGCCTCACCTGAACCACCTGTATTGAAAGTGGGGAGAGCGTTTCTCAAACGGAAATTACCCGAGGAAGGGGGAGAGCTACCAGCAAGGCAAGAACTTCTGTCCCTAGCGAAGGCCCACGCTCCCTGCCTCCGTTTCCTCATCTCCACAGGGCCGTCCAGGGCTAGGGGACGGAGGGCCCCGCCAGGGCCAGTTTGCAGAAGGGGCACAGAGACCCCTGCTTCCCCTAGGTGGCGGAGCTGCTGGATAACGTCGTGGGCTCCTGGTGGGCAGCGGGGTGCAGGCAGTGAGCAGCAGCTGGCACAGAGATAAGAAAGAAGCCAAGGTACTGGCAGCCGAGCCCGCTGGGCGTGAGGGAGATTGGGGCTCAGGAATCCTCCGCGCAGTCCACAGTTACTGAGCTGGGGTACAGGGTGCAGCAGCCCCGCAAGGGCCTGCTGTGAGGGAACCAGACAGTTGGCACATAAATAAACCAGGGAAGCAAGTGGAAAAAAGTGACGTGATGAAGACAAAGCAGAGTGAAAGAGAGACGCTAGGGAGGGGCAGTCACTTTAAAGCAGGAAGGGCTTCCGAGGAGAAGGCTTTGGTGATACCAAGATCTGCGGGACAAGCACTCCCGACAGAGCGGACAGCAAATGCCAAGGCCCAATGGCAGAGATGAGGGTGGAACGTTCTGGAAGGCTGAAGAAGGTTCGTGTGCCTGGGGCACGGGGGTCCAGTGGAGCCAGTGGGAGGGGGAGGAGTGGGAGAGGCCACAGCCCTGGACAGGAGTTGGATTTTTTCCAAGAGCTATGAGAATTCCAAGCTGAAGGACTCTGGGCAGCGGAGTAAGTCCTTAGCTTCAGGATTCCGGGATCTCGGGATGCGAGTGTGGTCGTGTGTCCTGAACGCCCCCAGCCTCACTAGGACGGACGGAGGCTGCCTTTCTGGACACCCAGCTCTTTTTAACAGTCTCCTGCTGCTGAAGAGCAAAGTTCCCGGATCCTCCTGCAGGAGGCGGGGGAAGACATCTGCTACATTGTAGACACAATCGGACACTTTTCAACTCATGGCCCAGCCTGTCATTTCCAACAGCGCCATCCAGCTCAGCCTGCACCCAGGGGCTACAGGATGCAGAGCAGGGAGAGGAGATGTCACCGTGTCAGGCTGTGGCTGTTGGCAAGGTGCCCGCTCTCCTGGAGGATTGGTGGGCACTGGGTCACCCCAGGAGGGGCTGTCTGGCAGGTAACACCGGCCTTCCCTTCTCTGGTGCAGGGCATATGGAACGCTCATCTAAACATGAAGGTGCCGAAAGCTGGGAGAAAATCTGTGCTCCCTGAAGGTATGTGCGGGGCAGGGGTTTAGGAGATGCTGGTGTTCTCTCCTGACAAAACCCTGCAGGCAGGAACAGTGAGCCGTCTTCACAGGACCCTGAGGCTCAGGGAGGGCAGTGACTTGGGCGAGCTCAAGGCGTTATGTGGCAGGGCCATGGCTGGCAATGTCAGCCCTCGGGGCTATCTGGTGACTCTCTGGGCACCTATGGCCGAAAGGCACCCTCAGCGAGGCCTCCCACGTGCCCATGGGACAGCCATGCTGCTCCTGCCCCTGCCCTCCCAGGAGACAGCAGAGAAGAGAGAGACCTGGGCACCAGGGGACGCGCAGGAACTGACGGGTCGCTGAATCAGATGCGTCGGGGTAGACCCCACGCCTGCTGGTGGCTCCAGGCCCTCAGCCCAGGGTCCAGCCAGCCTCTGCTATGCTCTTACCCTGCCCTGGGAAAGGGCTGATATCTGGCTCTGGGAATTCTAGAGAAGATTCCCATGAGCTCTTTCCAATGGTTCTGTCTTGCCTCTGCCCGACTGTGGTAGTTTGGAGCTGTTACGTACCCCAGAAAAGGCCATGTTCTTTTAATCCATTCCTGTGGGTACAGACCTTTCAGGGGTGGGATCTTCTGGTTAGGTTATTTCAATGGAGATGTGACCCAGCCCATTCAAGGTGGGTCTTAATTCCCTTAATGGAGTCCATTATGAGAGGATAAAAGACAGAAAAAAAGCCAAGAGAGCTTACAGAGAAAATCCCTAGAGAAGCTAAGAGAGGACCCACAGAAGCTGAGAGAGGAGGCACTGGAACCAGAAGCTGAAAGCAACAAAACTTGGAAGCAAATGACCAGCAGACGCCGGCCACATGCCTTCCCACGTGACAGAGGTGTCCCAGATGCTGGTGGCCTTTCTCCAGAGGCCAGGTATCGTCCTGCTGATGCCTTAATTGGGACATTTTCATGGCCTAAGAACTGTAAATTGTAAGTTAATAAATCCCCGTTGTAAAAGCCAACCATTTCTGTTGGATTCTGGAAGCTTTAGCAAACCAAGACACCATCTGAAGGGGCAGCAGGAGTCTGGGGGATGCAAATGGCTGTCTGGGTGGGATAGCAAGGGTTGCTTCTGGAACCTTCTTCCTTTACATCTTTTGACCCTTCTTCCCTTCAGGTCCCCTTCATGTATCCTGCTGCCCAGAACCCTCAGATGAGGGTGACTCCTTGACCCACAAGAGGCTGATGTTCAACCTCAGGCGTGCTTCTGGTGACAGTGTCTCAGCAGGGGGCAGATTTCTGGGCCAGGGACCAGCCTGGGGGACTAGGACCGCCTCGTCTCTGCATCCTCGTCTGTGAGGACTTATTCTCCAAGGCCAGCCTCCTCGACACGGGACACGGGAAAGAAGCAGGGGCCCTGGAGGCTCACACATCCTTACTTCTCGCCAAAGAGAGCCAAATCTCTGGTGGTTGTTTGGAGGGAGAAGAAGGACATCACATCAGGGAGGAGTGGCGTAGACACTGGCCTTGTGGCTGCTTGCTCCACGTGGGGAGCGTGTTCAGGGGCTCAGCAGGGGTCAGATCAGCAGAACCACGTGTCTGAGAGCCGGCAGGGTGCCTTTAGGAAAAGGTGCCCTTCCAGACTGGTGCTGCCAACAAGGTGCATGGCCTGGTAAGTGGAGAACAGAATGGATTTCAGCCAGAAGCTCTTGTATAGTGCACAACATATACAACTGTGCATGGCGGCCCTGATGGGATGTTCAGGACTGTACCAGGCAGTTCTTGTCAGCCCAGTTAACAGCCTCTTCTGTAGAGTGAAGTAACCTATGTGTGTGCCTGACCAGGACTCAGTCATGGGCAGCAACAGGAACAAGGGTGGCAAACCACCACCACCCCCCCCCCCAGGCAACAGCAGAAGGGCTGAGGGGAGGGTGGGCTGCTTGGCACACACGCTGCATGTTGGGTCCGTGAACCTACCAGGGGTGAGCACTGCTGGAGGCAGGCTCCGGGTGGCACCCCAGGAAGTAATTCATCAGTGGCTGGCCTATTGGCAGGCCTCCAATGCCCCCAGCCCACCGAGAGCCAGAGGCAGCGCCACGCACCAAATACAGGAGCCAATTAATCTGCACTTAAAGGGGATATTTCCTTTTACTGCGCAGAACTGAAGAGCATAAAACACTGATTCCTCTTCTGTGGCCAGATCCCGCTCTCCATGTGCTCATATCATTTAATAACTCCTGCCGCAGACCGGGGGCCCAGTGTGCGCGGGGCGCAGGGGAGCCGCACAGGCCGTTTCCCATTAACAATCTGGTGAGGAGGCCACCCCGGCTGCGCTGTTTACAGTTCCAATTCCCCTCGGCTGCTCCCAGAAGCTTCCATAAAAACAGATGTAAGGTAATCAAAGACTTCCCAGCCCGGAGCCTCTCTGCTCCTGAAGGCGTCCCCGAAACCCGCTCTCTCTACTGTGGCTCACGGCTCCAAAAGACTCTTAAAGCCGCCCTGAAATCTCTCCCCAGAAACGCAGGCTCCTTCTCGCCTGCAGACGCTGCAATCATTTGTCAAGTATTTTATGGTCAATCATAATAGTAATAGCACTTTCGCTGTCCCTGGTGCCTCTTCCACTTACACTCAGAGCACCTAGCGTGTGGGCGCCCTGCGGTGCAACGATGGCCAGGGAGAGACACGTCTTATTCCCATTTTGCAGATGGGAAGAAGGCAGCAGGCTCCCCCTGAGCCTAAGCTTTCTAGAGAAAGGTGGGCACGGTCCCCTTCCTTAGCGGATGCCCGGTGCCTGCCTCCCCTTCCCCTCCTGATTCAGTCTGCCTTTCTTAGGTGCCACAGCCACCCTGGAGTTCAGGGCAGGCTGCAGAACAGAGCTGGGAGCCCAATGTCATGTACACTGAACCCCAGGAAGCAGATAATCCTACTGCTTGAAAGCCTGGCCCAGTCCACCCATTTCATGGAGGGGCTCATGGAGCCCAGTGAGAAGAAGGACCAAGGATCCCCCGCCCGGATTGTCACAGGCAGCCCCAAGCCCCTGGCCTCCTGCCTGGGCTCTCGGCAGCTCACAGCAGCGTTAGGGTGAGCTGAGGGCTTATGGTGAAAGTGCCATTTAAATCAGCCTGGAGAACACATCCTTGGGTGAGGATGGGGGTGGATCTCCAGCTTCTCCCCTGACACCTGGAGGCCACTCTGTTAGGAAAATCTCCCTTTGGGTGTGTCTTGGCCTGCCTCTCACTGACCCCTCACATTGTGGGGAGCATGGTGGGCTCAGATCTGCTTCTAGACACCCCCCACCCCAATGAAGCCAGATGCCTGAGCCAGGACTGAGTCTAAAGCGAGAGATGTGATGAGGCATGCAGAAGGTCAGATTGCTCCAGGCTCCTGGGGGGTCTGGGAGACCCCGACAGCCCCAGGGATGCCCCTGTTTTGCATGAGACAGTGGAGTCGGTTCCTGTCACCTACAGTCAAAAACCCAGACTGTCGTGGCCCACGACCGCTGAGCTTGATGAGGACCGTGGCCAACGTGGTTGGAGCACCTACAAGTGCCCAGTGCCATCTGCACACTTTTTTCATCCTCAACCCAGCCCTACCACTTGGTTATTAGAATCACCTCATTTGCCAGGTGATGATACTAAGGCTCAAAGAGGCTAAGGAACTTGTCAAAGGCCACACAGCCAGCGACCCAGGCCACCTGTCCCCTAGCTTGCTTTCTTGACACGTGTGTCAGTCTGGTTCGATAGCACTGGGGCTTCTTGGCATCTTAGGTAGGAGGGGGGGCTCTGTGTGTGCATTTATGGGGGGGCTGCAGGGGTGAACCCTCCCTGCTGCATGTTGAACCCTCTTGGCACCAGAAGTGTGAAGGTCTGGGGCAGGATCTTGGTCCCCAATAGAGCAGGGTGAGTCACATTTCCAGACCTGGTTGTCTGGCTCCCAAGTGGGATCATCCCACAGGCAAGGCCTCATGTGTGCAAGGCGTGTGCAGCGTGTGCACAGTGTGTGTGCACCATGTTGGCAGCAAGTGTGCAGTGCATTGCAGTGATTGCGTGTGTTGTGAATGTGTGGCGTGTGTTCAGTGTGGGTAGCATGTGTGTGGCACACGTGCAGCAGGTGTGCAGTGCATGTGTAGTATGTGCAGCACATGCAGTGAGTGTGTGTGCAGTGCATGTGCAATGCCCAAGGCTGCCCCTGCCTGGACCCTTGGCACAGCTCGTGGAGCTGAGGGAGCTGAGGAGTGGTCTGCAGGTTATCAGTGGCAGGCAAAGCTGTGCTCTCTGAAGGAGCTAGAGCAGACACGTAGGACATCAGAGAGGTGGGGACTGAAGGTATGGTCTCCAGGTTCCCCACATGCCCTGTCAGGGGCTTTCCTGCTGAGTCCAAGGGGGTGGGGCAGTGACCTGAAGCAGCTCTCCTCATCGCTAGCTAAGGTGGCTCCCCTTGGTCTGGTTTGCCTCCTGGGCTTCCACAAAAGATTTCATTTGAGTAAAGGACTCTCCCCAGAAGGCAGGAGGTGAAGCCTGGAGTTGCTGATGGCATCTCTGCTGTCACCTGGAGACCACCCTCCTGAGAAAGAAGCCAACACAGACGAAAGCAGAGATGAAGAAAGATTCCTGTCAACATCATTTAAGACCCTAGATCCAGCCATGCCTGAAATCCCTTGAATTTTTTTATAGTGAGAGCCAATCGTTTGTTGATGTTCTTTCTGGTTTTCCTTGAGCCAGTTTGACTCAGGCTTCTGTCACCTGCACCTGAACGAATCTTGACGAATATTGGCCCCCATCTAGAATAAAGTCCAGCTTCCCCCTGACTCAAATAGCCTCCCACCATCCTAGTAAAGAAAGCAGTTCTAACTACTCTGCTGGGGCTGCCCTTCCTTGAGCTCCTTTGAGAGAAGAGGTGGTAGCTGGCACGGAGCCATCCACACCCCTGTGCAGGGTCCCCAGGGGCTGATTTCAAGGATCCAGAGGCCATTGGTGCAGTGAGGGGCACAGTGGGGGGTGCAGGCAGAGGTGCACACTCAGACCCTGGGGGCAGCAGCCATCGCGCTGCCTCTGGCTCTCCCGGCCTGTGCCCCTCCCTCCCCCAGCACCTCCTATGGTCCATCCTCCACCCTGCAGCCTGGGGGAGCTTCCAGGGAAAGCGTCCAGAGGCTTCTCACACACTTAGCTGGTGCCAAACCCCACGCCGTGGCCCTGGTGTGCCCTCCACCCTCTGCCAACCCACTTGTTGCTTGCTCCAGCCACTCTGGCTTTCTCTCTGATCTCACAGTCAGCCGGGCTTGCTCCACCTCAGTCCTCACACCAGCGGTGGCCCTCTTCCTCTTCACCCCATGCTGGGCCCCAAAGTCACCTCCCTGGAGGCCTCCCCCGACAAGCCCCTGCCGGCCACTGCCCTCCGCAGTGACGCTGGCCTCTTCCCTTGGTCCCTTGTCTACTGCCTGCTCTCTCCCCACTGAAACAGAAGGTCTTAGCATCATGTGACCCAGTGATTCCAAAAGGGCCCTACCAGTAGGTGCTCAACAAACACTTGTCAAATGAATGAGTGAATGAATGAATGAATGAATGAACAAATGAGTGAATGAATGCACAGCCTCCAAGGCCTGGCCAATGAACCCCCAGCTCTCCTGGCTCCCTGCCCCTCACTTCCACCCCACACATTCACGCACACCTAGAGCAGGCATCCTTTTTCTCCACCCTTCTTCCAGAAAAGGTCCAGCACCCACAGGCAGAGGCTTTTCCTATCTCCCCAAAGTCCTCCCACCAACCCGGGGCCAGTCTCCTGCTTATCCCAGATCAGGATGCCTTCTGTGATTGTCGCTGGCCACAGGCGCTCCGGGAGAGCTGGGATCCACCCGCCCCGGGATCTAAGGGAGGTGGAGGCCCAGCAGGCCCTGCTGCAAGGAGCAGCAGCCCAGCATGGTGGGGTTTGTTTCCATACGAGGGGAAAATTAGCTTTCCTTACCAGACGAGAATGACAATTTACAGAAAATTATGCTTCGAATTCATAATCTGGAATGAGCGGAAATGGTATTCTATAGTAATCCATCCCAACTGACTCGCTATTGTATACGCACCTGCTAACAGTTTTTAAGCCGGGACTTTATGGAAAGGACATTTTGATCGCTTCTGAAGTTTGCTGAGCAATTCCCCCCTCTCTCGGGCATGCAGTCTTTGTGCTGGAAATTTCCCTCGCGGCTTTCTCCAAGCAGCAGCAGATGGGCACAGGGGCACACACGCAAGCCACGCACACAGACAGCCACAGCCCCCCCACCCTCGCTGGCGTGACTATAATGGGGAGACTTTGCAGGTGCCGAGCTGTAGAAATGGAAGCTGGGAGAGCGAAATAACAGTTGGCACCTGTGCCGAGCTTTCCCAAGGCTCTGCAAACCACGGTGCCCACTGGAATTAGAGCTGCTTTCCAGCGCTGGATGGAAGGTGGGAGGGGGCGGGCTGCAAAGGGGCCAGGTCTGGAGGGGGAGGGCAGTCAAGGAGCAGCACTCCCACCTACGCCCCCACCCACCCTGGTTCTCAGAGCCAAGGCAAGTCCCACCTTCTCAGTGCCGAGCCCCAGCCCTTGCAGCCCATTGGGAGCCACCCTGCCTGGTCCTCAGCTCGGGCCTGCAGTCCTGCACCGACGTGCCCTACATGGTGGGCACTTTGCTTTATAGACGGGGGGCTGCAGGAGGTGGGAGTAAGGCTGCCAAGGTGCCCAGGGTCTGGCAGGTTGTCGGGACTCAGGAAGTACCTCCAGAGTGAGTCAAGGCCCCTCAGAGCCCTCACCTCGGGAGAGATTTGTAGAATAGGCAGTTTGCAGGCAGCGATAGTGGGGAGGGGACATTTCTTTCCACTGGGATCACAGGAATGTGATGGTCACCCCAATCTGTGGTGCAGTGATGACACGGGGGCACAAGAAGATTCACAGCAGCTCTTTTCTTTAGAAACATCCTGAAGTGACAGCAGTAGAGGGGCTATATAAGCTATGGAACCCCCGTGCCACAATAGCAGCAATGAAAAAGAACAAGGTATGTTCTCGGGTAGGAGAAGTGCTAAGAAATAAGGTTAAATGATGGTGCAAACAACACAATGTGATCCCACTTCTATCTTTTAGAAAATGATGCCATATATTGTTATTGGGCTCTCTTTCTCTCTCACATACACACACACACACACACACACACACACACACACACACATCTATGAATATGCAAAACGTGCAGAGAGAGCCGTGGAAGGGAACACTCCACAGCAAGTAAGCATCTACCTCTGGGGTGAGCAGGGGGTCTGGAACTGGAGATGAAGGGGGGCTTTAGCCTCATCTGTAACATTTGAATGGTTCTTCTCACCACGAGGGCATGTTCATGCATTGCTTCGGAAATGGAAAACTAATAATTCTTTTTTTTTTCTTTTTTGGTAAGCATCCCAGAAGTCATGTTAACTTTTGTGAGAGCCTCAAAAGTCATGCATCACTGCTTCTGCTACAATCTATTGGTGGAGGCAGTTACAAAGGTCTGCCTAGGGTCAGAGGAGAGAACAGAGACCCCACCTCTCATGAAAGCATGTCAGCATCACACTGTAGGAAGAGCCTGCGGGATCGGATGTTTTGGGAAAACACAATCAGCCACGTCACCTGACCAATGTCGTGGGCTCTGGCCATTCCGATGAGAAACATTCCCTGTCGATCGGGAGATGGGCAGGAGGATGATCTGAGAGAAGCGTGGTTGAGAAGAGGACCTGAAATTTCCTTTTCTCCCAGAACCACCACTCTTTTCCCACAGACATTCATTTAGAGACTCCTTTCCGCTCTCTTTGTAACTTCTTTATCTTGACCCATTACAAAAAGTCAAATAAACTGATTTTGACATCTGGGTAGGACTAGGTTGATAAGTAAGAGAGCCCACTTGTGGACACTTAAGAAGGAGCCCTGCTCAATCAAACTTCTTCTAAAATGAAGGCAAAGCCCAGTAAGCTGGATTCTGCCCTTACCGTCCCGACCACGGTTTGAGATGACAACATCTGCCCATCCAAGGACCCTTAGGAATCACTGCTTTCTTGTCGCATCCATTCATTCATTCTTTCAAGATGTACCATTCTCCTGCCACCCCTTTATTCAACCAGTGCTTACTCAGCACGAGTCTAGGTTCTGGGCTGCAGCAGTGCACAAGACAAAGTCCCTACTCTGGGAATCACGCTGGCTGTGTGTGTGAGTGAGTGTGAGTGTGTCTGTGTGTGTGTGTGTATCCTCTGCAGACCCACTGGGCAGCTGGAGAAAGGGGAGGGGGAGGAGGAAGAGGGGACAGTAACTAGGCTGCCCCGTGGAGCCCCCAAATCCTATCTTGGCCAAGAAGTTTGATGACAGGGGGCCATTCCCTCTCCTTGCGATGCCTCGTCCTGAGCTCGTGGCATTCCTGACAATTCTTCCCAAAGGGGGAGGAGAGAGTCACATGGATCCCAGTGTTCACTCACTTAGTAAATATTTACTGGACCTTGTCTTAGTTTCCTGGGGCTGCCGTGACAAATGACCACAAACTGGGTGGCTTACAACCACAGACACTTATCCTCTCACAGTTCTAGGGGCCATAAGTTCAAAATCAAGGCATCAGCCAAGCCGTGCTCCCTCGGGAGGCTCTAAGGGAGGACCCTTCCTTCCTCCTCCAGCTTCCGGTGGCTTCCAGCAATTCCTGTGCTCCTTGGCACGTCGCTCCTGCCCTCCAGGCTCTGCCCCGATCTCACCGGGCCATCCTGCTCTGTGTCCCTGTGCATCTTCCCTCTTCTCTTAAGGATCCCAGCCATTGGATTCAGGGCCCACCCTAACCCCACATGGCCCTCATCTTACCCTGAGTACATCTGCAAAGATCCCATTTCCAAATAAGTTCACATTCACAGGTTCAGGGCAAGGACTTGAAGGTATCTTTTGGGGGGCACAATTCAGCCCACCATCGCAGCCCTCCTTGGGGTGACAGCTGTGCTGACAGTGCCAGGGTTGGAGGAGGATGGGAGAGGGATGATCCATAAGCACACGGGGACAATGCCAGCTGGTGAGATGATGGGGGGACTGGGGTGACATCTCAGAGGGTTTCAGGGAGAGCTGCATGGAGGAGGTGGCATCTAAGTTGAGGGCTGCATAGGCCTATGCAGGCAGCTTGCAACTCCGTCCTCCCCCGGCAGGTGGGCCAGGCTCCCCACGACCTTGGCTCCTCAGATCTGCCAACAGATCCTGCCTAGGGGTAAGTGCTGGGGACTGGAGAGCTGGGCGGGGAATACCTGAGGGGCAAGCAGAGGCCTCCCAAGCAGATGCACGTTGCTGTCTGGGGTGTGCCTGGAGTCGGCCAAGTTTAGAGGCTGAGCAGCCGTGTGTGCCAACAGAGGGCTCTCTCAACTACTTGGGGAGGTCTGGGAGGGCTTCCTGGAGGAGGTGATGCTTGGGTTCAATATGGAAGAGTTTGCCAGTCAGAACAGCCGGGAAGAGCATTCCGAGCAGAGGCATGGAGACAGGGAAGGTCACAGGCCAACTCAGAGTGGTTTGAGGAGCCCAGAGCATACAGCCCAGAGGGAGGAAGGGCAGAGAGAGATGGGGCTGAGGGAGCACCAGACCAGGTCACCAGGGGCCAGGCAGCCTTTCTTAAGGAGAATAGGAGCAATGAGGAACCATCACAGGAGGATGTGATCTGGCTGCAGCAGGGAGAATGGACAGTGGGGCGCCAGGAGAGGGAGGGCATTGTGAAGCTGTCACAGTCCTCCTGAGAGGGGACATGCCCCAAATTGTCATGACAGACACGGGAGATAATCAGGTCCCTGAATGGGGATTAAGAGGGAGGGAGGAGTCAGGGAGGACCACCTTCAGGAGATCTTGTGGATTGATCTGCTTGGCATCCAGGATTCCCCCACTCTTGGACTGAGAAGAGCCCAACCAGTCAGGCAGGGCCCTCCTTGGCTGCTCACCATGCAGGGGAGAGCATGTGACCCGAACAAACCAGGAGAAGCCAAGCCTGCTGAAGCTGTTCTGCTGGGACAGCTAAGCTGGCCACCGCTACCACCCCTAGGGGAGGGCCTGCTAGACAGCATGCCCAAGGCGGGGAGGCCTGATGCCTGGGCACCTGGAGCCAGCTGTACCTGAAGCTCCCAAACTTTCAGTAACAAGAGGCAGTACGTCCGCTTTTCCCCTTAGGCCAGTTTGAGCTAAGATTCTGTTACTGGCAACCAAAATCCTTCTGCCCAAGTCATCAAGAAGGCAGAAGCAAGATGGACTTGAGTCCATTCTCAAGGGGTATCCTCGGTAGATATCAGAAGTCACAGGCCAAATTACCCAGGACCCAGGGCAGTAGGGTACAAGGTCAGGGTCTCAGAGAAGGTACAGATACGCTGCAGTGACATTCCGAGGAGGGAGGAGGGAAAGGGGGCTCCTTGGAGGAGGGGGCATTTGAGCCAAGGCTTGAATCTGACATCAACATGTGGAGATGGAAAGATGCACAGGGCAGAAGCGAAAATGGCAGGATCCAAGAGGACACCAGAATCCCCAAGGCCATCTAGCTTTGCAGCACCCAGTGCCCGGGTAGCCTTGGAGACTTGGGGGCCCTAGAAGGGGCCATCACTCAGTTGGTCAGGGGGCACAAACACCCAGACCCTACAGCCCTGGGGGCCAGGCAAGGGGTGAAGAGAAACAGAGCCAGGACGGGAAGAGAGAAAAGAGGCCTTCCTGCAGCCTGGGCAAGTTGTGCAGGGTGTGACCAGAAGGCTGGGCTGCCCTCCTCAAGCGGGCTGAGCCTCAGCCTGTCCTGGACACTTCCAGAGATGCAAGATCAGCATGTTCTCGGCAAAAAAATGTTACTCTGTGGGAAGTGCCACCAGGAGGTTCTTTGGAATGGCGGCCTCTATGGATCTCTGGTTCTTGAAAACACCCCCTTCCTGTTGGCCTCCCCAGTGCCACACACCACACCTTGCAGGTCCACCCAGATGGCCTCAGAACCAGAGGGCAGGCCCAGGAGCCTCGATCACCACCTCACCTGAGCGCCCTTCACCTCCCTGAGACCTCAGTTCCCCCCTTAACCACCTCCACCCTAGCTGCCTCCAGGGACCATTTTGGGCACTGAGTGAAAGCCTGATGAGAAAGTGAGGGGGTTTGATGAACTTACAAAGGGCAGATACAAAGGTAAGAAAGCTGGGGGAGGCCAGGGGTGGTGAGGGTGAGGCTGCAGCAGGGAAAGGTCAGGTGGGCTTAGAGAAACATTCGCTTATGGAACATTGAAAAAGAATTACAAATCATCGGACAAATCCAGAACGGGCTATGTCTTCCAGGACAATTGGCCTGGACTTGTCTGAAAGTCAAAGAAGGCATGAGAAGGAAAAGCAGAGGTGGGGTGGGGGAGATGTGTGGTTTTCTACTAAAAGAGACCAAAGAGGAGCCACAACAGCCAAAAGCAATGCAGGGACCACCTAGATGGGAACCCAGTGGTTTTAAATGCATAAATATAAATATACGCACAGATACACACATACACACACACACACACACACACACACACACACACACTTATTGTAACACAATCTGGGGACAACTGGGGAATTTTGACATGGATTGTATCTCAAATGATATTATGAGATTATTGCTAACAGTCTTAATATGAAAATGCTATTGTGTCTAACGAGGAGAATGTCCTTTTTCTTGGGGGATATATCCACGTAGCTGTATTTAGGGGGTGAAGCATTGTGATGTCGCAAAATACTTTCAAACAGTATGGCAAAAAGTGTGTGTGTGTGTGTGTGTGTGTGTGTGTGTGTGTGTAGAGAAAATAAATATAGCAAACCTTTAACAACTGATGATTCTAGGTGGAAGTTAACTATTACCATGACATGATTATCATTGTACCATTCTTGCAATGCTTTGCTAGATCTGATATATCAAAGTCAGAGAAAATATTGCCATCATGTTACTTCCCAGGGCCTCGAATGTCCTGGGTCCTGGGTCCTGGGAGTCACTGGAGTCCAGTTCCACAGCCCAGAAGCCCAGGGTCCCTGGATCCTGCCCAGACCCTCACTCCCCATTGCAAATCCATCCCCGGTGAGTCAACCCTACTGCGCACAGCGCTGGATCCAGCCCCTCCCTGCTGTCCTGTCTCCAGCAGCCTCCCTGTCTCCCCAGAAGCCCATTCCCTAGGTAGCAGCATGAGGAGTTGCTCCAGGAAGCACATTGGATCACCCTCCCCTGGCTCTTGGGATGAAGAAGGGGGTCCCCACTGTGGCCTCCAGCCCCTGCCCAGCACCCAGCCTCAGCATCTCGGCCTGAGCACGCCCCGGCCATCTCTCCATTCCCCAGTGAGCCGTGGCCGACCCTAGGGCCTTTCCATGCTCTTCTCTCTCTCTGGAGCCCCTCAAACGTCAGCTCCTCGGGGGAGCCTTCCTTGACCGCCTCCGCCCTGCTTCCTAGCCCAGTTCCCATAGAACTCCATCCCTTCTTCCAGAACAACTACCCGGGCTCAACCTCGAGGGCTGCCTTGCCCTCTCTGTGGCTGTGACTGAGTTCTGAAATGATTCGAACACTGACACCCATCTCAGGCTGCTGAGGGCGCATGTAGGACACTCGGGGAATGTCCGCAGTTACCGTTATTCGTGGTGTGCTCCTTGGCATGGTCATTTAACGGGCAGCTCTCTGTCCCTCTCGCCTGTGGACTCCACAAGGACAGGCCAGCCAGCCATTCCCAGCTCAACCCCAGATGCATATTTCTGAAGAGCCTTAAAGACCCTGAGTTAGACTAATGCTGGGCCGTCCAACAGGGGCCTGGCTTGCTGGAGGAGAAGGAACTTTGCCATTGCCCCTTCGGCTGTGGCATGTAAATGGACCCTCACCAAGGCTCAGACCTGCTTGCCCACAGCCTGGGGCTCTGGGTAGTCCTGTCTTAGACCCCTTCTTCCAAGAAAAGGAAGGAAGCTGTGACTTCATCACAGACCAGAGCTAGAGTTGTCGTGTCTGAGTTAGTGTTGGACATGGAGATGTGCCTCCAGGTCTCCAGGTCCCCCTTGGAGGAAGGTCCTATTGCCCCAGCTGCTGGGAACACTGCCAGCACTCAGCCTCCAGCTGTCAGCCCCTTCCTGACCACCTCAGCCACAGAGAGCTGCCTCGGCCCCGGTCCTGCCCTTCCGGGGTGGCCCTGTGCAATCTCTGATCAAGGTACAGGTATAAGAACCTGCCACTGGGGCCTAACGCCAGACATCTTGATGGGCCGCTTCAGTTCTAGAGCTCCGTGGGCCTGCCCTGCAGCTCAACTTCCCCACCCCCCTGCCTGTTTCTGCTTCTATCACTCCCACATCCTGCACACCTCGCTCAGAGCCTGCTTCCTGGAGAACCCAAAAGCAGCATGAAACTAGCCTGTCTTCATGCCTAAAAGGCAAGTCCTGTTGCTTCGGGCAATGAATGAGCAAGAGCCCTTGCTGGTATGGACAGGGCCTGGGCTTCCTTTGCTGGCTGGGATGCAGGATGGCCCTGGGAAGGGGTAGCTAACATCCCAAGACTTCTTACCTTTGGGGAGAAGTCCTACTCCCACTCCTGAGGTTCCCCTTGTCACCAAGGGGCCCTAGGAAGTGACTTCCCCTCTCTGGACTCCTGCCTAGCCAAAGAATGATGGTGACATTTCACTATGCTCGCCACCACGGAGGTGAGAGGATAAGGAAGGAAATGAGGGGGTGCACTCGGCCTGCAGAGGCAGAGCCTGAAGGAGCAGGGGAGCAGTGTTCCCACATAGTGCTCAGCCCCAGCACCCCCTGCCCAGGCCCTCGTCAGCTTCCATTGGCCCCAAAAGCGTCAATTCTCAGCAGGCAACATGACCTGCAAACATATCTGACCTCCCGTGTCCACCCCGCTGCCCCAGCCTTGGCCAAGCTGCCATCTTGCCTGAGTTGACCACTGATCCCCATGCTTCTAACCTCCCCTGCTCCCCAGGGTCAGCCATCCCCACAGCAGCTGAGTGACCTTTAAACATGCAAATCAGATGAGTCACTCTCCTGCTGCAAGCCCTCTAAGCATCAGGGTGAAATCCAAACTCTTGGACTACAGCCTAGAAGACTCCATCGACCCAGCCCTGCCTGCCTCTCCCCTACCTCATCTCAGGCCCCCTGACCTCACTCACTACACCCCCGCCTTGTGGCTGCTCCAGCACACCAAGCCCGTTCCCACCCTGGGCCTTTGCACCTGCCGTCCCCTCCGCCTGGGGTACCTTCCCCATGGCTCTTCTTCTCGCCAGACTTTTCCCTGCTTCAGGTCTTAGCTCAAGTGTTTTCTCTGGAAGAAGGCCTCCCTGGACCACTGTATCGGAAGTGACACAGCCTCCGCTTAATCTCCATCACATCATGCAGATACTTTCTGAGGAGTTCTTTTCACTAGTGGGAACCATCTTTTTCACATGTACATTGACCTGCTTATTTCCAGACCCCTCTCCTACCCAGAGGACAGGTCTTCTCTGGCTTGTTTCACTCTGGCATGGTCCTTGGAGCCTGGAAGGATTTCAATCAATACGTGATGAACGAAGGAATGACTGAATGAATGCTCCAGCATTGGACAGGACAGGCAGGCAGGAGGAGCCCAGGGCCCCTCGCTGCGGGAGCCCCTCGGATGGAGGCCGACAGCACACGGCTGTTGTCTTTTGCTAATGTTTACACCATATGGCTCACACACACTGGGCTGAATTGCAGATGCTCTAACTTGGAGCTTTCTTGCTTTTGTGTGGTAATAACATAAAGATGTAACACAGCTCACCACACATTTTGTGTTTGCTAACTCTCTATATGTATATAAAACAGACTTCAGTGTTACTAGCCAACCCACTTGGGAAGTGGAAGGAAAACAGAGCAGAGTGAGCACGAGTGCTAGAGCGCTAGCTTAGAAAGTGAGAGGCAGTGGCTAAGTCTCTGGTACCGGGTGGGCTTTCCAGAGGAACAGATCCCATCCAGTCACAGCACAGGGAGTAGGACACATCTGTTATGGCACCCAGGGCCCCAGGAGAGGGTCCAGCTCCTCCCGGACCATGCCTGAGAGGGTGGCCCTTGCTGCCGTCTGCTGCCTCCCGGCTGACCCCTTCCCACCTGGCAGCTATGGCCTCCAGGACGTGCCACGCTCTCAGCCTCCTCCCCGGAGCATGCTCCTCTGCCCACCCCAGCTCTGACACCATCTGCCATTCCCTCTGACCTTCCTTCCGTCTTGGATCTTTCACCCAGATGTTTGAAGACTGAGTGCTTCTCACGTGTCTTGTGCGGCTCCTTTCTGATGGGAGAAGGGCCCCAAGCAAGTAAACACAACATTACAAAATGCCTCAAGCATTGTGAGGAATAAAAGTATTTCCTTAACAAAAAGGAAAGAATTAAGCATTTATTCCACCAAATGAGCTGTATTTCAGGGCAACCTCATAGCCCTAGTAGATATGGAAAATTTCTTCTTTCGAGAAGATTCCAGTAAATGCATTTAGAACAAGGTGGGGAGGGGTAGGAGCTCGCTGCCCCAGCAGGAAGGAGTATTTCATCATCGACATTGTTTAGAATTGTGAGAACACGGTCATGACAAAAAACAGAGGACTTTTAGTCTATTTTATGATTGTTTTAAAAATTTGCTACAGACAATGCACCCCCTACTGCCTGCATCGGGGTGGACTGCTCCCACACACCACGTCCCCAGCATGCCTCTAATTTGGGAGAAATGAAGGAAATAGTAAATCACCATTTTGCAAGCCCTAATCAAATGACCCATTCGGGAAGCAACTAAAAATGGATGAAGCCATTAGGTGAGGGGTTGACGGGAAACTTGACAATGGAAGGATGAGATGGTCACCGCCTGACTCCACTGATGACTCTTGGCCTCCTGAAAGCGGGACGGGCCCCTGGAGGCAGTGTCTGATGAAGCGCATCTAAAGTCACCTACAGACACGAGTCGAATCAAGCTTCTCGAGCAAGTTTCCATCTATAGGAAATACAGGGAGACAGGAACAAGTTAAATGACTCCATGAAAAAAAGCAACAAGCAAATCCAGAATGTGAAATGATTCCTACAGGAGACCGGTTTCTGCAACAAGTAAATGGTATGGAAAACAGGCGGTGGCTCTAGAGCAAAGAAGACAAAAGGCCGCAATCACCAAACACCATGTGTGGATACTCAGTGGACTGAGATTCAAACCAACAGTCCGTATACACATCGGAATAACCCAAGCATCCATGGACCAATGAAGGGATAAACAAAGCATGGTGTGTCCATACAAAGGAGTATTACTCACCCATAACAAGGAATGCTGTTCTCATACATGCGACAACATGGATGAACCCTGAAACAATCATGCTAAGTGAAAGAAGCCAGACACAAAAGGACAGGTACTGCATGACCCCACTTACAGGAAATAACCAGAATATGCAAATTCATGGAAACAGAAAGTAGATTAGAGGTCATCAGGGACTGGGGGGAGGGGGGAATAGGAGATTACAGTTTAATGGGTGCAGAATTTCTGTTTTGGGTGATGAAAAAAGTTTTGGTAATGGACGATGTTGATGGTAGCAGATCATTGTACATGTAATTAATGACACTGAATTGTAGACTTAGAAGTGGTTAAAACAGCAAGTTTTATGATATATATATATATTTCTCACCACAATAAAAATAAATAAAAATTTATGAAAGACATTTGAGACAACTGAAAAATTTGATTTTACTTGGGTATTAAATGATATCAATTATTATTAATTATTTTGCCAGGTGTGTTATTGGCACTGTGTTTATGTAAGAAAATGTCCACACTTTTTAGAAATGTGTGCTTGAATATAAAAGTGAGATGACCAAATGCTGGAATTTGTTTTAAATTACTACAACAAAGAAAAAATAGCCATAGGCTTGATGAAGCAAGTATGACCAAACCGCAATTACTAAATCTGCATGATAAGTATGAGGGCTCACCGTACTATAATCCCTTCACTTTTTTGCATGTTTGAAAAATTTTATAATTGAATTTAAAACACACACAACAGGTGGCTGAGAGAAAATTGGTGAGAGATGAGAGAGAAAATCCCAGTCCTGAGATGGAGACAACCTCATTCCAAAGGTGCCATGCGTGGCCTCGGGCGCGTTGCAGCTGAGCGGCCAGTCCCTGAGACAGCTGCAGGAAGAGTGGGCAGGAGAAGTGGAAGCACAAGCACAAACACACCAGAGAAGCCAAATGCTGGGCTGGGCATGTTGGAGAAAGGGCATGAGCCTGCGAGGCAGAGGCAGGACAGGCAGGACGAGGCTGGCAGCAGCAGAAGCCCTCTCCGGCACAGCCTTGCCCTCCACGATAAGCAAGTTGATGTCATTCTGCAAGCAGCAAGGAGCTGCCCAATGGTTTTAAGAAGGGGCAGATTTGATGGGATTTACTTTTGAAAGGATGGCTCTAGTTGTATGCGACAAAGGCATTTTAGTGGGGACGTGGCCCGGAAGGTGGGGCACCCGTTAGGAGACACTGCATTCGCCCAGGCAGGAGGTGGTGGCCTGGTCTAGTAAAAAGGCAGTGGAGACAGAGAGAAGTCGACAGATGGAAATATTTGGGGGGCAATGAGCCACTGCGGTTGCTGAAGCTTGCAATTTGGAAGGGGAGGAAAAGGACAAGTTGAGGCTGAATACAGGTTGGGGCTTGACTGAGTGAGCGGTGGTGCTGTTTACAGAGAACAGGTGTGGAGATGCAGGTGGGGACAGGTGGAGAAATCAAGAGTTCACCTTTGGCCATATTCTATGTGAGCTGCCTGGGGGACAGCCAAGTAGAGATGTCAGCTGGGCAGAGCAGAGGGACGGGCTGGAGACAGTAAGATCAAGTGAGGAGGGAGGACATGGAAAATTAGGCTTCAAGAGAAGTTCTGGAGAACCTTATCATTTCATTACAGGAAGAGGAGAAAAGGAAGTAGGAGGAGGGACCAGGTGGGGGAAAGAAAACCAGGAGAGGGTAGTGTCACCAAAACCAAGAGCAGAGGGTGTTCTCAAGGAGAGGGGAGTGGGCTGCCATGTCCAACGCTCTGGAAACAGCAGTGCAATGAAGCCTGGAAAATGTCTTTTGGATTTGGCAAGATGGAAGGCATTGGTGATCTTCACGAGGACATTTTTGGTGGCTCCACTTCCTGCCCTCTCCTCTCCTACGATCAGGAGCTTGATCAGGGACCCCTGGTGCTAGGTGCTTCCCTAGCCTGCTTGGACTTCCTGGCTTAGCATTTCTCTTGCTATCTTATGATGGCCCATGGACCACTTATCTCCTGTATTGGGGTGAGCATCTTGAGGACAGGACAATGTCTGGTTCAGTCTTCACGCCTCAGAACAGAATTCATCCCGGCATTCATTCAGTGGACATTTAATGGGCATCAGCTGTGTGCAAGGCAGAGCGTGACCCCAGTAAAACAGCATGATAACTAATTCCTCTCTATTACCCAGCATTATGAAGAATTTGAAAACAGGGAACTTGATCAACTGTCTCCAAATGCTAGAATGAATCCCCCACCACCACCACCAAAAATTGATGAGAGAGAACCTAGGGGAGTCCTTGGTGGAGCCCGGGGAGAGACCCTAAAATTACAGCCATCCTCTGCCCCCAGACAATGTACACTAAGCCTACCATATGCTCTCCCACAAGGCATGGTCCCTCAGCCCCACAACCGCTCTCTTTATCCTCCTCTTGGCCTGAGGACAAAGCCCAGACTCTGGGAGGTTAAATGACTTCTTCAAGGTCACAATCTGAGACAGCAACAACCAGAACCAGGACCAACATCCCCCAGCTCTGGCTTCTCAGGGCACTTTGCTGCAGCTCTGGAAAAGGAACCATGAGCATCCACCAGCACACGAGCCAGCTCCAGGGTCTCCTCCTACAGGAAGCTCTCCAGAATGCCCTTATTTCAGAGGGAGCTGTCCCTTTTCTGACTTTCCTACACCCTGCCCATTCTTTGTCCCTTTCCTTAGACTGAGTGCAACTGTATATATTAATTTTAAATAATACCACATTGCACAGTGAGAGTCATTTCCTTTTCAATTTTCTTTCAAATGTTCTCCTTAATCAAGGAAAGCATCTCAGCTTGAAGGTGAGATGCCTTTAACACCTCTTACATTTGCTTCTCTCCTTTTCTTAGAAAGAGATCAGGCCTCAGGCTCTGCCTTAGGCAAACAGCAGTCTCTACCTCACATTATGTCTGAGTTATAAACAGTTTTACGCTTCCCTTCTCTGTGGCCAGTGATGCTGGCTTTCTGTTTAGGGTAGGGATAGTAGGTTTTTGTTTTCAAACAAATGGAATGAAGTGGGAAACCCTTAAGGAGAAGAGAAAGTGTGGGGGTGGGAGTTGGGGAAGCCCTGGCCTTGAGCCTGGAGGCTCCTACTGTTCCAGCCTCTGGGGGCATCAGTATCTCCTTAGCTTCCTGTCGTTGTCCAGAAAAGGCTTTCTGTACCCCTCACCTTTGCTCTCCAGACCATGCATCCATTTGTTTACTTATTCCGCAAAAGTGTGCTGGGCTCCGGGGAGCACTAAGGCCTCTAGGCCTGGGATGCCCCCAGTCTGCCTCCTATCCTGTTTACTTAATCCTGACCCTCCCTCATCTGGCACCCCACCTGCAGGCTCTGGGTGAGCTCTGAATTCCTAGGCGGGGTCCTAAGTCAGTCAACTACAGAGACCAGGCCAACACCCAAGAGAGTCAAGTCGTAGGGTGAAGCTGCCCCATCCAAAGACGGCAGCTGCCCACCGTTGCTCTGCGCAGTTGTGAGTCCCCCTTGGCCAAATCATCCCATTGCTCAAGGAGTTGGTAGCCCTCATGTGTACAGGAATTCAAATTTTTGCCCATACTGCGTGGACCACCAGCGACAATTGGCAACATCTGCCCCCTTCTGTTTGGGGTGAGTCCTGCTCATTAGTGTCTAATTTGCCCCTAAGGCAGGTAAGGTATCCTGAGAGCTCCAAGTGGGCAGGGCCAAGCACTAGCACTTGTCTCAAGGCAGGTGAACAGGGGGCTCTTGGAGCTTCCAGGCTGATTAATAAGTAGATTGCCACGTGAATGATGTAAGCAAGTGACTGATGGGTGCTGCCAAGGGAATCGGGAATTGAGACAAGGACTCTCTGGGCCCCTCCCCAGCCGAGCTGGCATCCCAGAACCAGGTGTCTGGGGAACAGGTCTACATGGGTCTGGGGGAACACTGGGAGGCTCAGTGGTGGGCACAATCGCCCCCCCCCCCCCGCGCCCAGTTGGACAAAGTCTGATGGTTCATCACCCTCTTTGACCTCGCATTACCCTCTTGCAAGTTAGGAGAAACTCAGCACTCAATGGCTAAAGAAATGCATGAACGTAACTCATTGTCTCCAGAAAGTCCCTAGTAATCTGGCCTCTGACATGATTGGATCCGGGGATTCAACGGCTCAAAGTCCTGCCTCCCTGCCACCTCTGGGTAAACTTAAGCTCCCGGAAAGGGCTTCCTGCGGGGAAAGACGCTCATTCCCGGAGGCAACAGGGCCTTGGGGATCCAGACCCACCATGCCAGTTTAGCAAAGCGAGAGCATTTTCATTGGCGCAGCTTGGTTCATGTGCCTACCCCTTAGCCAATCACATGGCCAGGAGAATGTGGTGTTCTGATTGGCCAGCCTTCCCATCCTCCCACGAATCAATGCGCAGAAGGTGCTGCAGGAAAAATGTGGGTGGGTCGCTAACCGGAAGGAAGACTCCAGTGCCTTTGCTCTCCAAGTCTGTACGCTCACTTTCAGGTGTGCCTATTCTTAGGGAACCCACAGTGAAGAGATTTAAATTCGAGCTGGGAATATGGTGGGCAGATGCAGAACAAAGCACTTCCTGTCTTAGCCCGTGCTGAGGCCTTAGCTTGTTGCTGCATGTCCATCACCTCCACCGTGGCTTTGTCACATCCCTGCTCCTTGCGGTGTCTTCAGATTAGTCTCTGTCCCTTACATCCCTGAGCTTAGCACAGAATCCGTAAATGTCAGCGCTGCCAGCGTTGTTCTATCATATAGTAACTTTAAGGCCATTTTAATTTCTATTGGGTCTTCTTAATTGATCGCCATTTTAATTTCTATTGGGTCTTCTTAATTGATCATATAGTAACTTTAAGGCCATTTTAATTTCTATTGGGTCTTCTTAATTTGGTCTTCTTAATTGAATTAATACCGTCTAAAGAAGTATTCCCTGGACTTGCTTCCCAGGGTGAGCAGTGGTTCAGCCAGGGCTGGGCCCACCAACTGGTTTGCCAATGGGTAGACAAACCCTGCCTCGGGTACACACACAGCAGTGTGAACTCTATCCTAGCAGTAACCATGCCTCAGGAAGTGTGGATTTGGGCCCTTGACTCCTTTTGGCCTGGTGGGCCTGTACAGACAGATTTTCAGTGCTGAGGGAGGACAGGAGCCAAGCCTCCCGGGCTTTCCCACACTCTGGTTCCCTGGTGCTGGGTCGCAGCCATTCTGGCCGCCTCTCTGGTTGACAGCCTGGTCCTGCCCATCCCTCCTGGCCCCGGCCCCACAACTCCCACTGTGCAGCCAGTTTGGCCTTGCTTTTCTAGTATTCCCAAGTGTAGCTTTACCAGACCCACCTCCTTTGGCTCACCCAGGCAGTTACAGTCATTCAGCTCTGCCCAACAGCAAAGCTTCAGCTTCACTCCCAGCCACAGCCCACACTTCCCCTGATCCACCCTCCCCAGCAGCAGCACTCCTGACTGTTCTGCTAGGTTGCCTTTGAGGAGCTGGTAAGTATGTGCAGGTGCCAGGGAAAATGCACGGAAGCCCATCAATTGGCGAGCACTGTCAGCAGGCCATTTCCTGAGCCCTTGAAGGTTGGGGGCCTGAGGTTAAAGAGTCCTACCTGGGAAGGACTTCCTCCTTGCAGCCCCCATGGGCTGACTTCTCCTAAACCCTTGCATCCTGGCTCCTGTTCTTAGCCCTCCACCATCATCAGGGCCTGAACCATTTATGATGGTAAGCAAACATCCTCAAATTTCTCTATGAATAATAACACATACCAAGCATTTACTATATATATATGTATATGCTAGAGACTATCCCAAGTACATTACAGGTCTGAACGTATTTACTCCTCACAGCAAATGACTAGACTCATTTTACAGGTAAGGAGAAGGCAACTGAAGCACAGAGAGGTTAAGGAAATTTCCCAAGGTCTCATGGAGTAGGGGAGGTGCTGCCAGTGCTGTACAACAGCTAGCTCACCCCCTCTGATGCAATCCACAGCCTTCCCCAAGGCTGAGCCAATGCTTGGAAACTCTGGACCTGATGCAGGCACAGATTTAAATGAACCCAAATAGCCAAAGCTGAGCTGCACCAGATAAGCAGCCCTCAGTAACCTCTGAAGTCTCCAGGCCTCCTTTGTGCAGGCTGTTTCCTCTGCCTCAGATGTTTGTCTTTCCTTCTGCCACTACTAAACTCATCCATCCTCCTGGCTTAGTTGCTGCTGCCTCCATGCAGCCTACTTGGCACTGGAAGACCCTCTCCATGAGAAGTCGTAGTCCCTGGGGTGTTCCTGTCCTTCACGTTATCACTCCATATTGCAACTCCCAGACTGGAAGCCCCAAATAGGCAGGGATTATGTCTTTGTTTTACTTTGTTTTGAAATACTCTTTTGAAAAATAATTTTCCCCCTTACATTCAGTACAGTGCACGTCAGAAGTATATAGTTCAATGAATTGTTACTTAGGTACAAGTAATAGATCAAGATACAAAACATGTCTGTACCCAGAAGGCTCCCTTGGCCCCCTCCCAGTAATACCCTACCCCCACCCGAGAGGTAACTACTGTCCTGATCACTATTACCATGGATTAATTTTGCCTTTTCTTAAACTTCAAATAAATGGAAACACACAGTAGTGCTCTTTTGTCTTCTTGTGCTCAACATTTTGTCTGTGATATTTACCCACAGCATTGCATGTTCCAGTGGTTTGTTCTTTTTATTGCTGTGTACTATTCTATTGAATGAATATACCAAAATTTATTTATCCACTCTACTGTTGGTGAATACGTCAGTTAGGATATAATGCATCTGAGCACTGATCCTTTGCTGATTGGAGGGTAAATTGCTACAGTCACTAAGGAAAACTGTCTTGGGTATCATTGTCATGAAAACTCTCATTTTTTTACTATGTGTCAGGCACTCTACTAAGTGATTTATATGCATTTTCTCACTTAGTCCTCATAATGACCCTAGGAAATAGAAAGCTGACTTCTGTGAAACAGGACAATTTCTAACATCATAGGGTTATTGTGAAGTTTATAGCTGAGATCATGCTTTGAAGGTCTTAGCCCAAAGCTGCCATTTCAGAAATGCTGTTTATGCTGTTACTGTTATTGAAGGAACTGCAGCAGGGCAATGAGAGGGCGAGGAACACCTGGGGAGAGGAATACTAAACTGTCACAACCTTGAAGGGCTCCAGGAAGGATGAGAAGCCCAAGTAAGCCAGACTAGGGAACACCAGGCCCCCAGGCCCCGAGGTGATGGAGAACAGAGGGTGGCCAGGGGAGCTACGAAGGGGAGAGGGCTGAAGAGGAGGTCTGAGAAGGGGGCGAGGGCCATCTCATGTAGGCCAGGGGAGAGTATGGATTTGGTCCTAAGGTTGATGGGAAACAACTGAAAGGTTTTAAGCAAGGGAGGGCAGCCTGGGACTCCCGGCATCAGAAGGGCCTTGTCACGCTCCCGCAGGTGTTGGTGGGGGAGGGACACACGTGCAAACGGCACCCGGGAGACGCTCAAATATTGGTTGAATGAATGGACGCAAGGACAGATGGATGGATGGATGAGCGCGCCACCTGCGGCCAGAACCAACAGTTGGTTCCCAGGGCGGGGGGGTCCCAGGCCTGGAGGCCGGAAGCTCCAGTTCCAGGCCCAGCGACCTTGGGCCCGTCCCCGCCCCAGACCCAGGTCCCGAACCCTGCGTCTCTGGGGCGGAGAGGGCGTGCGAGGAAGGCCCATGCGCGCGCGCGGCGGGCCCTGCGGGGCAGGCTCCCTCAGGCACCCGCCCTCCTTGACGCCCGGCCCGGCCTGGCCCGAACCCAGAACCTGAAGCCTAACGACCCTCGGTGTTTACATCCCCTCCGCGCCAGCCACGCGGCTTTTTCCCGCAAAGGCGCCGCGCGGCCCCGCCCCCGCCGCCAGGGGCCCGCCCCTCGGCCGCGCTCGCGCCAGCAGTCTCCGGCCGCCCGTTGGGCGCGGGCTCCACCGTCAGGCCCCGCCCCTACCCCGCGCGCGCCGGCCGGCTCTCCCGCGTTCGGCCCCGCGCGGGCTCCGCAGCTCCGGCCTGGCCCCGCCCCCGGCCGCACAAACCCCGCCCCCGGCCGCGGCCCCGCCCGGACGTCCGCGTATCGGCCCTCCGGCGCGCAGGCCCTGTCACGAGGCCCCGCCCCCGGCCACGCCCCCGCGGCCCCGCGCGCCTGAGCCGGCCTGCGCTGCGGCGAGGGCGGTCCTGAGGGCGGCGGCTGGGCGGGCCCGTCCCGTCGGGCGGCCGCTGAGGGGCGCGGAGCCCGGGCTGGGCGGGGCGGAGGTGGCGGGAGGGCGCGAGGGCGGGCCCCGGCCGGTTCCGCGCGCAGGGTGTTTTAAATGTCCCGCTCGAAGCCGGGCGCAGGAGCAGCCGCCTCGGCAGCCAGCGCGGAGTAGGGGGAGGCGCGCATCCCGCCACCGCCGCGCGCTCGGCTGGCCGTCGGCTTCCCGCTCGCGGCCCGCCCCCTGTCTCGGCTCGTGCCGGTCTGCCTGCCTTGGAGACGGCTTCGGGTAAGGGCTCCGGCGCGGCTGCCGGGATCGGGGCAGCGGGCGAGGACTCCTGGAGTACCCGGCCGGTTCGAGTCGGGCCGGGCCGGGCTGGGGCTGGGGGTGGGGCCGAGGCTGGCTCTCTGGGTCCCCGGAGGCGTCAGCTCGGGGTCCCCCGGCAGTGGGGCTCGGAGACAGGGGTGTAGGGGGTAGGTGTTGAGGGGAGACTGAGACAGCCCAGGCCCCGAGGGAGGCGATGGGCCGGCGGGAGGTTTCGAGGGGGCGTCAGAGCCCCCCAGCCCGGGTTCGGACCCGGGATCGCCGGCCGCTGGCGGCGCCGCGGGTGACAGGCCACCCCGGGCCCATCGGCCATTTTCCCGACCGGCCCGGGAGGCTCCCGCCGCCGCCTGCGCGGGAGGGGGAGGGGTGCCCTGGGCGGGCGAGACGGGCCCTGGATCGCCCCCGGCAGCCGCCCTCACCCCGCTGCCCGATTGGTGCCCCCCAGGCCTGAGGTCGGAGCCCGCGCAGTGCGCCATGCCGAGGGAGAGAAAGGAGAGGTACGCGGTCCGCCCGCTGCGGGGGAGGGGAGGGGCGCCTCGGTGGGGGAGGGGTGGACTGGATTTGGGGAGCGCTCACTCCTCCCTCGGTGCCACCTGGCTTTGCAGGGATGCGAAGGATCGGAGCACCATGAAAGAAGAAGGTGGCACCGATTTCTCTGTTCGTTCCAGGAAAAGGAAGGCAAATGTGGCCGTTGTGAGTACAAAGGATACAGGTGGGGGAGGCCCCCTTCCCATCTTACCTGGGTACCAGACTTCCCTCTGCCCACATATTTATAGAAAGGGGGTTAGTTGGGAGGTGCCTTAGCAACTTTTCTTTTTCTTTTCTCTCTGTGTGTTCTGTCTTTGGATTGTTTTATGTTAGTTTTTGCAGGATCCAGATGAAGAACTTGCCAAGATCCACAGGACTGTGGGAAGCCAGTGTGGCATTCAGGTATGTATCCTCGCTGCTGGGTGGAGGATCTCCCACTCTTTTGGGGGTCAGATAGGGTCTTATATTCCCTTGCTACCGGCTGAAGGCCTTTTCTCTAACTGCAGCCACAGTCCATATGGCTGAACCCTGTGCCTGTCAGTGGACACTGACCTCTGCCAGCCTGGGGATTCCAGGAAAGTCTTGCACTCCTGATTGGCACCCTCTGAGCTTACAAATATGCGTAGATGTCTGGAAGAACCAAAATGGAGATCAGATAATCCTCTACTTTTATCCATCAAGAAACTGAGGCCCAGGCAGAGGGAAAAAGTAACCCAGAGTCATATGCAAGCCAGGGGCAGAGCTGGGCCTCCAAACTTGTCTCTAAAGGCTGGTGAACTGGGGTGAGGGTTCTAGACACAAAGCTCTTGAGATAACTGTGATGATGGGGGCTTGTGTGTGGGAAACAATGACATCTCCCCCTCCTACACTTACTTTGTTGTCCTGGTGTGCTTGTAGTTCATCAGGAGTGCTGTAAGAAAATACCACAGAATGGTTGGTTTTAATAACAGGAATTTAATGTCTCTCATTTTTGGAAGTTAAAAACCCCAAATCCAGTTGTTGGCAGGATCGTGCTTTTTCTGCAGTCTAGTGTTCTGGTGGTGGTTTGCTGGCAATCCATAACTCAATCTCTGTCTCTCCCACATGGTCCTGTCTCCTTCAGTCTCCTATATCCAGATTTCCTCTGCTTACAGATACTCCAGTCATATTGGATTAAGGCCCACCCTGATTCAGTTTGACCTCCCTTAAATGATAACATCCTAAAAGATTCTGTTTATAAACAGGTTCACATCCACAGGACTGGGGATTAGGACTTGAATATGTCTTTGTAGGGGACATGATTCTATCTGTAACGGTGCTTTAGGACATTTTTTTGCTGGCTTCCCCCTCTCCCCCCACCCCCCAGGTCTAGTTTAGAGTTTTTCCCCCTTCCTGGCCCTGGAACTTCTTCCAGCCCATCCAGCAATTACCTACAGTGATCACTGCTGTCCAGGGCTCAACCTGGCCTTAGTGAGAGTATTAGTGGAACATTCTGTGTGTCTCAATACATTTTTCATTGACTAGTCCATTTTTCTTGCCCCTCCTTTAAGGAGTTCCACTAAATGTACTGCATGGAGTATGCTGTCATTATAATACCACAAGGTCTTTGCAGAAAAAGCTTGTATTATCTCTCTACCTCCAGAAATGGGTGGGGGCTGTAGTTGTGGCTCAAGTAGGGGAAGCAACCTATCTTCAAATTAGCTGGTAAGGCCTTCTGAGCCTGTCACAGATAAAAGCTGTGCAGGAATAGTCCTCAAGCCGAGGGCAGTGGTCCCAGCTGGGCTAGGAACGGGCACAACGGCCCTAGTGGCCTGATCTGGAAGAATGAAGGGCCTCAAAGCCTGTGGGCCACAGTTTCTACAGTAGTAGTTGACCACTGCATATAAGAGCCTAGCATTAAGGATTTCTGGAGAGAATACACTGAATATTGAACAAGACATGGTTTCTTTCTCTGGTAGAAGAAATACTTCACTTTAGGAAAGGAAATGGGCACCATACCCCGTTTTCTTTCCCTTGTCTAAAAAAAAAAGGCCCAATCAGGCAAGTTGATTTTATGGGTGTTATAAAATAAATTTCTGCTTTGTGAAATTCAAGATTGGTTATTTTCCAGGAGTGACTTGAATTACAAAGAAATTTCCAACTGAAGATAAAGCAAAGCCATCCATATTGACTTCTTGGAGTTTTAGAGTAGTTTCTCCTTTCAAGGATAATCTGAGCAGGTCCTACGGGTTCTAAGATGGGGCTGTGGCTCTCTCCAGTCCAGAGCTGATAGCTGTGATACAAGAATAGCCATGCCATTTCCCACAAGAAGGCATTTTCATACTTGCCCGGAGACTAAAGAGAACAGGTTTCTGTGCATTTGTAGAACAGATAGCCTGAAAATCATCCTTCTTTTTGGCACAGTGTCTTTGTTTCTCTGTATAGGTTCATGAAGCTGGAATTTGGCAGTATGATAGAACCTTTTTCCCTACTAGTCACACAGAATTTTTCTCTGGAGTCGTTTTAGCATCACACATGCAGGTCAGCCCAGTACGACAACCTGGAGTTACTTGGAGCATCGTGCTCAGTGTACCTGCTTCATTGAGTACCTTTTATCTAAAGTCCATTTGACAGATCCATTTTCTTTAGTTTTTTGCATGAGACTCAAATTTTTTTTAATTGGAACAGAATCCTAGATTTTCTCTTACTTTTCAGAAAATAATTTTGCATAAGGCAGTTCTGTCCTTAATTAAAAGTGGCATAAGGAGTCAGAGGTGGTTAGGAATAGTTACCATTGGTCTCTTACTGTTTCTCCATTGCTTCCTAAAGAAAGGCTGCTCTCGTTCCCTTTGAAAGTTGGTATACATTCAAGTTAAAGAACTTAGACTTCATCGTTCTCCTTCAACCACTGGTTCCTAAAAAGGCCAACTTTGGGAACCATTTGTCTGTCTGTGGTTCGTGTAATTTATCTGAACTGCAGGTTGGGAACTGCTACCAGTTTATCTCTAAAGGCCTGCTCCTAGCTGTGCCAACCATTTGGCTGTGGAGGGTGGCACCCAGCTTCTGTCTTCAAGACTAGAATCCATTCTTGAATGAAGAGCAAAACTAACCTAGAGTAGTTGTAACGTGACACTTTTGAGTCAGGGAAATGCAACCGGCACATGATATTGGAACTGGAAGAAGAGGTTGCCTTTCTCGCATAGCTGTTGGCAAGAACTGTGGTGGATAATTTGCATGCCCAATTCTTTGCACATTGGGTGGAGAAGAGTTTTATCCTGCTTTGTTCTTCTCAGTAGACTAAAATGTTCCAGGTTCCTCTGAAGGTGGCTGTATGCAGTGATGGCCACTGTGTTCCTTATCTTCCAGGTAGCACCTAGAGCCCAAGTTTCCAAGTTCATTTTTGTCCCATGATACCTCAGTTGTCCATTTTGTTCTATAGCCAGCATTAATGGTCTTATTGCTTAAAAAATGCCAAGCGTCTCAGACCTCCATGTGGCTTCCATGCTGGCAGGATTGTTGCCTGCCCCGTCTTCAGCATATTCACTAGGTTTTAATTTTAAAAAATCAAACATAGACTTCTGTTTCAAGTGGGAGATCCGAGTAGCTTTAAAGAGAATTTTCTAAATGGCGAATTGACCGTAGTCTTTTCCTACTATTGAATAAAATTAAGTATCTGGAAACTTTAAAATTTTATTCGTTTGGTTTTTAATGATGATAGTTCATTCATTTATCAGATACTTGACTCTTACTCTGGGGGCAGGATTCAGTCTTCAGAATTTTGCCACAGAAACTAATAAGGGTGGAAGTTGGACAAAAATTCCAGTTTGCACCAAAGTCATTTCTTTGATTTCTCATTTTGTAAAAAATAAATTGGTGCTCTACATGCCCCTATGATGGTTTAGTTTTTGTTTTGTTTTTAAATGTGTAAGCTCTATCTCCCTAGACTCCTTGTATAACCTATCCTCATTGCTTGATTGGGTTTTAACTAGGCAGATATTCTTTTTGTTTTGTTTTGAATTATGTAAACAAAAGATCCCCGTTGTATAATATATCTGGTTAGTCCTGCAGCTAAAGGAAGATGTCACATTTGATGGGTTTTTTGTTTTAAAACTGGGGGATCTTAATAAAGATGGCAATCTACATTTTTCTCTCTTAGACTTTTGAATGTGGAGTGCTTACATAAACGTTTTTATTGGAAATTCTGTCTTCCACTTTTAAGGAATTTTAGCAGATTAGTTGTAATTGTTAAAAAAAAACAAATGTTTGAATTGTGACCAAATAATCCCACAATGTATCTTTTTTATAAACACTTCAGAAGTCCTGCCCAATGTCTTACTGAACTGAAAATGAATTAAAAAAAAAAATGTAAAGGCATTTGCATCTCATCTTACTCTTCCTGTCCATTTTGCTGCTCAGGCACCTCGTATGAGAGTGATCATACAGAGATAAAATGCCACTGACTTTGTAGTTTTCCTAGATATTTACCGTATAGACTTGTAAGCTAATAACCAAAGTGAAATGAAAGCTTGGAGTCCTTCCCATGGCTTTCCCTCATCCATGCCATTTCCATCTTAATTTAGGTCAGAATATTTAGACCTGAAGATTCATCTCCGTTGTAAAGGCAATTTTTGAAATATTGGCTGATCTGCAAATTGGTGAATGTAAAAAAAAATAGCTGGTTTACAGTGAACATTTATTTTTATTTTTATTTTTATTTTTATTTTTTTTATCTTCATTTTATTGAGATATATTCACATACCACGCAGTCATACAAAACAAATCGTACTTTCGATTGTTTACAGTACTATTACATAGTGGTACATTCATCACCCAAATCAATCCCTGACACCTTCATTAGCACACACACAAAAATAACAATAATAATAATTAGAGTGAAAAAGAGCAATTGAAGTAAAAAAGAACACTGGGTACCTTTGTCTGTTTCCTTCCCCTATTTTTCTACTCATCCATCCATAAACTAGACAAAGTGGAGTGTGGTCCTTATGGCTTTCCCAATCCCATTGTCACCCCTCATAAGCTACATTTTTATACAACTGTCTTCGAGATTCATGGGTTCTGGGTTGTAGTTTGATAGTTTCAGGTATCCACCACCAGCTACCCCAATTCTTTAGAACCTAAAAAGGGTTGTCTAAAGTGTGCATAAGAGTGCCCACCAGAGTGACCTCTCGGCTCCTTTTGGAATCTCTGCCACTGAAGCTTATTTCATTTCCTTTCACATCCCCCTTTTGGTCAAGAAGATGTTCTCCGTCCCACGATGCCAGGTCTACATTCTACAGTGAACATTTAAAAATATGCTTTTCTTTTACAGACTTGGGACAATAATATGGCCTGTGAAAACCCCTGCTCCCTGATTCCCACACCTGACAAAGAAGAGGATGAACCGGTATACCCAAATTCTATGCGTGAACCTAAGGGTTTTGCACCATCTAGAGCCTCACCACTGCCAGTACTGAAGTGAGTGTTTGCTCTGCCACATGCCTTCCCCGTTTACTCCATGTCCTCATTTCTGGTTAATATGGATGCATACTGACATCTGTTTACTTTGTGTAGCTGGGCAAATAGAGAGGAGGTTTGGAAAATCATGTTGAACAAGGAAAAGACATACTTGAGAGATAAGCACTTTATGCAGCGGCACCCTCTTCTGCAGCCTAAAATGCGAGCTATTCTTCTGGATTGGTTAATGGAGGTGAGCTTGAATCTTCCCATTAACTGGCAGCATTTCTACAGTCTTCTCCATTTTTATGATCTCTTTGTGTGTTTGATTCCATTGACTTATTCTTTATCTTTACAGCCATGGGCTGTACTTTAGTGGTCTTTGGCTTTTTTGTCTGTGTCCTTAAAATAATTTCCCAAATCTCCGTCCCTTAGATATTTTTAAATTAACACCTAATGTTTTTCTCAAAGTTTAAGTAGTTGCCAAGGTTGTCATTTCCAGTATATTGTAAATAATGATATTTCATCTTTGTAAATTAAGTTACTTTTAAATTTTTCTGATGGGATGCAAATATTAGCTGATACCACTATCATAAATTTTTAAAAATATATTTACAGGCTTATCTTTTTTTTTTTTTTTAATTGGCAATCTTTTTCATAGGCTTTATTTTTAAACTGTCATAAGCTTATTTTTAAAAAATTTAACCTCAGGAGTAGATGGCTAAGTTAATCACACTCGTTTCACTTATTTATTTATTTCCCACTCCTATTCCCTTGCCAGCCTTCACACTCAACCATTTCAGTGTGTTTACTGTAAACCTTGTGCGTGTGTGTGACTGTGTTGTTGTAAATGGCCATGAGCTTTCATGATTGATTTTCCTGTGCATCAACTCTCTCTTAAGAGCTTTCAGGTCACCTTGGATGTAGTTTTGTTCTTTGGCAAGTGAATTACATGTGTATCTATTTATTTATTTATTTATTTATTTATTTAACTTTTTTTTTTTAATCTTCGTTTTATTGAGATATATCCATATACCACGCAGTCATACAAAACAAATCGTACATTTGATTGTTCACAGTACCATTACATAGTTGTACATTCATCACCTAAATCAATCCCTGACACCTTCATTAGCACACACACAAAAATAACAAAAATAATAATTAAAGTGCAAAAGAGCAATTGAAGTAAAAAAGAACACTGGGTACCTTTGTCTGTTTGTTTGTTTGTTTCCTTCTCCTATTTTTCTACTCATCCATCCATAAAATAGACAAAGTGGAGTGTGGTCCTTATGGCTTTCCCAATCCCATTGTCACCCCTCATAAGCTACATTTTTATACAACTGTCTTCGAGATTCATGGGTTCTGGGTTGTAGTTTGATAGTTTCAGGTATCCACCACCAGCTACCCCAATTCTTTAGAACCTAAAAAGGGTTGTCTAAATTGTGCGTAAGAGTGCCCACCAGAGTGACCTCTCGGCTCCTTTTGGAATCTCTCTGCCACTGAAGCTTATTTCATTTCCTTTCACATCCCCCTTTTGGTCAAGAAGATGTTCTCCGTCCCATGATGCCAGGTCTACATTCCTCCCCGGGAGTCATAGTCCATGTTGTACAGGCTTATCTTTAACAGTCAGAATTCTTACATTGTTCTTCTCTATTTCTTAAACTCATTCCTTTTTCCCCACAGAATTTTACTCTAACAAAATTATTTTTTAAATCTTTCATTGATTACCATATCATAGTAACAACTGGTCAAAATAAGTTATTATAAATTTTGATAGATAATTGTGAACATAGAAAGTAAAATGTTACCAGTATTGCATTCTTACTGTGACTCTGGGTGTCTTAGGGTGCCTCAGATAAGAAGGCTACCTGGACACCACTGGAAGACTCAGGGTGAGGGAGAGGTGGGAGAAGGGCATTGCAGGCAGGTGCGTTTTACGAAAGAGTATCTTTGGAATTTGAGTATCTAAGTATTTCCTAAAAACTTTGCTGTGTACTCTTTGAAAAGTTTATATTTCCAGGGGTATATGTACCCCAATTACGCTAGTCCTAGAATTGAATCCCCCATCTGTCACTTCAGATCTTTGTGCCCCTGGTCAGATAAATCATTTCACTTTGAGTCTGGTTTCCTTATCTCTAGCGCTTTCTAATAATATTTTCTTTGCAGAGTTTATGAGGATCGGAAAGAGTATATATGAAGTGCAGCTTACATAGGAGGCAGGAAAAGATAGCTGTTCTTATCATTCTTAATTTGCTTTTGATCTTCATTGGTCCCTGAACCTGTCAGTGTTTTCTGTCCTGAATTCTCTGGCAGCCTTGCAGTCGTCCACCACTGCCTCACCTGGGTCGTGTGGCCCTTCTACACTCTGCAGGACAGTTCAGTTGCTTGAAGCATTAGGTGTGGTGTGTTTTAATCTCGCCGGCTTCAGCACATCCTTATTCCAATGTTGTGACTGACAGATTCTATTTTATATAATGCAAATATGCATCGAAGGAATTTTTTTTTTCCTTAAAGGCAGTTAAAAAAAAAAAAAAGTCATGTGTTGTCATTGAGAGGGTAGAAAAGAATGGTAACCTTTATGTCTTTAGTGGAATCCACAGTTCACTGGCATGTTTGTTGGCCTAATGTTAAGTTTCTCAACCCCTAGCCCAGCTGAAAGGTCTGTGTGTGATAAGGTGCTGTTTGTCCCCCATGCCAAGTTGTGGAGTAGCTAAAATAGGGCTGGGAGTTTGTCCCTTGAAGAACAGAAGTACTAGTTTCACTTCTGATCAAGATGTAGTTGTGTTACTTTCTAAAAACTGAGGCTAAATATGGCTTAACCTAGACTTTAGAAATAGGCATTGGCATTTGATGGGATTTTTTGTGCATGTTCTATGTATTATTTCTCCAGTTTCTTTTCTATTTACTAATCCCATGGATTGCACTTATATAAGATCTCCTAGTTAGTAATGGCAGTGTTAGTGTGACAGTGCCTATTATAAATTCATATGCACAATGAGATGTTTGGTGAGGCCTAAGATTTTCTGGGTCCTTTTCAACCTCATCATGTACAGTATTTCATCAGATCCTTACAGACATCCTGAGAGATGGGCAAGGCAGGTACGGTACTAATTTTATAGTTTGAGATATCTGAGATGAATGGGTTTGTCCAAGGTTGGAGCCTAACTTAGAACCTGGGTCTCAAGATCTTTCCGTTTAATGCTTTTTTACCACAGACTTTATTTTTTAGAGCACTTTTCGGTTTACAGAAAAATTGTGCAGAAAGTACAGAGTGTTCCCTATAAACCCCTGCCACCACATACACACAGTTTCTTCTTTTATTAGCGTCTTGCATTAGTGTGGTATATTTGTTACAACTGATGAACCAATTTCGATACATTAGTAACTCAAGTCCATCGTTTATATTAGGGTCTCTACCACAACAATATCACACAGAAGTTTCGCTGCCCTGAAAGCACCCTGAACTCCGCCTATTCATCCCTCCGCCTAAGCCCCTGGCAACCACTGATCTTGTTACTGTCACTGTAGTTGTGATTATTCCGGAACATCATATAGTCGGAATCATGCAGCGTATAGCCTTGTCACACTGGCTTCTTTCCCTGAGCAGTGTGTGTTTAAGGTTCCTCCATGTCTTCTCGCCACTTGTTAGCTAATTTTTTATCACTGAATAATAAATACTCCATTGCATGGATGCACTACATTTGAATGCTTTTTTTAAAAAGCTTGTGATTTACAGCATTCTGGACATATTATAGTCTTTAATGTGTGCCAGCTTTTAAACTTTTTTATGAATATTGCCCAGTTGTGAAAAAATAATGCTAGTTCTTTCCTCAAGTCATACTGAAACTTAAAAAGGGCAGAGCATTCTTTCAGAGAATACAATTTGTTTATCCATGAAAATGCTGCTTTCACCAGCCTGTGAAGTTGTCTCCAGCTCTGTGAGTATTTGCTCTTACTATTAGATAGACCACAGAACACTTAATCCTCATATCTGTGTTTCAGTATCTTAGTGTGCGTGTTCTTGAGGACAAATGAGATGTAACCATCCTTTCAGAAAAGCAAAACTTGTCTCTCTTGATTTGACCTTACTGTCCTTCATCAAAACTCATGACAAGTCTGGTTTTTTTTGCGTTTTTTTTTTCCCCACCTCAAGTAACTGTTCTAAAATGTACTAATTCTTTATTCAGGTGTGTGAAGTCTATAAACTTCACAGGGAGACATTTTACTTGGCACAAGATTTCTTTGATCGGTATATGGCAACACAACAAAATGTTGTAAAAACACTTTTACAGCTTATTGGGATTTCATCTTTATTTATTGCTGCCAAACTTGAGGTAAATAATTTTCAAATATTTGTTTTATACCACGTGCTGTTTCTTGAGCTCACTGAGATTAGGGCAAGGGGTGGGCTATTTGTCTATAATATATAATCTGAAGTTTTCTAGTCCGAGGCCTTTTGAAGTTAAAACCTATGCTAAACAGGCCAGACAGTAATCAAGAAAAGAGGGGTGGTGCGTATATAGATAGAATGCTTATGTTAATGTAGTTTCTTTAAGCAAAAATTGAACTTGGGGCATCTTCCTGGGGATATTATTTAGCATATGGACTCCAAACTTGCTATTTGGGCTATAGGTATGATTTGAATGTTGGTTGATTTAAGAGGATTAAAATTTTGATGTGATTATAGATGGGTGATGGACCCAACTTTCAACCTGCTGACTGAGAGTCCAAAACAGTGAAAATTTCAAAAATATCCTCAATGAGTAAAGGAAACAAAGTTCATTATTTTTGTTGCATTTTTTGGTGGGGGTGGGTGTTTCATTTCTTTCACAATTTTAACCTATTTTGAACCACTGGAGTAGATCTTATAGCCCATCAATGGGGTTTTCCCTTTCTTTCCATGCCAAGGTGCTAAGATAATTTTGGATACATATTATAAACTATTACAGATTGGCTTCTGTCTAGTGGTATCTTCTTTTTTTTATTTCCTTTTAGGAAATCTATCCTCCAAAGTTGCACCAGTTTGCTTATGTTACAGATGGGGCTTGTACAGGAGATGATATTCTTAACATGGAATTAATCATTATGAAGGTAGGTTACAAGTTAATTTCTCAGGCACTTTTAAATGCATACATAATATCTTTTGCACAGGAACTGTGAGTACATCTGGCTAGGTAATTCTTCAGCTGGACACGTTGTGGCACGGACACAATGAACGTCTTAAGAGGACTGAGGGAGGGCGTCCACCCAGGAAAAGTGGAAATGTCCCTTTTCTTCGTTTCTCAACCATTGACCTCTTTTCTCTGTTCTCCTTTAGGCCCTTAAGTGGCACTTAAGTCCCCTGACAATTGTGTCCTGGCTGAATGTATACATGCAGGTTGCATATCTAAATGACTTACATGAAGTGCTACTGCCACAGTATCCCCAGCAGATCTTCATACAGATTGCAGAGGTAAGTGGCTCCATTACCTCTGTAAGGCTACCTACCTGGCAGCTAGATGGAGTAACTCTAGAAGGGATGTGTGTTGGCTGTCTATTTCATTGTTCTCTTCTTTTCCACAGCTTTTAGATCTCTGCGTCCTGGATGTTGGCTGCTTAGAATTTTCTTATGGTGTACTTGCTGCTTCTGCCTTGTATCATTTCTCTTCATCTGAACTGATGCAAAAGGTTTCAGGTATGTTGGCTTTCCAATGAGTTCACAAGGTGTGTTAAACTATAAACCAATTGTCAACTCCAGATTGAGCCTAAAATGTATTCTCTTTTCAGGATATCAGTGGTGTGATATTGAGAAGTGTGTCAAGTGGATGGTTCCATTTGCCATGGTTATAAGAGAGACAGGAAGTTCAAAACTCAAGCATTTCAGGGGAGTCCCTGCTGAAGATGCACACAACATACAGACCCATATAAACAGCTTGGATTTGCTGGTCAGTACTGTTCCTTGTTTCAGACTTTATTTCCCCAGACAAATTCATAAAACCTAAACAACCTCTTCACATCTCCTCAGGCTGGCTCCAGATATCCTTGAAAGACTCCAGTTCTTTTAATGCCTTGAAAAAGGAAAATTCTAACCAATATCTTCTAAGTATCATGTAGACCAGAAAATTTTAGATTGTTCTTTGCTGTTTTTTCCCTGATTTGCCTCTGTAGAAAGAGTACACCATAAGTGAAGCCCAGTAAATACCATCTTCTCATTTTAACATCTCTCCCTTTTATTCTTATCAACAGGACAAAGCCCAAGCAAAGCAAGCCATATTGTCAGAACAAAATCGGATTTCTCCTCTGCCCACTGGGGTCCTCACTCCTCCCCAGAGCAGTAAAAAGCAGAGCAGCGAGCAGGGGACAGTGTGTGCACACCAGCATTCTCCACCAAAGACACTTGTGCAAAAGGAAGGCCTGTTCCAATCCTCTTCTGTCCGCTGTGGCGGAGGCATGCATTAGTTTTTACCAATATTTAAATGGAAGAGCACGTCTCTTCTGCAACAGAAGTGTTTTTGTGGATGGCATTGGACAGGGAGAAGTGTTTTTTATTGAATGCTTAGATTTTTTTTTAAATAAATGGGTCAAGTACACCAGCCACCTCCAGAACACCACTGAGTGCTCCAGATGCTGCTAAGGAAGGTGATACTTGACTTGATTGACTATTCACACAAATAACAAAGGCTTGAAGTTGAGGAGTGCCACTGTTGCTGGTGTTCTGGGCTATGGCCTATTGAGTGCAACAGGTAGTTGTGAGCGTTGTGATGCAGAGCCCACAACCAGCTGTGCTGGGGGCCTGCCCTTTCCATACTCTGAATTGACAACAGTCAACGCCTTTTATGAACTATTGTTTTGTAAGTGCTGCTATGTCTATCTGTTTTTTAATAAAGATAATACTGTCTTTGAGACAGCTGGTTTTATGAGCCATGTCTGGTCATTTAAGTTAGAAGTCAACTTTCAGCATGCCTATAGCAAAGATCTCGTTTGACCTCAAGCTTCTTAAAACTCAGGTCTTCAAGCAAGTATGTTAAAAAAAAAACCTTAGAAATGAACTGAGTGCAGTCTTTCTGTCGCCTCTGGGCCCCCCTCAGCTGGAAATGAGGCTTCAGTTAGCATTCCTCCCACAATGCCCTGCACAAGTTGCCCAGGTGGGGTTCACTGACTGGCTGTGGCAGTGGTGGTGAAGTTATTTCCACATCAGAGGGGATTCTTAGGTATCGTTTCTTTCCTAGGACTGGTTAAAAGTCATAATGAGTCTAACTAGTGTTATTTAATACCCTTTTTGCCTTACCCAAATCTCAACTTCAAGAATAAATATCTGGAGAACTTGTTAACATAGTGGCCTAAAATGATACTCTTTGAGAAAGTTCAAAGTAAAAGTGTATGTAGCCCAAGGCATGATGGCAGTATTCAATACGTTCCATAACCACTGATGGAATCACCAGGTGCCTCGATAACAGAAAAAGTCACTATCCACTTTAAGGCCTCATGGGTTCAACCCAGACTGCATTTTGTCGAACACCTTCAGAGTGGTGGTTTTGTCCGATCCTTGGGTTTCACTTTCACAGAACTTTGGCATAGGTGACGGTGCACATGAGGGAAGGCAAATGAGCAAATAAATAACACTTATTTGAAACTTGTGTTTCATTTCCTTTTGCAAAACTATCTTCAGAAGGAAGAAAAACAACCATATTAATTTTTTACCATTTTATATGATGTTGGAGAGACACCCTACTGTTTTGATATTGTGATGTTACAGTTCTGGCAAGTTCCAATAGTTTTACTAATTAATGTATTATAAATCAACATAACAGTATTTACTCAAATTATACAACTCCTGGCTAATGCTGCAGCTCAGGCAATGGTCCCACCCTAAAAAGCAGTGACTTTTTAATGGCAATTATTTGTAAGTGATTTGGCGAAATACTAAAGATGGTTAATTTACATTTGGCATTTTTATGCAAAAATGTGGTACCAAAAAGTTTCTGTTTTCAAAGTTTTACTATAAGTTTGAGAGCTGGATAAATGTGAGGTAACACCTGTTTGAAAGCATGTTTGAGGTAAATATTAATTCATATATCTCATTTGGCAAGCTGTCATAATCCAGAGAATGTTATTGGATGTGACGAAATGAGCGTCTTAACATTCTAATTGCTGGAAAGCAGGATTTCTAAATGGCAGTGTTGCCACAGGCCACTCTTAATCATCCATGCTAATAAAACATAGGTCCAGGATGGATAAATGGAATCCATAGTAATCAGTATTTTCTATGGCTCTGTCAAAAACCCTAAGAGCCACTAAGAAAAATTAAGGCTTCACTTTTTAGAAGAGGGTCCTCTGCTTGGTAGTAATCAGTGCATGGCTAATTTTGGCCCCTCACTGGTTGGCTTTCTATTCCCACTTGCCAAGTCATTTTTCTGCAATTCAGCTCAAACCAGCTGGGGCCGCATGATATCACAACGGACTTCAAGGGATGAAAATAATAGCTCAGGGTCAACTTAGGGGAACAGAAGCTCTGAAGCAAAGATGTATCAGCGGGAAGAACTAGAGAAGAGAGGTGATGTGGGGCCCCTTTATCTAACTTCCTTGTTTTAGAGATGGAGAAGCTCCGAGTAACCTATCGACCAACCATAGAGACGGGTCAGATTGTGGTAAAATGTACCACATCCTTAACACGCCCTAGCCCACGGGATTCGCTCAGTAGACCTCGCCCGTGTTGCTAATCCCCAGACCCCTGTGCCTAAGAATAAAAACAGCGGTTCGTAGGTGACAGATCTTGATGGTTTTCCAATGACCTTATTGTGTGGTGGAGGTCACGCATATCAAAAGGATAGATCGGTGAAGGTGAGGTTCAGGTTGACTTGATGTTCCTGAGTCAGGAAAATAAAGGGCTGTGGAGCCCTTTAAAAATTGGGGCCTCATGTGGGCTGCACTTCTATCCTCTAACTCAGACACAAACGAGATTGGAGTTTATTCAGGCAAAATTAGGCTTTAGGTTAGAGCGGGGATGGAAAGAGAAATCAAATCTGATAATGTCTAGTCATATTTACCCAACTGTGCATTTTCCTACTACACGTTCAACATTTTGAAATTCAAATCACATTTATACCTTGGACATTGTTAGAAGACTATTTTTATCCCTGCTGTAATCATCTAATTTGCTGATTACAGGTCTCAAATTGCCACAGAGAACTCAATTTTTGAAAGAATTGTCCTGTTTGATCAAATATGTTATTCAAGCAATGCAGTCATTTGTTCCACAAGGTTACCTGCCAGGCAAAGTTAACCAGGAGTAATAGCATTAGAAGCCTATACTTAAAATCAAGCATTAGCTAATCTGCCTGTGACAATAGAGTCTTAAATATAATTTGCTGCAGATACTTCAGTTCCTGCACTGACAAGACAATTGCATTTTGTATTCAATGAGCACAGATTTTTTCTTCCTACCTCATCCCATTTCCAAATTTAACTCCAGAAAACTCTAATATGCTCTGTTCCACAGACTTACCAGGTACTATTTCCCAGGAGTCTCACACCTCAGACGGGAGGGCAAATGCTGTCCTTTATTAAATAAACACTCCCCCTGCCCTTTTAAACCACGCTCCTGATGAATGCCAATTCCAAAATTGTGTAGCACCTGACTGTGCACTGAGGCTCAAGGACAGATGCTGGCTTCCCTAGGAGGATGTGTAAGCCGCCCTTGTATTGACCCCCTACTGTGTGCTGGGCACTACCACGTATGGGAGACAAAGAGCGTGGTCAAAGGGCGCAGGTCTGCCCGGCAGGCAGGTGAACAGCTGGAACACCGCGGGGTCGCTGCTATGAACGGGAGGCCTCTGGCAGCAGAGGGCAGGGGCAGGACTTCCAATGGTGTCCTCCCAGCAGTCGGAAAGAGCTCAGAGATGGGGTGGAGGGAGGAGGGAGACGAGGCAGAAGAGGTGACAGAGACCACATCGGAGGGGCTTTGGCACGTCAAGCTGAAGATGGGCTTGAGCTCCCTGGCAGCAGGAAGCTGGTGTTTGCAAGCAGAGTAATGGGCTCAGAGCCACGTTCGGAGGCAGAAATTGAGAAGACAAGCCCGGAGTCCTGCCCGACTGCAGTACATGGGGGACAAGAAGGAAGGCAACGGGATATCAGTAAAAACCAGCTGCATCAAGGACAATCTCTAAAGGGCCATGTCTGAGTGACAGCCCTGCAGCCCTCCTTAGCTGCAGGGTTTTGGCCCCGCACCTCTGCACAGGCCCCTGCCTGGGACTCCAGGAACATGTGGAGGCTTCCTCTGATGTGACCTCAACATCCTCAGTCCCCTTCCCTCGGCTCTGCCCTCCACCCCACCACCCCGTCCTCTCCTAGTGTCCAGCCTCATCTCTCTCCTGCCCCTCCCAGGCCACCTCCTTCAAAGGCCACCTGCCCTGGCTCTCTCCTCCTCCTCACCTTCCACTGTCTAGTCGGGCTTCTGGCCCCACACATGGCACACTGCCCTTGCTAAGGTCACCTAAGACCTCCACAGGGCAGATCTAGTGGAACTTTCACGCCTTGATCTCACAGCATAACTCTGCCACCCTTAGCTCTGCCAGCCCCTTTCCTTGCAGAAGGAGGAAGCCCTCCCTTGCCTTCCATGCTCTCCCTCCTTCCAGGAGCCTTCTTTTCTGCTCCAGCACCCCCTCCCACCCCATAAGGTGGAAGAGTCACAGGTTCATCTGGGCCACCGCCATCATTCAACATTCTCTCTCTGGGCGAGCTCACCCCTCCAAGGGCTTCGATGCCTTCCATGCTTCACTCCCATCCAAGGTGCACCTCGGCCCAGCCAGGCTCACCTGCTCTCAGACCTGAACCCCACCACCCTGCAGCACGCTCTCACCCAGGCATCGCTCTACTGCAACGTGCACTGCCTCATCCGCTAGGGGGATGCTCTGAAAAATGGGCCGAGATGGCAACTAGCAATACACAGCGAGCAGCGGAAATCGACTCATTAACAGGTCAGCAGGGAAATGCAAACTAAAACAAGGAGATGATTGCACACCCATCAGATCGGCAAAATTCAGATTGCAGAGAGTAATATAATGAATACCTGTGTACCCACCACCTACGTAGACTTGCCAAATTTGCTTCACATCATTTTTTAAAAAAAGAATACCATATTACAGATACAGCTGGAGGCACCCTTGCAACCCTTCCCAAGCCCATGGTCCTTCTTTCCTCCTCAGTGGAAACCACCACCTTGAGGTTGCTGTATATGATCCCCACAAATAGTTTTAGACCTTTATCATTTATATTTGGATAGAGTGTTGCTCCAGATAGTTAGTGTTGCTTTGCCTGTTTTAAAGATTTACATGAATGGGATCAAAACTTACCTATCGTAATACCCCTTGCTATTTCCTTTCAACATAATTTTCAAGATTCATTCATGTCACTACATGTAAAATTGAGTTTATTCATTTTTTAACTGTGGTAGAGTTTTTCTTTGTGTGAATATACTGCTATTTATTTATTCCCTCCCCTCCTGGTCTACAAGTAAGTTTCCAATGTTTTCACCATAACAAACGCTGCAATGGATATGTTGTTCACACGTGTGTCACGGCTGTGAATTCCTCTCCAGCACATTCCTAGACATGGAATTAATTGCCTGTCAAAAGGCTTGTGCCTTGCAACTTTGGGGCTAGGTGTGGTCCACTACTTCCCCAAATTAGATCACTTTATTCTCCCAGCCAGAGTTTGAGAGTCCCTGCCTCCCCACAGACTTTTCTTCCCAAGAAAACTGCTATTATTAAATTATATTGGGATTTTTTTTCTGATTACGAAAGAAAGCAGAGCTTGTTTGTTACAATAAACTAGAATATCACAAACATGCACAACACAGAAAGTAAAAATCCCTTAAAGATAGCCACTGTTAAAGATATGAGTGTTAACATAATGTACATTGCTCCAGAATTGTTTTATGCAATGAATAAAAGAAAACATTTGCAGCTTTATGACAAGGTTGTCTCACTTAATTGTATCATCTTTAAGGAGTTTAAAATGTATGTGCACACACACACTCAGGCCCTTTTTGTTTTCATTTGTCAATGATTGCCTTTTGATTGATTTCATTGCCTAGTACAGGGTCTGCACCTAACAGAAGTTCAATAAATACTGGCCCAGTGAATGAATGGAGGGGAGGGGTGGATGGATGGATTCTTACATAGATAACCAGTCTCGTTAAATTTCTGACATTTCCATGCCCAGAAGGATCTATGCCATCTTACTGCTTGCAAAAGACCAAAATGAAGATTGCAAGAAGAGGCATTAACAGGAATGAATCAAGGCTCTGTCCTGCTCTGTCCATTTCTGAGCACAGGAGCTGCAGGCCACTGAATTCCAATTCTTGGAAGGGTTGCAAGGGTGGGACGGCATGCAAGAGCCCAGGTTCCAGTGCATCCTCAGACAGACAGACAGACAGACAAATCCAAATCCATTCCCCCTGCTAGGGGCAAGGCTGCAATGAACCACTCCAGTAGTACCATCTTTTTCTTAAAAGAAAAAAAAAAAAAATCCAAAGTTAATAGATTCCAGCAGTCATAGCCTGAGTCATCTAAAAAGTTCTCTGGGTCCATCCGTCTTGCCAAGCACCTAAGCTAGTTATCTCTTGTTACAGACAAGTAACGAACGTTTCATCTGTGAAAGATGGTGATTTGGTCTAATGTGCTTTACCTTGCAGTTCTGGGTCCTCCAACCATCCCCGAAGCTGGGAGGGATTCGCAGAGGCAGAGGCGCTCAGGGCTAAAGCAGAGGCTACACCTCGGGCGCCTGTGGGCCAGATGCTGCTGGGGGTGGGTGGGTCAGGGGGTGGGTGGATCGGGAGCGGTTCTTGGGGTTTGGGCTGCAAAGGAGTTTTAAAACATTTAAGTCACCATGTACAAATTGAAAGAGTTCACATAGAAATACGGGTCTGCGGTCTGCAAGGAGCCAGTCCCCACCACTCCTTACCGGATCCGGTGCTGGGTCTCTGTCCATCACAATCCATCTCCACATATCGCTGCCGATCATCTTGGAGAAAAGAAAGTTCTTGTACCCGTAACCCGATCAAAAGTGAGAAAACGGTATCCATCAAACAGGTGGAGTGTTTCAAGAAAAATGGCAGGGACAGCTTATTTTTCTCTGGAAGTGCTGAATATTTGGACCTGTTCAATATTCAGTGCAGGTTCCAAAGAGCTCCAGGCTCCCACAGGCATTTCAGTTTGAGACTCCTGGGTTTACAGGAGAGTATCGACTATAACCCCAAGACCTGGGGCCTCTAAGCTCATCACTTACCTACTCTGGGTCTCAGTTTCCACATCTGCCCAGTGGGGCCCCAAGTCTCCAGCCAGCAGCCCGGGTGCGCGGTGAAGGAGGCAACCCTTCCTGTCTGTCCTCTCAGCCTGCCCCAGGGGGCGAGGCCAGCCTCCTCTGGCATCAGAGCGACTTTCTGTTTCTCTCCCAGATGGTGATGAAAGGCAAGTCGGGGGAAGGGGAGGTTCAGGTTTGCAATCACTCTTCAGGGAACTCCCCTGCTTCCTTTCATGCAAAGGAGGTTTCATTTCTCTAGGTGTCAGGGTAGGTGGGAGGGGGTGGGGGTGCTCAGGACAGAGGTCAGGCTGGCAAGCAGGTGGGATGGAAGCCAGGCAGGGGCTGAGAGAAGTCCCCACCTTGCCCATCCTCCAGGCCTTCTGGTGAGCCGTCGACACTCAGCTTCCCACCTGCCTCGGGGACCTCGAATCCTAGCCCACCTAGGACACCAGAGGTGGGGCAGCTCCGATGCTCTGATTCCAGGACTGCTGGGAAGACCCCTGCCCAGAAAGTGGTCTCCCCCAAAGGCTGAAAGATGCCCCTCCCCACCAGAAGGATCCTGAATGCCATGGCCCCCAGGCATCGCCAAAAGCCTCTGCCAGGGGGCAGGCTTTGTTTGTACTTGAATGCAGCCCTGCCCTGAGCTGCTGGAAAACCCTCTCTCCCATTCTGCTCCTCTGATGAGAAAACTGAGGCAACAGAGGACAAATTGCAGCAGAAAAAGATGAGTTTACAGATCCCGGGGGGTGATTTTCTGCACTGTTCATTTTAGTGACGTCCAGGGCAGCTGAAAAGGCTGGTTCATCTGCACGATGAGATAGAAGCGGCATCAATAAGGAATTCACGGGAAGCACAAAAGGCAGGCTGGGTGGATTTTATTAATTATATTTCTTTTATCCTTATAACAATGGCATGTCAGTAATCTACACTGAATGTGCCCAATTGATGCTAATGATTTCATCCTTTTGTTTCTGTCAAAAAAAAAAAAAAGAAAAAGAAAAAGAAGTCTGTCTGCCCGAGCTAGTCAGCCCCAGCATGAGCCCGGAGCCCAGCAAATATCTGCCCACCTGCCACCTGGACGCCCCCCTCCCTGTCAGTTTTGTAACTGGCTCCCCTTAGCAAAGCTGGCAGCAGTCCTGCCTGGCAGTGCCCCTTTGCTGGGTCCCCAGTCCCTCTCCCATTCTCCTCCCTCCTGCTCTGCCATAATCCCACAAACAGGCACTCGACATGCACTGAGTCCCCTGATCTGGAGCAGTGAGTACTCCACCTTATCATGGGGGCGTGACAGGCAGGTCGTAGCGCGTATGTGTGTCTGGGCCATAGTTCTGAGCTGAGGACCCCTCTCGATGCACCTCAAATCCTATCCTCAGGGATTTTTTTGAAAGAAAAAAAATGACTGGGTTATGGGTTGCTCCAATCCCTATCTATTATTATTAGCTTTCATTATCTGGAATAAGGTAGAAAAAAGCACATGTATCAGGGAACCACAGCGATGAGTGAAAAAGCCACAAGCCCTCTGCCCTCTTCTGTCACCTCCCACCCCAGGACCCCGGAGGTGGGGGTGGGGGATTGTCGAGAAGTGCAGAGAAGAGTTTCCACTTAGCGGCATCATTTTCACAAGCTCACAGGTGCTAAGCCTCAGATCCTTCTCTCCTTTGCCTCCCTGGAACACTGGCCTAGGAGTGAGGCCCTGAGAAGAGAGTCCAGAAATGCAATGTCTCCTGCTTCACAATGAGACAGAAAGATGGGCACCCCTGGTCCCTAGGTGATTATCTGAACACAAATGTCATCTGCAAGTGACAGAGAGCAGTGCCCAAGCTGCTGACTGCCATTAACACTTAGAAGGAGTTTTCAGAATGGGTCTGGGATGTCCCCTCCTCACTGTCCACTCCACAGTGATGGCCGTGACCCTCCCAGGTGACCCCGGTTCCTGGGGAGATCCTAGAGGCAGTCCCAACTTGACCACCTCCACCTGCTGCTGAGGCAGGAAAGCTCTGGAACTGCCAGGCAGGAGGGCTTGAGCGTGACCTGCAGTTGAAAGCGGGGACTAGGGGCTTATCCTGAGGAAGGGTCTGCAACTGCATGCTGAGCTTTATTAAATGATGCCACCGAGGTGGCTTGGGAGGGACCAACAGCCATGATGCAGAGCTTCTACTATTCTGCTCTCTGGCACTGCCAATCTCCTCTTCCCTCTGCCTTTCTACCTTCCAGACCTCCTCCTCCAGGCACCGGGGACCAATCTGCACAGCTGGCGGCCCAGGCTGCTCCTGGAATCCCTGGTGGAGGCAGTGCCGAGAAGAGCTGTTGCTGAGGCGGTTGATGATGCTTGGTGGGAGGCCTGTGTGCACGCTCACCCCACACAGCTGCTGGACGCTGGCACACTCCACTGCTGTAAAAATATCAGCACTGCCGCCCCAGCTCCTGGAGAAATTCTCAGTGTGACAGGCTGTAAAGTAATCCTACATTTGAATTTCATCTACAAATCCCCGTTTTCTCCAGACAAGCCCGAACCTGCACAGATGGCCCCTCACACCAAAAAAGTAAAAATAACAAAGCTTGAGATTCCAGGCCTCCCTTTTTCTCTGGGCAGATGTGTCAGCTGCACGCTTCGGGAGGTGCCGTCTGTGTCCTTGCAGCCACCCCTCTCCTTCTTTGCGTTTGCACTCAACCCTTCTGGCGTGCTGGCGGGTGTGCTCCTGGAAGTGTCTCTGTGGCCTTGGCCTTTGGAGTGGGGCAGGGAGATCCAGAGGGGTGGGCCAGAGTGAAAACTCATCCCACACTCATGCACCCAGGCCGGGCCACTTTGTCATCCATGAGATGGCCCATGGGAGTGGTCTTGAAGGGTTGGAGCAAGGTCTCAGGTAAGGTGATCAGCAGGAAGTGGGGGGCATGGGATTGCTGTGCTAAGGGCCGGGCAGGTGAGAGAAAGTTCGGGGGGCTCCTGATTTTCTGAATCCTCCAAGCCCCCATCAGCCAAAGGCCCCTCGATGACCCATTAATTCTTCCCATCAGAGTTTGCTAGGTGCTTCCCTGCCAGGCCCTGGGATAGAGAACAGGGGCCCAGAGAACACACAGTCAAGGAGGCCCAGTGAGGCCAGAGGAGGCAGACACCCTGCTGGTGACACTGGGAAACACTCCTAGGCCGAGTCACAATGAGCATGTGGCCTGCAGTCCTAAGTGTCACTCTTCTCTGGAAACAGAGGCCACAGTCCTTGCCCCACTAGAGGGTCGGATGAGATAAAGATGCTCGGTTGTAAGTGAAGCAACTCAAACTGCCAGGAGAAAAAAAGGGAACACATGGGCTCTTGAGTCTGAAGAGCCCAGGGGCGCATCTAGCCTCAGGCATGGCTGGGTCTAGGTGCTTATATGTGGTCCTCAGAAATCTGTCTCCCTCCCTTGTTCGGCTCTGCTCTGCTCTGTTCTGTCCTTGTTCCCCATGTGACATCTGCCAGTGTCTCCAGGCTGATAATTCTACCAGCAAGCGTCTTCCCAGAATCCCTAGCGAAAGTCCTGGGGACGATTCTGATTGGCCCAGCCTGGGTCACATGCCCATCTCTTCTCTCATCAGAGGCCAGCGAGAGGCAGTGCTCTGACTGTCCAGGCATGGGTCAGATCCCAGCCCTCGGGACAGGGTGGGCAGTCAGCCCCATCTGCACTACCGGCAGAAGAAGGGAAGGGGGGATGTTGGTCTGGCAAATGCAGCCAATGGAAACAAAACAAAACAGTGCCACCACCTACAGAACCTCCTAGACAATGAGTTGCTAGAGAGGTGTGTCCTCCGAAACAAAAATCCTGCTGCTGTTGTTGGCTGCTGCATTCACCTCCTCAACACCCCTGACTCCACAAGCTGGCCTCTGTGCTAGACCCAGGGTACAGGGAAGGTTCCAGACACCCCTGTGGGGAAGCCTGCCCCATTGCAGACCCCAGCAGGTAGTGTGGGGAGTGGGAGCAGCGCAGTAGGAACTGCTTGCCCTTCAGGTCTGCCTCACCCCAAGTCCTCGTGTTGCAGCCTCCATCTTCCTCTTCCTCAGACCAGAAACTGGGATCTCCCAACCCGGTGTGGAGGAGAAAAACAGACCAGGAGGGTCCCCACTAGCCAAAGCCACAGGCCCGGGGCTTCTCCCACCTTTGCTCACCACCCAGACTACCCAGGATAGACTTGTCCTCTCCTAGTAGAAAAAGGGTACTGAGCCCAGAATTGTGCTGCAGTTCAGGGAAGCTGGGAACAGCTGTGTCCACACACCTGTGGCTGTTGGTCCTGGGGCGTGGTGAGGGGAGAAAGGAAGGGATATATCTGCCTAGGGGGTCAGTGAACTGGGAAGAGGCCAACGGTGGAGGTTCAGCTATGGCACTCCCACCACCCAGAGTGTGCCACTGCCCTGCTGTGTCTTTTCCAGACACTGTAGGAGTAAAGCACATTTCCGTAAAGCAATCCTACAGTGAATGTATCAGGGCAATTGCTGTTTGAAGGAACTTCCCTAAAGCAAACCTTGGGGAAGAACTCCCATCAGGGGTTGGCTGGGGCTCGGTCAGCATGAGAGTGTCCAGTTCCCAGCTACAACAGATTGGGAACACCCAGCAGTGTGCAGGGCACTGCTGCCCAAGCTCTCTCTACTGGGATGAGGGTATTTCGTTCTCCCACGGCCCTATGGGATGGATTATCACTGGCCCCGTTTTAAAAAGAAGAACCTGAGACCAAGGAGGTTCAACAGCTTGCCCCAGGTCGCCCTCGGGCTGGCTTCAGGGCCCGCGGCTCCACTGAATGGAGTCCCACTAACCAACCCACATGAACCCCAAAACCCAACCGAGGGTCGGGACGTGGGCTTTTGGGGACTGAGGGCCAGAGAACAGCCGCGCCGCAGAGGCCTCGAAAGGGCGTTCTCACCCGCTCTGGAGCAGGGCAGCCGGGGTGCACTGGCTTCCCTGCCCGGGGCCGCTGCTCCCAGGAATCCGGGGCACTGCCTCCGGCGTGACGGCTCCGCTCGGGCCCAGGCCGCCGCGGACTCCCGCGAGCAGCGCCTCCCGGCCACGCGGCGCCGACGGAAGAGGAGGAGGAGGAAGAGGAGGAGGCAAGGCGGGGAGGAGGGAGGACAGCGAGTGGGGCGGCCTGAGGAGACCCCGGCTGTGGGAGCAGAGCGCGGAGGGACGGGGAAATGGGGGGTGGTGGAGGACGTAGAGGAGCGGGCCGGAGGTCCCCTCCAACCTCTTTCCCGCCAGGCCCGGGCAGAAGCAACCGCCACCGATTTGGCAAGAACTGCCTCGGAGCCTCCTCTGCAGGCGGTGCCCCTGCCACCCCCATTATACAGACACGCAAACTGAAGCCTCACCGAGTGTGCAAGGCTAGGCCAGGGCCGAGGCGCAGGAGCAGAACGCCAGGGCAGGGACTCCAGGCCCACTGTCGGCCATCGCCCCCCGTAAGACAGGCCGCAGGCTGAGCCACTTCCTACTGGTTGGGCCAGTGTCTCAAGCGCTCGGGGCTCGGGTGAAATGGGGCGACGCTCACCTCGCAGGGTTCCCTCCAGGCTGGTCCGCTCCTAAGGGCAGGGCCTGCTACGGGAGAGCCCGGCGCCCCCGGGTACCACTGCGGTCATTACTCCAGCAGGAGGACACCGGGGCTCAGCGCGCGAGCGCGGCCGCCGCCACCCAGCCGGCCCTCCTCGGCCACCGCGGGCGCCGCGCGCACCAGCTCCCCGGCAGCCCCCGGCCGGCGCCGCCCTCCGCGCTCCCGCCCCGCTCCACGTGCGGCGTGTTTACCCACGTGACCAGCCCCCGCCCGCCAGCCCCGCCCCGGCGCGCCGGCAAGGCCCCTCCCCGCTGCGCCTCGGAGGAGCGCGCGGGCCGGCACTGGCGGTTGGGGCCGCTCGGCGCTGGGGGCGCGGCCTCGCATCCTCCCGGCGGACGGTCGCGAGCTCCGCTGGGCCTGCGCCTCAAGGGAGCGGGCCCCGAGCTGCGCGCTGCGGTGCGCGCGGGACTCCGATGCGGTGAGGCGGCGGGAAGGAGCGGCTGGGGGCGGGCTGGGGGCGGGCGGGGGGCGGGGCGGACCTGCGCAGGCGCCTCCGCGGGGCTGGCGGGCTCCGGGGGCGGGGCTGGCGGGCTCCGGGGGCGGGGCTGGCGGGCTCCGGGGGCGGGGCTGGCGGGCTCCGGGGGCGTGGCGGGCTCCGGGGGCGGGGCTGGCGGGCTCCGGGGGCGTGGCTGGCGGGCTCCGGGGGCGGGGCGGGTCCGGAGCGGCCGCAGGCAGGTGCGCAGATCACTGAGCCAGAGTCCCTGCTACGAGGACACACAGCTAGTTAAAGCCCGGACCTTCGCGTAGTGGCACATGCACTCCCAGAGGGTCTGCACCCTCGGCAGGGCCACTCACCCCGTGGCTTCCTCGGCGCGCCTGCCCCTCCCGTGTGGTCCCTTAGGCTCTGGGCTGGCCCTGGGAGGCCTTGTCCGCTCTCTGGTTGTACCCTTCTCTCTGCGGATAATCCCGATAGTAGTGACAGTGGCTCATTCTTGTCCTTACTATGTGCCAGGCACTTTTCCAAGTGCTTTGTGAGCACTAACTAATAGCAATTGGGCTGATTACACCTGCCATTGCCCTGAGCTCCATGCCTTCCACCCAGAACCTGATGGACCCCTGGCTGGATGTTCCACCGGCCCCTCTCTGCCGCCAGGTCTGAAGTAGAATCCACCTTCCTTCCCCCTTATCTCTTTCTTCCATGATCTCCCCCAGTGAATGGGACCTCCGTGCCCTTGGCCAGGCAGCCAAGCCCCAAACAGGGCTTCAGCCTTGGCTCCCCCCTCTCTTCTCTCCCCGAATCGAATCTGGCACAGAATCCCATCAGTTCCGCCCGAATCTCTCTGCTACTCACTGCCCAGTTTGGACCACATCATGTTTCTCCTGGACCACTGCAGCACTTCTGGAAGTCTATCTTTCTGCCACTTGTCCCCTTCTCTAGTCCAGCCTTCCCAAGGCAATTGCAGGGTTCTTTCTCAAGAGCAAGTGATTGCATTTACCTGCGTTAAGCATTAGGCTAAAACCCAAACCTCTTCATCCTTTTGAAAGTCAGTAAAGAAGACGAGAATGCCTTCTGGCCTGGCCACTATTCAACATGGTCCTTGACAGTCCTGGCCAGTGCAATAAGACTAGCACAGTGAGGGAGATATAAGGATTGGAAACAAAATGTCAGAATTGTTATTGTTGTCAAAGGATCATCCACATAGAAACCAAGAGAATCAACAGGTTAATTAATTAGCCTAATAGGAGAATTGAACAGGGTAGCTTACATAACATCAGAATATAAAGTGAATAATGGGTTCCCCAGCAAAAATAGTACATTTCTTGAAAATGTAATAAAAATAATATATCCTGTACAATACCAAAGTATTAAGGAATCAACCTAGAATTCAAAGAATGCACAACACCTTTAGGAAGAAATATCTGAAACTCTTAATATTGTGATTTTTTTTTGAAGACCTGCATATGTGGATAAATATATGGAAATATTTATAAATATAAGGATAAATTTATGCATATACAGGATTCTTAACCTTGCAAGAGTATCAGTTCTCCACCAAATAATCTATACGTTCAATGTAATTCCAGTGAAAATTTCAGCCTGATGGTATTGGAACTTGGCAAACTAATTCTGCAATGCATATAAGAGAATAAAGGTTCATGATCTGCTAAAACAATTTTGAAAAAGAAGAACAAAGGGAAGGTCTAACACTACAGGCATTTAATTTGCATGGCTTGGAAACATTAAATTTCCAAGCCATGGAAATTAAAATAATGTGATATTGGTACAGAAACAAATAGATAAATGGAATAGCTTGGAGAGCCCAGAATAAACTCATTTATATATGGTAACTCAGCATGTGATACAAGTAAAATCAAAATCATTAGAGAAAGGCTAGATCATTTAGTAAATGACACTGGAAAAATTGACTTTCTATAATAGAGAAAAAATAAAATTGGATTCCTACCTTATACTATATACATAAACTCCAAATAGATTGGAGTTTACCATCTAATTATTAGATGGTAAAAATATAAAGATAATAAATTAGCATGAAGGGCAATATCTCTGTGAAAGGAAAGGATTTCTTGTTAACCTCCAAAGCATATTCTACAAGAGGGAAAAGGATGGATTTTTAGACTACACCAAAATGAAAATTTTTCTTAATCATGACAGAATTAACAAATGGGTGATATGCTGAGAGATATGCTTATTGTCTTATACCAACCAAAGGATAATATCTAGAATAATCAAGGAAGTCCTGCAAATCAGCCCCCAAAAGACAGGAAACCTAATGAAAAAAAGTAACCGGCAAAGAAACTGACTAGGCCTTTCCCAGACGGTGAAAGAATGACTAAGATGTGCAATGGGAGGAGATCCTCACTGGTAATCAGAGAGAGGCAAAGTAAGGGAATATGAGTTGGCAGGATACCCTCATCAAACTGACACTAGTCAGCAAGTCAGGTGATGTCAAGTGCTGGTGTGGATGGATGCCACTGGAACTCCCATGCACGCTGGTGGGTGTGGGACCAGGTACAGTGATGTTAAGAATGCATCTACTGGTTGCTAATGTGCTCACAGACATGGGGAACTGGTGGTTTGATGGGCTGAGCCCTCTACCACAGGACTTGCCCTTGGGAAGACTGCTGCTGCAAAGGAGACGCTAGGCCTCCCTATAATTGTGCCTAAGAGCCTCCTCCCGAATGCCTCTTTGTTGCTCAGATGTGGCCCTCTCTCTCTAGCTAAGCCAACTTGGCAGGTGAAATCACTGCCCTCCCCCCTACGTGGGATCAGACACCCAGGGGAGTGAATCTCCCTGGCAACGTGGAATATGACTCCCGGGGAGGAACGTAGACCCGGCATTGGTATCGTGGGATGGAGACCATCTACTTGACCAAAAGGGGGAAGTGAAAGGAAATGAAATAAGCTTCAGTGGCAGAGAGATTCCAGAAGGAGCCGAGAGGTCACTCTGGTGGGCACTCTTATGCGTAATATAGACAACCCTTTTTAGGTTCTAATGAATTGAGGTAGCTGGCGGTAGATACCTGAAACTATCAAATTACTACCAGAACCCTTGAATCTTGAAGACAATTGTATAAAAATGTAGCTTATGAGGGGTGACAATGTGATTGGGAAAGCCATATGGACCACACTCCCCTTTGTCTAGTTTATGGATGGATGAGTAGAAAAATGGGGGAAGGAAACAAACAAACAAACAAACAAACAAAGGCACCCAGTCTTCTTTTTTACTTTAATTGCCCTTTTTCACTTTAATTGTTATTATTGTTTTTTTGTGTGTGTGTGTGGTAATGAAGGTGTCAGGGATTGATTTTGGGGATAAATGCACAACTATGTAATGGTACTGTGTGAACAGTCAAATGTACGATTTGTTTTGTATGACTGTATGGTATGTGAATGTATCTCAGTAAAATGAATTAAAGAAAAATGCAGCTACTTTTACAGGGCTAGGTTTGGGTGAGGCAGGCGGGGGTGGGGGGCCTAGAGTGCAGAATGAAAGCCTCCAGCCGGCGCTTGCACACCCCGTGGGTGAGTGCCTCATTGCCTCACCCTAATCCAGGCCCTGTACCTTTGTACACAACAGTTCTGCTCTTGGGTATGTTTCTAGAGAAATTTCCTCACAGTAAATTCCTTCAGTGTTGCGATGACAGCAAATTCATAGGCACCCCCATGAGAGAACTGAAGCAGTAAGAAGTATTTGGTAGATAAAGACTAAGAGAGGGGCTTTGTGCAGGGCAGGGATCGCCCAGCACTGGACCTGCGGGGAGCAGGGTGAGAAACTTGGGTGGCTGAAAGCCGGAGCAGGAAGACAAAACGTCTTTGATCCACCTTCCTAGGAGTGGAGACCAAGCATCAGGTCTGCCCCTGTCTGAGGGCTTTAAAGGATTCTGAATCTGTCACTGAGCCTCCTGCCCCGCCCCCCCAGGAAGTGCATTTGAACCTGCCCCCCCCCCCCCCCCCCCCCCCCCCCCCCCCCCCCCCCCCCCCGAGAAAGAAGCTTGGAAGATGGCCTGGGGTTATTCATGAGGGCCCGGGCATATTTTCACCTTCAGATAAGGAAGCTGAAGGCCAGAGGGGTTCAAGACCTTGCTCCATTGTCAAGGCAGAAAGGATTTAGAGGGCAAAGTCTGGCCTTTGGAGTTGACACATTTCTTTTTTTTTTTTTTTTTTTTTTTTTTTTAATCTTCATTTTATTGAGATATATTCACATACCACGCAGTCATACAAAACAAATCGTACTTTCGATTGTTCACAGTACCATTACATAGTGGTACATTCATCACCTAAATCAATCCCTGACACCTTCATTAGCACACACACAAAAATAACAAGAATAATAATTAGAGTGAAAAAGAGCAATTGAAGTATAAAAGAACACTGGGTACCTTTGTCTGTTTGTTTCCTTCCCCTATTTTTCTACTCATCCATCCCTAAACTAGACAAAGTGGAGTGTGGTCCTTATGGCTTTCCCAATCCCATTGTCACCCCTCATAAGCTACATTTTTATACAACTGTCTTCGAGATTCATGGGTTCTGGGTTGTAGTTTGATAGTTTCAGGTATCCACCACCAGCTACCCCAATTCTTTGGAACCTAAAAAGGGTTGTCTATATTACGCATAAGAGTGCCCACCAGAGTGACCTCTTGGCTCCTTTTGGAATCTCTCTGCCACTGAAGCTTATTTCATTTCCTTTCACATCCCCCTTTTGGTCAAGAAGATGTTCTCCGTCCCACGATGCCAGGTCTACATTCCTCCCCGGGAGTCATATTCCACGTTGCCAGGGAGATTCACTCCCCTGGGTGTCTGATCCCACGTAGGGGGGAGGGCAGTGATTTCACCTTTCAAGTTGGCTTAGCTAGAGAGACAGGGCCACATCTGAGCAACAAAGAGGCATTCGGGAGGAGGCTCTTATGGAGTTGACACATTTCTAAAGATGAGAACTTGGTTAGGAAACTGAGGCACAGTTTTCTTCCCCATGAGGCAGGAATAAAAACAACGCCTGACTCAGAGAGAGGGAAATAAGGTATCCAAAGCATCTTCTTCCCCTGCCCCCCTTCCAAGCCCCCAGTTCTTTGGGGGTCTTTACCTTTGTTTGTCACCACCAGGCAACCTCCTGGAGGCCGTCCAGGAGAAGCTGAGGACCAGGGGATACACCTCAGTGGCTCTCTAAGCCCAAGGGACAAATGAAGTCATCAGATCCAGGTCCAGGCCATGTCCCAACCCTGCTTGACATCGGGGACGGGGCTGCCCTCTGAACCGGGACTGTTTGGGGTGTCACCCAGCTCTGGGAGCCTTGGGCAGCCCTATTTGGAGGGTGGGGCAGGGACAGTAACCTCTTACCCTGTCCACACTTCTGACAGTGCTCACTTCAGTTCAAAGAGAGTTCATTTTCTTAATTTAAAGTTAGATTATTTTGTATTTAGAAGAACGACATAGTCACATCGCAGCCCAACCACATTAGCAGCCGGGGTGGATGTCTGCCGTCCCCCCACTCAGCATCTCTTCTCCCTCATTTTCACTGGGGAACCAACCCGTCTACTCTCAGACTAAGGGGTTTGAGTTGGGTTGGGCTTGGGACCAGCTATGTGATTGGAGGCCCAAGGCAAAGTGAAAATGAGGGGCCCCTTGTTAAAAATTTATTAGAATTTCAAGACCAGGGCAGCAGAGCATCAAACCAAGCATGGCCCCTTTAGAGATTGGGGCCATATGAGACTGCATGAGTTGCACACCCCTGAAGCCAGTTCTGGGTGGGTGCGTGACCCAGCCTTGCCGATGAGACTCAAACCCAGGACTTTGCTGGGAAGAGGCTCTTGCTTTCTGCTGGGGCTGCTATACTAGTAAAAATATAAACCTGGAGCGGGTGAATGCAAGAAGGAAAGCAGGCGACTCCCTGACTCTGAACCTCAGTTTCCCCATTTGAGACATGAGGATGTTGGACTCTGCAGAAGCACTTCTGGTAACAGAATATTTGAGACCCTTCCTCCATCTGCCCCTATGGTTCTCAGGAACATATGCTATTTCATTCTCTCTTAGCCTTCAACCGTTTGAGGTTTGGCCAAGAATTAAGACTCTTGGAGCATTTCCTTCTGTTTTTCTATGCAGAGTCACTAAGTTGTAATCATAAAGCCTATATAATATTGTATCCTGCTTTTATAAAGTAACAGTACACAGAGAGCTTTTGTGGTGTTATTACATAGTCCTTATAAGCTGTACATTTCATCCCCAGTTGATGGACGTTAGATTGTTTCCAGGTTTGTACCTTAAAAAACACTTCTGTGATCCACATCTTGGTGCAAATAGTTTGGGGAGGACATTGTAGATGTAAAGTGCCCTGCCCTTTCATTTGGCTGTTACCTAATTCTGAAGTTTCACCAGGACTTGGAAATTCCACTCCCAGTCCAGGTGGGAGGGGTGGTGCAGGACAGGAACAAACCGGCCATTTACCTGCCCTGTAACACTTCTGGTGGGGCCAGGACTTGGGTTGGGGATGGTAGATGATTTCAGCCCTGGAGCGGTGGGTGAAGGGGAGGACATGCCCTGGAAATGCTCGCTGTCACAGCTGAAAGGGAGCCTCCGCCTAGTCCAACGTTCTCATGTCTCAAATGGGGAAACTGAGGTTCCGAGTCAGGGAGTCACTTGCTCCAGGTAAATGAGTTAGTGCTGAGTGGGGCCTGGAACTCATCTGGAATGTTATGTAGGGCGGCCTCGTCCAAGCCCATGTGAGTCTCCTTGACACCAAATCAGTTACAACTCTGCTTCCTGGTGGGATTGCAAGCTCCCACTGGCTCTGCACAGTACCTTCAAGGGTGGAAGTCTTTAAATCCCCGCTAAGCTCTGCTGGTAGCCCACCAGCCATGCCCATGTGCCCTTTGAGCTTCAGCCCTTCTCTCTGCTCCACTCACAGCTGGTCCCTCAGAAAACCTCGCTGCAGGGATCTTGTCCTCCTTATAACTCAGTCATATTTTTTTTAAAATGCAATTTTATTGAGATACATTCACACACCACATAATCAAGTATATAATCAATGGCTCACTATATCATCATATAGTTGTGCATTCATTTGCCACAATCAGTGTGAGAACATTTTCCAAAAAAAAGAGAAAAATAAAGAACATCTAAAACACCCCATACCCCTTATCCCTCCCCCCATTATTTATATATGTATTTTTGTCTTTATTTTGTTACTCATTTGCCCATACACTGGATAAAGAGAGTGTCAGTCACAGGGTTTTCACAATCACACAGTCCCACAATAAAAGCTATATAGTTATACAGTTATCATCAAGAATCAAGTCTACTGGATTACCATTCAAAGATTCAGGTATTTCCTTCTAGCTGTTCTAAACACTAGAAACTAAAAAGTACTATCTATGTAATGCCTATGAATAACCTCCAGAATGACCTCTTGACTCCATTTGAAATTTCTTAGCCATTGAAACTTTATTTTGTTTCATTTCTTTTCCCCTTTTCGGTCAAGAAGGCATTCTCAATCCCACGATACAACCATTGAGTCACATTTTAAATTTTCTTTTAGCTGCTGCGTATAGCTCCATGGTAGGCATGTGCCAAACATTCATTTAATTTCATCCAATAATAGACCCTTAGGTGTTTGTTGCTATTTAATTTTTTTCTCTTTGTTTTCAAATTTATTTAATTTAAAATTTAAAGCAATATGTGAATATTTTAAAATCAATTTTCAGGCATAATTTACACACAATAAAATGCTCCTGTTAGAAGTTTGCTTTTAAAAAAGTATACACTGGTTTAATGACTACCACAAGATACAAAATGTTTCCATCACCACAAAAATCCTCCTCCTGTTTGTTCCTTTGCAGTCAGGACTCCTATCCCACCCCCACCCTCAGCCCCAGGCAACTGCTGATCTGTTTGGCCTTACTGTAGATTAGCTTTGTCTCTTCTAGTTTCGAATAAATGGGATTGTACAGTACCTACTTTTTGTCTGGCTTCTTTCACTCGGCGTAGTCTGGGAGCTTTATCCAGGCTTTTGTGTGGATCGACAGCTCTTCCTCTTTTCTTGCCGAGTAACATTCTATTGTCTGGGTATATTGCAATTTGTATATCTGTTCACCTGTTGATGGACCTTGGGGTGGTTTCCAGTTTGGGACTAGTGTGAATGAAGCTATGAACATTCATGTAGAAGCCTTTGCGTTGACATTTGTTTTAATTTCTTGGGAACTTCTGGAATAGGATTGCTGGTTTGTGTGGTAACTATACGTTTAAATTATGTTTAATTGTCACCCTGTTTTCCAAAGTAGTTGTATCATTTTGCACTCCCACCTGCAGTGTAAGAAAGTTCCAGCTGTCCCATTGCCCCACCAACATTTATTATTGGCAGTCTTTTAAATTTTAGCCCTCCTAGCGGGCATGTAGTACTATCATATCCCTTCATGGGTTTAATTTGCATTTCCTTGATTACTAATAAGCAGAACATCTTATCTAATGCTTTGTGGCCATTCTTTTGTGAAAAGGCTATTCAAATCAATCTGTTTTAAAATTGGGTTGTCTTATTGAGAGGTAAAAGTTACTTTTATATTCGGATAAAGTCCTTCATCAGATCTATGTTGACAGTATTTCTTCACAGTTGGTAGCTTGTCTTTTCACTTTCTTGACAATAACTTCTGAAAAGCAGTTTTTAAATTTGAGTAAGTCCAAAATTATCACTTTTTTCTTATGGTTTGTGCTTTTTGTGACCTGGCTAAATATATCTCTGCCTATTCCAAGGTTACAAATATTTTCTCCTATAGTTTCTTTCTTTCTTTTTTGTAAAAGCAGTTTTATTCACACACCACACAATCCATCTGATGTGTACAATCAGTGGCTCTCAGGATAATCACAGAGTTGTGCATTCATCAATAATCAGTACTGGAACATTTTCATTCTCCAAAAAGAAAAACCCCATACCCTTTAAACCCCTATTATTGACATTAGCATTGATGTGGTAGCTTTGTTACAATTGATGGAAGAATATTATATTACTGATAATTATGGCCCATAGTTTGCATTAGGTGTATTTTTCTCGTATTCCACCCTATTATTAACTCCTTGTAATAGTGACATACATTTTTTCTGGCTCATGGAAGAATATTCTTATATATGTGAACATTCTTATATTAACCACCCTCATTGTCCACAGCAGGGTTCACAGTGTTATACAGTCCCATGGTCCATCCTCTGGCTTTCCTGCTAGTAACATACATGACCCTAAACTTCCCCTTTCAAAACCACAATCACACACACGATTCAGTGCTGTTAATTACACTCACCATAATGTGCTACCATCACGGCTACACATTTCCAAACATTTACAATCAACCTTATTAAAAATTCTGCATGAATTTTCAGCTCCCCATCCTCTAGTATCATTGAATCTTCTAGTAACCTATAGTCTAGATATTAATTCCATGAGTTTGCTCATTATATTTAGTTCATGTTAGTGAGATCATATGATATTTGTCTTTTTGTGTCTACTTATTTCACTCAACATAATGTCTTCAAAGTTCATCCATGTTGTTGCATGCATCAGGACTTTGTTTCTTCTTACAGCTGAATAATACTCCATTGTATGTGTATATCACATTTTGTTTATCCATTCGTCAGTTTATGGACACTTGGGTTGCTTCCATCTTTTGGCAATTGTGAATAATGCCAATATGAACATTGGTGTGCAGGTGTCTGTTCACATCCTGCTTTCAGTTTTTCTAAGTACCTATCAGCAGGATTGCCAGATCATATGGCAGTTCTATACTTAGCTTCCTGAGGAAACACCAAACTGTCTTCCACAGCGACTGTACCATTTAACATTCCCACCAGCAGTGAATAAGTGTTCCTATTTCTCCACATCCTCTCCAACACTTGTAGTTTTCTGTTTGTTTAATAGTGGCCATGCTAGTAGGTGTGAAATGATATCTTGTGGTTTTGATTTGCATTTCCCTGATAGCTAGCGATGTTGAGCATCTTTTCATGTGTTTTTTAGCCATTTGTATTTCCTCTTTGGAGAAATGTCTATTCCAAGTCTTTTGCCCATTTTTTAGTTGGGTTGTTTGTGTTTTTCTTATTGAATTGTAGAATTTCTTCATATATTCTGGATAATAAACCCTTATTGGATATGTGGTTTCCAAATATTTTCTGCCATTGAGTCAGCTGCCTTTTTACCTTTTTGACAAAGTCCTTTGAAGCACAAAAGTTTTCAATTTTGAGGGGGTCCCATTTATTTATTTTTTTCTTTCATTGCTTGTGCTTTGGGAGTAAAGTCTAAGAAACTGTTGCCTACCAGAAGATCTTGAAACTGCTTCTCCACATTTTCTTCTAGGAATTTTATGGTGCTGGCTATTATATTTAGGACTTTGATCTATTTTTAGTTAATTCTTGTATAAGGTGTGAGATAGGTGTCCTCTCTCATTCTTTCGGATATGGATATCCTGTTCTCCCAGCACCATTTGTTGAAGAGACTGTCCTATCCCAGTTGGGTGGCAGCATTGTCAAAATTCAATTGACCATAAATATGTAGGTCTATTTCTGAACTCTCAGTTCAGTTCCATTGATCAGTATGTCCATCTTTATGCCAGTACCATGCTGATTTGACCACTGTAGCTTTCTAATACTCATTCAAGTCAGAAAGTGTGGGTCCTCCAACTTTGTTCTTCTTTTGCAAAATGTTTTTGGATATTTGGCACCCTTTACCCTTCCAAATAAATTTGATAAGTGCCTTTTCCATTTCTTCAAAGTAGGCAATTGGAATGTTGATTGGGATTGCGTTGATTCTGTAAATCAACTTGGATAGAATTGACATCTTAATATTTAGTCTTCCAATCCATGAACACGGAATGTCCTTCCATGAGATCTTTGACTTCTTTTAGCAATGTTTTATAGTTTTCTGAATATAGTTCCTTTACATCCTTGGTTAAATTTATTCCTAGATGTTTTATTCTTTTAGTTGCTATTGTAAATGAAAATTTTTTCTTGATTTTCTCCTCAAATTGCTCATTACTAGTGTATAGAAACACCACTGATTTTTTGCATGTTGATTTTGAATCCTGCCATTTGTTAAATTCATCTATTAGCTCTAGCAGCTTTGTTGTGGCGTTTTCAGGAGTTTCTATAAATACAGATTCATGTCATCTGCAAACATTGAAAGTTTTATTTCTTCCTTTCCTATTTGGATGCCTTTTCTTTTTCTTGTCTAACTGCTCTAGCTAGAACTTATAGTTTAATGTTGAGTAACAGTGGTGACAATGGCATCCTTGTCTTATTCCTGATCTTAGAGGAAAAGCTTTCATACTCAGCTTTGTTGAGTATGATGTTAGCTGTGGGTTTTTCATATTCACCCTTTTTCATGATGAAGAAGTTTGTGTCCTATCTTTTTAAGTGTTTTCATACTACGAGGATGCTGGATTTTGTCAAATGACTTTTCTTCATCAGTCGATATGATCATGTAGTTTTTCCCCTTTGCTTTGTTAATGGGATGTATTACATTAATTGATTTTTCATGTGTTGAACCACCCTTACATACCTGAGATACAACCTACTTGATTATGGTGTATAATTCTTTTGATATGTTATTGGATTCAATTTGAAAGTATTTTGTTGAGAATTTTTGCATCTATAATCATTAGAGAGATTGGTCTTTATTTTTTTCTTTTAGTACCTTTATCTGGTTTTGGTAGGGGGGATGATGATGGCTTCATAGAATGACTTAGGTAGTGTTCCCTCCTCTTCAATTTTTCGGCAGAGTTTGAGCAGGATCGGTATTAATTCTTCTTGGAATGATTGGTAAAATTCACCTGTGAAGCCATCTGGTCCTGGGTTTTTCTTTGTTGGTAGGTTTTTGATGACTGATTTAATCTCTTTACTATCCTGGGGAATGATTCATGAGCACTTGAGTAGAATGGATCTCCTGCTGATTTGGGTACAATGTTCTTTATATGTCTGTTAGGTCTAGTTCATTTATCATCTTATTCAAGTTCTCTGTTTCCTTATTGATCCTCTGTCTAGATGCTCCATCTATTGATGAGAGTGGTGTATTGAAGTGTCCAAATATTATTGTAGATAATGTCTATCACTCCATTCAGTTTTGCCATTGTTTACCTCATGTCTTTTGGGGCACCCTGGTTAGGTGCATAAATATTTATGATTGTTATTTCTTCTTGGTGGATTGTCCCTTTTATTAATATATAATGTCCTTCTTTGTCTCTTATAACATTTTTGCATCTAAGGCCTAATTTTTCCTGATATTAGTATAGCTACCCCCACTCATTTTTGGATACTATTTGCATGGAATACCTTTTTCCAGCCTTTCATTTTCAACATATTTGTATCCTTGGGTCCAAAGTGAGTCTCTTGTAGACAGCATATAGATGGATCGTATTTTTTTTGTCCATTCTGGATCTGTGTGTTTTGTTTGGAGAGTTTAATCCATTAACATTCAATGTTATTACTGTAAAGGCGGTATTTACTTCAACCATTTTATTCTTCGACTTTTATATGTCATATCTTGGTTTTGCCTCTCTTTTTACCCCTTTAGTTACCCTTACTGATAATCTTCATTTCTACACTCTCTTCCTGTCTTTTCTTTTCAGCCTGCAGAACTCCTTTTAGTATTTCTTGTAGCGCAGATTTCTTGTTAAGGAACTCAGCTTCAGTTTATCTGTGAATATTTTAAACTCTCCCTATTTTTTTTTTTTTTTGTGGTTTCATAGTGTATAATTTATTATATCAATAAAATTAACTCCATTACAATAAGCATTCACCCCCTCCAACTAAAATTAAATATAAACCATAGGTAGTGACCTTCTGCGCATATGTATAGCTCCAAATTTTCTCATGTAGTCTGGTGCAAAACAATCTTCAAACTTGTCTGATTACTTATTTTTTCTTCAATATATAGATTATATACATAATGGAGAAGACAGGACTATAGAGTATGTAGAGACTAAAATGCCTGCATTTCCAAAGTGAAGAGAACCCTGAATCTATGCATCTGGGAGAATCTTTTTCTTTATCTTTTTAAAAATTTATTTCACTGGGAAATCCTTACAGCTAGTTTACAGTCAAAGGTTAACGGCCTAGTCATAAGACGTATTCCACTACAAAGCTATACTCTATGCAACTGTCCCCCTCCCACTCCCCATAAACAACCTGAGTTCAAATTGAATTCTAGCTCCCACAATCACAACGGGTGCATCACCCAGCACAGAAGTTTGAGTCACAAAACATAATCACCACAATAAAACACAGTGTTCAAGTACCTTGGCAGATCACTTACTCTGCAGCACAAAGAGCAAATTAAATTAACTACACAGAGTAAGAACTAATACAGCCCACCCTCAACAGTTATGCATTATAAAAAGGTAGTTATTTTTTTGCTTTTGCTTTAAGTCAGGAACAGGTAGATTTTTAAAAATATATATATACACATACTTGCATACACAGCCATCAACACAAACGCCCCCCGCCGGCTTGTTTTCATCTTACAGAAACTGGGAAGTTTACAATACCTCCTCCATAAAAGCAGCAGGCCAAGGAGCCGGCCTGAGCAGGCTTTGCTGGGGGGTGATATGAGGCCGGGGTTTGGAGCCGCTTTGCGCAGAGTGGTGGAGGCGGCGTGGGGGACGGGGTGGTGCAGACAGGCAGTTCTTTCTCTCCAGCTCGTGCTCTCTTTTCTAAATGAAACCGAATGGCATCAGTCGTCTTTTGCTCAGTCCTTGCTGATTTTCTTCATTTTCATTCTCCGGTTCTGGAACCAAATCTTGACCTGCCTCTCGGTGAGGCTGAGCCGCCGAGCCGCCTCGCACCTGCGGTGCCTGGTGAGGTGCGTGTTGAACAGAAACTCTCCAGTTCCAGCGTCTGGGGTTTGCTGCAGGCGCAGCGCTTTCTCCGGGTGCAGGGCGCGTGGAGCCAGCTGGCCGCCGGGTTACTGGGGTCGCCGGGGGCTCGTCTCCGCCGCTCTCACTCTCAGCATTGCTTCCGGGGAAGGCGCCCTCGCTGGGCTGCTTTTCCCCGTGAACTGCCATCGGGCGCCTGGGGGTGCGCGCCAGGGTGGCGGTGGTGGTGGGGATGCACCGCAGCGGGCCCCGGGGTCCACGAGGCGCCGGACACCGCCGCCGTGGACTGGAAGCTGCATGGGCTGAAGTCGGGGTGCCCGGCCCAGAGCCCCCTGTGCATAGGGGCCCGCCCAGCTCGTCGGCGGCCTCGGCGCGCGGCAGGAACGAGTCCAAGTAGCGGTTACCCGAGGCCCCGCTGGTGGCCATTGCCGAGCCGTGCGCCCGCCAGCCCAGCCGGACCCGCGGAAATTAGGAAACTACACATTTCATGTAACAACTTGGTGGCACCCTATTTTTGAAGGACAGTTTTTCTGGATAAAGAATTCTTGGCTGGCAGTTTTTCTCTTTCGGGTATCGTAAATATCTCATACCAGTGCCTTCTTGCCTCCATGGTTTCTGATGAGAATTCGGGACTTAGTCTTATTGAGCCTCCTTTTTAGTGATGGATCGCTTTTCTCTTGCTGCTTTCAGAATTCTCTCTGTACCTTTGGTAGTTGACAGTCCGATTAGCATGTGTCTTCGAGTAGGTCTAATCGGATTTGTTGTTTGAAGTACGTTGCACTTCTAGCATTTGCCTGTTCATGTCTTTCGTAAGAGTTGGGAAGTTTTTGGTCATTTTTTCCTCATATATTCTTCTGCCCCATTTCTTTTCTCTTCTCCTTCTGGGATACTGTGGTAGTTTAGAGGCTATGTATACTCCAGAAAGGATCATGTTCTTTCAATCCATTCCTGTGGGTGCAGACCTATTGCAGGTGGGACCTTTTGATTAGGTTATTTCGGTTGAGGCCTGCCCCAGGGTGGGTCTTAATCCTTGTACTGGAGTCCTTTATAAGAGGATAAAACACAGACAGAAGCTAAGAGATGAAATTCAGAGAGAAGTCCAGAGAAGCTAAGAGAGGACCCAGAGAAAACAGAGAGGAAGCCGCTGAAGCCAGAGCGGAAAGCAGTGAAACCTGGGAGAGAAGGACCAGCAGATGCTGACCATGTGCCTTCCCATGTCACAGAGGCGTCCCAGATGCTGGCAGCCTGTCCTCAGAGTCCAGGTGTTATCACGTTGATGCCTTGACATTTTCACAGCCTAAGAACTGTAAATTGAGAGTTAATAAATCCCCATTGTAAAAGCCAACCCACTTCTGGTGTATTTCATTCCGACAGCTTTACCAAACCTAAACAGACACCCACGATGCATGTGTTTGTTCACTTCTTGCTGTTCTTCGCTTATCTGAGCCCTGCTCAATTTTTTCCATTATTTTCTCTATCTGTTCTTTTGTCTTGTCATCTAGTTCACTGATCCTTTCTTCTGCCTGTTCAAATCTGCTGTTGTATGCCTGTGGCATATTTTCAGTCTCACCTATTGTGCCTTCATTCCAATAAGTTCTGTTATTTTTCTTTGGATGCTTTCAAATTCTTCTTTATGCTCACCACGAGACTCTTCTTAATATCCTTTATCTATTTACCAATATTTCCCTTAATCTCCTTGAATTGATTTAGGAGATTTTTTTTAACATCTTGATTAGTTGTTCCAAATTCTGTGTCTCCTCTGATTTTTTAATTTGTTCCGTTGACTGCGCCATATCTTCCTGTTTCTTAGTATGGCTTGTAATTTTTTGCTGATATCTGGATATTTGATTATATTGAAGAGGTTATTCTGGAGGTTGTTTTCTCTCTTTGTCTAGGATTTTGTTGTTGATTGGGTTTGTGTTAAGATATCTCTTTGACACTTGGTTTGTCAGTACTCCCAGCCAAACCAGGGCCAGGGACCCATGTAAGGGGTGCAGACCAGTTCCAAAGAGCCCTGGGGAGAGGGTCAGGAAAGATGCCCTAAAGCCTGTTTTCATCTCCCCAAGGCTGCACTTTCCTGGTCTGCCCAGCAGATGGCAATCTTCAGTAACCTAGTTCCTGCAGCCCTAAGAAAGCAGGGTGTTTTTAACCTTCTGTCAGCTCTGCCTGTGACACAGGGTGAAACAGTGGTGCAGCAGTGCCTGTCCAGGATGGGCTAAAGCAGCAAGACCCAATGATTTAAATTCATCAGTGAGTAACTGGATCAGTATTGGGCTATGTCCCCCTCTGTTCTTGGGGAGGAGGACTTCCGTGGCCCTCCCAGTCCGCAGCAGCCCACCATGCAGGGAACAGACCACCCTGAAGCTGCTTGCCTCGAGAGTGGGGGGTGGGCACCAGGAGCTGCAGCCAAGTGAGTTACTCACAGTTTTTCACCACAGATTTTCAGTCTCTTCATCCCGCTCTTCTCTGAATGCTGTGCAGTACTCCCCTGGTTTCTGGAGCCCAAAACAGTTGTTTTATACAGTTTCTTCCTGTCTACTAGCTGTTTTTGGAAGAGATGAGGCCTTCAACTCCCTATTCTGCCATTTTCCCAGAAGTCTCCCCTATGTTTTCTTCTAGATGTTTTATAGTTTTGGTTTTTATGCTAAAAAATTGGGTTGATTTTTTTTTAATGACGTGAAGTAAGGATCAAGGTTTAGTACTTTTTTTCCATATGGATCTCCAGTTGTTCAAACATCATTTGTTGGAGAGATTATACTTTCCAGATACTCTGATTTTCCAGAGCTTCTATGATGAATATCACACTGGCTGGCTGGCTTAAAAAAAGAAGAACATACTGGATCATGGTTTTGGAGGCTAGAAAGGTCATGCTTTCTCCCCGATTACTGAGAGAGGAATGCTGAAGTCTCCAATTATACAAGTGGATTTTTAAATTTCTCCTTTCAGTTTGTCAGTTTTTCTTTCACGTACTTTGGAGCTCTTTTATTAGGTGCATATACATTTAAAATTTTTATGTCTTTTTGATCAAATGGCACTTTTTAAATCCCTGGCAATATTCTTTTTCCTGGGTTTTACTTTGTCTTTTAATAAGATATCTACCCAATCTTTCTTATGATAAGTGTGTGTATGGTATATATTTTTCTGTCCTTTTATTTTATTTCATGCAGTTTATTGAGATATATTGACCGACCATACAATCATCCGAAGTGTACAGTCACAGTATCATCGTATAGTTGTGCATTCATCTCCGCAATTCAGTTTTTGAACATTCTCATTACTCCAAAAAAAAGAAGAAAAATAAAAGTAAAAAAGAACACCCAAAACATCTCATACCCCCCTTTGCCCCCCCATTATTAATTTTCTTTTTGTCCCCAGTTTTCTACTTATCTGTCCATACACTGGATAAAGAGAGTGTGAGCCACAAGGTTTTCACAGTCACAAGGTCACACTGTGTAAGCTACATAGTTAGATGATCATCTTCAAGAATCAAGAATACTGGGTTGCAGTTCAACAGTTTCAGGTATTTCCTTCGGGCTATTCTAATAAACTAAACACTAAAAAGGGATATCTATATAATGCATAAGAATAACCTCCAGAATGACATCTCAACTCCATTTGAAATCTCTTAGCCACTGAAACTTTATTTTCTTTCATTTCTTTTCCCCCTTTTGGTCCAGAAGGCTTTCTCAATCCTATGATGCTGAGTTGGGCTCATTCCCAGGAGTCATGTTGCATGTTGCCAGGGAGATTTACACCCCTGGGAGTCAGGTTCCATGTAGAGGGGAGGGCAGTGAGTTTACCTGCAGAGTTGGCTTAGAGGCCACATCTGAGCAACAAAAGAGGTTTTCTGGGGGTGACTTGTGGGCACAATTATAAAAAGGCTTAGCCTCTCATTTGCAGTAACAAGCTTCATAAGTGCAAACCCCAAGATCAAGGGCTTGGCCTACTAAACTGGTATCCCCAGTGCTTGCAAGAATATCAGGAATTCCCAGGTGGAGAAGTTTAATATTACCAAAATTTCCCCCAGTCCCTCAAAGGGGCTATGGAAATTCTTTTTATTCTCTGCCCAAATTACTCTGGGCTGTATCAGGACTTCACTTTAGCCTGTACAAACCAACCAGATCTCACCCCCTATTCAAGGTTCCTTGTAATTATGGTGTTTGAATAAACTGTTCTGGTTTCCTAATGCTGCCATTTTGCAAAACACCAGAAATGGATAGGCTTTTATAAAGGAGACTTAAATGGTCACAAAGTTACAGTCTTAAGACCATAAAGTGTCCAAGGTAAGTCATCAACAATCAGGTACCTTCACTGGAGGATGGCCAGTGGTGTCCGGAAAACCTCTGTTAGCTGGGAGGGCACGTGGCTGATGACTGCTCCAGAGTTCTGGTTTCAAAATGGCTTTCCCCCAGGACATTCCTCTCTAGGCTGCAGCTTCTTTAAAATGTCACTCTTAGTTGCTCTTGGGGCATTTGTCCTCTCTTAGCTTCTCCAGAGCAAAAGTCTGCTTTCAAAGGTCATCTCCAAAATGTTGCTCTGTAAGCTGCAGCTCCTCTCTAAGCTCTTTGCATTCTTCCAAGTGTCCCTCTTGGCTGTAGCAAGCTTGTTCCTTCTGTCTGAGTTTATATAGTGCCCTAGTAAACTAATCAAGGCCCATACTTTATCAGAGTTATCACCTACAGTTGGGTGGTATACCTGTTTGTATATATTATGTCCCCCAGAAAGAGGCATGTTCTTTGACACAGTTGTGGGGGCAGACACATTAGTGCGGATTAAGTTGGAACGTTTGGATTAGGTTGTTTCCATGGAAATGTGCCCCACCCAACTGTGGAAGATAACTGGATAATTTTCATGGAGGTGTGGCCCCACCCATTCAGCATGTACCATGATTAGTTTACTGGAGCACTATATAAGCTCAGACAGAAGGAGCAAGCTTGCGGCAGCCAAGAGGGATACTTTGAAGAATGCACAGGAGCTGAGTGAGGAACTGCAGTTTACAGAGACATTTTGGAGATGACCTCTGAAAGCAGACTTTTGCTCCAGAGAAGCTAAGAGAGGACAAATGTCCCAAGAGCAACTGAGAGTGACACTTTGGAGAGAAGCTGAAGCCTAGAGAGGAATATCCTGGGAGAAAGCCATTCTGAAACCAGAACTTTGGAGCAGACACCAGCCACATGCCTTCCCAGCTAACAGAGGTTGTCCAGACACCATTGGCCATCCTCCAGTGAAGGTACCCGATTGTTGATGACTTTCCTTGGACATTTTATAGCCTTAAGACTGTAACTTTATAACCAAATAAACCCCCTTTATAAAAGCCAATCTATTTCTGGTGTTTTGCATTCTGGCAGCACTAGCAAACCACAACAGGTGGATCACATCTCCATGGAAACACTCAAAGAATTGCAATCTAATCAACACTAATACATCTGCCCACACAAGATTGCATCAAAGATAATGGCGTTTGGGGGGACATAATACATTCAAACTGGCACATTGACCATACACATTAAATTAAAAACTTTGCTACAGAAAATATAGATTTTGCACCAAAAAAATATCTCTTCCTTTAGTCTCACATGGACATTGAAGTTGGAAATCTCAGTCAGTGTTATCCTTTACCCTTTAGTCTGATTTACTTTAGTCTCACTCAAGTCCATTTCATTCATATCTCTAATTGAGGTCTGATGTCTTCTTTTAAATTCAATTTTATTGAGATTGTTCACATACCAGACAATCATCCAAAGTGTACAGTCAGTTGCCCATGGTACCATCATACAGCTGTGCATCCATTATTCCAGAAAAGAAATAAAAACAAAAAAGAATACTCAAATCCTCCCATACCCCTAACCAACCCCCCTCCATATTGACTCATAGTATTGGTATAGTACATTTGTTACTGTTGATGAAAGGATGTTAAAATACTACTAACTTTAGTACCTAGTTTTCAATAGATATATTTTTTCCCTACGTACCCCACTATTATTAACTTCTAGTTATAGTGTCATACATTTGTTCTAGTTCATGAAAGAGATTTCTGATATTTCTACAGTTAATCACAGACATTGTCCAACCACAAGATTCACTGTTTTATACATTCCCATATTTTAACCTCTAACTTTCCTTCTGGTGACATACATGACTTTAAGCTTCCCCTTTCCACCACATTCACATACCATTCTGCACTGTTAGTTATTCTCACAATAATGTGCTACTGTCACCTGTGTCCATTTCCAAACACTTATGTTCAACCTGGTTGAACATCCTGCTCATAATAAGCAACTGTTCCCCATTCTTTAGCCTCATTCTATGTCCTGGTAACTTATTTCATATCTGTGAGATGATATATTATAATTAGTTCATATCAGTGAGACCATACAATGTTTGTCCTTTTGTGTCTGACTTACTGCACTCAATATAGTGCCCTCAACCATTTTTTTTTGTTGTTCTAAGATGGTTTTGTTCACCCACCATACATTCCATCCTTAGTAAACAATCAGTGGTTCCCTGTATAATCATGTATTTATGCATTCACCACCATCACCACTATCTATATAAGGACATCTCCATTTCTTCTACAAAGAAGGAGGAAGAGTCAAAGAAGGTAGAGAGACAAAAGAAAAAGAAAAAGAATGAAAAAAATCACAGCTAAAAAGCAACAAAAGGAAAGATGGAATTAAACTGAAGTACAATAAAAGAGTCAGACAACATCACCAATGCCAAGAGTTCATATCCCTCCCTTATATCCCCCTCTTATAGGCATTTAGCTTTAGTATATTGCCTTTGTTACATTAAAGGAAGCATAATACAATGTTTCTGTTAACTGTAGTCTCTGCATTGATTGTGTTTTTCCCCAATACCACCCCATTTTTAATACCTTGCTAGGTTGACATTCATTTGTTCTCCCTCATGTAAAGAAGTGTACATTTTATCACAGTTGTTGAGCACTCTAGGTTTCACTGAGTTATACAGTCCCAGTCTTTATCTTTCCTCTTTCCTTCTGGTGTCCCACATACTCCTAACCTTCCTCTTTCAACCATACTCACAGTCATCTTTGTTTAGTGTACTTACATTGCTGTACTACCATCACCCAAAGTTTGTTCCAAACCTCTCACTCCTGTCTTTTCTTATCTGTCTGTAGTGCTCCCTTTGGTATTTCCTGTAGAGCAGGTATCTTGTTCACAAACTCTCTCATTGTCTGTTTGTCAGGGAATATTTTAAACTCTCCCTCATATTTGAAGGACAGTTTTGCCATATATAGGATTTTTGGTTGGTGGTTTTTCTCTTTCAGTATCTTAAATATATCACCCCACTTCCTTCTTGCCTCCATGGTTTCTACTGAGAAATCTGCACATAGTCTTATCAAGCTTCCTTTGTATGTGATGGATCACTTTTCTCTTGCTGCTTTCAGGATTCTTTGTCTTTGACATTTGATAATCTGATTATCAAGTATCTTGGTGTAGGTCTATTCAGATCTATTCTGTTTGGGGTACACTGTGCTTCTTGGATCTGTAATTTTATGTCTTTCATAAGAGATGAGAAATTTTCATTGATTATTTCCTTTATTATTACTTGTTCCCTTTTTCCCTTCTCTTCTCCTTCTGGGACATCCATGGCACATACATTCATGTGCTTCATGTTGTCATTCAGTTCCCTGAGACTTTGCTCATATTTTTCTATTCTTTTCCCTATGTGTTCTTTTGTGTATAGGATTTCAGCTGTCTTGCTCCCCAGTTCCTGAGTGTTTTCTTCTGCCTCTTGAGATCTGCTGTTGTATGTCTCCACTGTGTTTTTCATCTCTTGTGTTGTGCCTTTCATTTCCATAGATTCTGCCAGTAGTTTTTTTCAAACTTTCAATTTCTACCTTATGTTTGCCCAGTGCTTTATTTATATCCTTCATCTCTTTTGCCATAGCTTCCCTAAACTCATTGATTTGGTTTTTGAATTGATTTAGCATATTTCTTTGAAAATCTTTCATTGTTTAATTAAAGTGAAACAGTATCTCAACTGTATCTTAATTGTGGTGTAGGTTTGTTCCTTTGACTGGGCCATATCTTCATTTTTTCTAATGTAATTTGTAGTTTTCTGTTGTCTAGACATCTGGTTTCCTTGGTTACCCCAATCATATTTTCCTAGACCAGACTGGGTTCAGTCTCAGAGTGGGGCTAGATTCAGAGTCAAATTTCCCTGAGGTTGTGCTTAAAAGATTCATAGACTTTCCTGTGAGGCCTCTAGCTGCTGTGCTTTTCCTAATCTGCCCAGCAGGTGGTGCCTGTCAGCCTGTTGCTCCCAACCAGTGTAAAGAGATGTGGTCCCTTTAATTCTTACCTTAGGTTGTTTCTGTTTTGACTGTTTTCCTCCAGGTCCTGGGGTCTGAGTTCTGAGGGGAGGCCAGGCCCTTGAGCTGCGCCCCACTTCCTTCCTCTTAGGGAAGATGTACCCCCTAGGGAGTGATCCTCTGCATTTGAATTACTCCTTTGTCTCTCTGACTCTGTTAACCCCACTCCTGTCTGGGTCAGAGTGGTGCAGACTGAAAATGGCTGAGGCTCTCTCCACTGAGCCACTCAGATTGGTAGAGAGAAAAAGAGGGAAAGAAAGTCCCCTTGGAGAGCCAGTCCATGGCCCCCCAATTTCACCCATCAGTCAGATAGAACACCCTGTCTTCTGGGCTCTCTTTTCCAGGACCCAGGTGTTTTCTGCCTCTCTAAGGTCAGTCTCTAAAAGCCTCTGTATTTTTCCTTCTTTTTTTATATTTAATTTTTTTTCTGTCAGCCCCACCTGTCCACTGGGAGCAACCTCTGGGTCTTTGCTGCTTGTTAGGGGTTTGTCTATGTTTCTAACTTGTATTCAGCAGTCCACATTGGTTAATTAAAACCCCAGTTGGAGCTAGGTTGTGCTATATTCGCTCGCTCCAGGAATGCTGCTTTCTCCTTCAGTGAGGTCCTGCAGCTCAGCCTGCCATGGGGTGAGGGGGCTCCTGGCACAGTTCCACAGTTTTTACTTACAGATTTTATGCTGTGGTCTCAGCCATTCCACCCAGTCCAGGTTGGTGGAAGATGTGTGGACAGTCAAGGTTGTCCCCCAGCGGTTGTTCCAGATTATTTACTAGTTGTTCCTGGTTGTTTATTAGTTGCTCCAGGGGACTAACTAAATTCCACATCTCTCTATGCTGCCATCTTAGCCTATATAGAGGTCTGATGTCTTTTTCAGCTTTTTTTTTAAACCATTGCTGAATGGGGCAATGCTGTCATTCATAGCTCCTGAACTCTGGCTCTGAGTCTCAGATGTCACACAGATACCCAAAATTTCAGGGACCAACTAGGTTATACACAAAGAGCTCAGCATCTCAGAATTTAGAAATAACCATTACAACTCATGAATGGATGTGACTGGTGTAAGAGCTTACAATCTAGGAACCTTTACAATAAGCCTTCCCCTGATAACCTATGCTCTTAGATTCAGTTCTCAGAGTTTGTGCATTATAGTTAGTCCATATTATTGAGGTGTTATAATGTTTGTCTTGTCAATTCTGGCTTATTTCACTCAATGTACTGTCCTCAAAGTCCATTCAGCTAGTTGCATACCTCACAACTTCATTCCTTCTTGCCACTGCTCAATATTCCATTGTATGCATACACCACAGTTCACCATTCTGTTTATCAGTTAATGTACGCTTAAATCACCTCCATCCATTGAAAATCATGAATACTACCACCATAAACGCCAGTGTGCAAATGTCCATTCCTATCTCTGCTCTCAGTTCTTCCAAGTATATACCCAATAACAGGCAAACCCATTCTTAGCTTCCTGTGGAACCAGTATCTGCCTTCAAGATGGGCTTCACCATTCTACTTTCCCATCGACAGGGAGTAGGTATATACCTCTCTCCACATTTTCTCCAGTGCTTGCATCCCTGTTTATTTTTTAAACAGTTTTATTCACACACCATACAATCCATCCTAAGTAAACAGTGATTCCCAGTATAATCACATAGTTATGTAATCACCGCCACAATCCATGAGAGGATATTTCCATTTTTCCACTAAGAAAGAGGAAGAGGAGAAAAAAAATGAAGAATACAAAAATAAAAGATAGAAGGAAAATAAAATAAAACATGATGAAAAGGTCAGACAACAACAACACCACCAGGAATCCCATACCACTCCCTTATATCCCCTTCTTATAGACATTTAGCTTTGGTATATTGCCTTTGTTACAATTAATGGAAACATCTTACAATGTTACTGTTAACTGTAGACTCTAGTTTGCATTGATTGTATTTTTCCCCTATACAATCCAGTTTTCAACACCTTGCAATGTTGACATTCATTTGTTCTCCCTCATGTAATACATTCTTATTTTTGTACATTTAATCACCATCATTGACCACTGTAGGTTTCGCTACATTATACAATCCCTGTCTTTCCTTCTGGTGTCATACATGCCCCTAGCCTTCCTCTTTCAACTGTACTCACACTCATCTTTTCTGAGTTTACCATATTGTGTTACCATCATACAATAATGAGCTATCTATTTCTGGATCTATATAGTCAATCCTGTTGAACCTTCTGAACTGCTTCATCGTCAAATGCCCAATCTATCTCCTGATATCTGTATTCTCAACTTTAACTCTCCAAGTTTGCTTATCAATGTTAGTTCATATTATTGAGACTACAGTATCTGTACTTTTGTTTCTGACTGTTTTCACTCAACGTAATGTCTACTGCCTACCATTTTGTCTTTTGCAATTTATATGTTATATTTTATTTTAATTTTCTTTTTCCCTCTCTCTTTTTTACTCTTACTGATAGTCTTCCCTTCTACACTCTTCGCCAAATCTCTTGCTCCTTGCTCTTCCTATCTGCCTATAGTGTTCCCTTTAGTATTTCTTGTGGAGCGGGTATCTTGTTCGCAAAGTCTCTCACTGTCTGTTTGTCTGAAAATATTTTAAACTCTCCCTCACTTTTGAAGGACAATTTTGCTGGATATAACAGAATTCTTGGTTGTAGTTTTTCTCTTTTAGTATCTTAAATATATCATACCACTGTCTTTTCATCTCCATGATTTCTACTGAGAAATCCCACACATGGTCTTATCAGCTTCTCTTGTATACGGTGGATTGCTTTTCTCTTGATTTCAGAATTCTCTCTGTCTTTGACATTTGATAATCTGATTATTAAGTGTCTTGAAGTAGGTCTATTTGATCTATTCTGTTTAGGGTATGCTGCACTTCCTGGATCTGTAATTTTATATCTTTCATAAGAGATGGGAACTTTTCAGTGATTATGTCCTCCATTATTTTTTCTGTCCCCTTTTGCTTCTCTGCTCCTTCTGGGACACCCATGACATGTGTATTCATGAGCTTCATGTTGTCCTTCAATTCCCTGAGACCTACTCATATTTTTCCACTCTTTTCCTTCTCTGTCCTTTTGTGTGTAAGATTTCTGATACCTTGTTCTCTAGTTCATGAATCCTTTCTTCTCCCTCTTCAGATCTTCTGTTGTATGTCTCCATTGTGTTTTTCATCTCTTCTATGTTGCCTTTCATTCCTGTAAGTTCTGCCATTTGTTTTTTTCAAGCTTACGAATTCTTCTTTATGGTCATTCAGTGTCTCTTTTATATCCTTTATCTCTTTCCCCACATTTTCCTTCAGCTTGTTTATTTGATTTAGAAGATTTGTTTGAACATCTTTAGTTAGTTGTTTCAACTCCTGTATCTCACTTGAAGTGTAAGTTTGTTCCTTTGACTGGGCCATATCTTCATTTTTCCTTGTGTGAATCATAATTTTTTTGTTGTCTAGGTATATTAGTTAGGGATCTCTAGGGAAACAGAATCAACAAGAGCTTTCTATAAATATAAGATTTTATAAAAGTGTCTCATGCAACTGTGGGTATGCACGAGTCCAAATTCTGCAGGGCAGGCAGCAAACCGGCAACTCCAATGAAGATGTTCCATGAACTCCTCAGGAAACGAACTGGCAACTTAATGAACGTGTTCGGTGAACTTCTCAGGAATGAACTGGCAACTTTGATGAACTCCTCAGGAAACGCTTCACTGGTTAGCCAAAGAAGAAGTGCTGGTCCTCTATCTGTCTCACTTAAAAGTCTTCACCTGATTGGATTAAATCCAGTTGATTGCATTCTCTCATTGTGGAAGACACGCCCTTCATTGATACATTAAGTCACAGCTGCAGGCAATTGACTGATGATTTAATAAACCAGCCTTCTGGTTTATTAACCAGCCACAAATGTCCTTGCAGTAACGGTTAGGCCAGTGCTTGCTTGACCAGACACCTGGGTACCATCACCTGGTCAAGTTGATACATGAACCTAACCATTATACTAGGCGTCTGGTTTCCTTGATTAACCCAATCAGATTTTCCCAGACCATATGGGCCAGGCCTTAGGAGAGACGTGGAATCAGTATGAAGTTTCCCTGTGGAAGAGACCTAGCAAGTTGTCAGACTTTTCCTGTGAGGCCTCTAGAGTTTGTGCTTTTCCTATACTTTCCAGCAGGTGGCACTTTTCAACCCTAGCTTCCTGCTGGTGTAAAGAGTCCCTGTCCTGGCTAGAGGCCGAGGGTGTCAGAAGCCAAGTTTAAGTTCTTTCTGTTTTTTTTTTCCCCCAATGCCCTGGGGTCTGAATTCTCTGAGGGAGGATGGCCACTTTAGTTGGGTCCCACCCGTCTTTTCTTAGGGAAGATACACCCTTTAGGGAATTATCCCCTACACTTGAATTTCTCCTTTGTCTCTCTGACTCTCTTTTGTTGTTGTTGTTGTTGTTGTTGTTGTTGTTGTTGTTGTATCTATTTTCTTTTTTTTTTTTGAGATATATTCACATACCACGCAGTCATACTAAACAAATCATACATTCGATTGTTCACAGTACCATTACATAGTTGTACATTCATCACCTAAATCAATCCCTGACACCTTCATTAGCACACACACAAAAATAACAAGAATAATAATTAGAGTGAAAAAGAGCAATTGAAGTAAAAAAGAACACTGGGTACCTTTGTCTGTTTGTTTCCTTCCCCTATTTTTCTACTCATCCATCCATAAACTAGACAAAGTGGAGTGTGGTCCTTATGGCTTTCCCAATCCCATTGGCTCTGACTCTCTTAACTCCTTCCTTCCCTGGGTCATCGCTGACAATTGAAAATGACTGAGGCTTTCTCTAATGAGCTACTTAGAATGGGAGAAGAAAAAGGAAAAAGAAAGCAAGCCCCTTTTCAGAGCCAGACCCCAGCCCCCCAGTTTTGATGTTTGTCCGGAGTTGGTACCCAATTCTCTGTGCCCCTTTTCTTGGAACACAGCTGTTTTTCAGTATTCTGAGTTAGCTGTCTCCAAAAGCCTCTGTTTTTATTTATTTATTGTTTTTTACATCAGCCCTGCCCCCTCTCTGCTGAGAGAGACCTCAGGTTCCTTTCCTGCTTGCTTCAGGTTTGTCTGTGCTTGTTGCTTGTATTCAGTAGTCCCAATTTGTTAATTAAACCCAAAATTGGAGCTTGGTTGAGTTACTCTCCCTCGCTTCTAGTAGCCTGCTTCTTTCTTCTACAGGGAAGTGTTCCAGCTCAGTGTGCTGTGCCAGGGGGGAGCAGTGCTAACTCCACAGTTTTGGTAGCTTTACTTCCAATTCTATGCTGAGATTTCAGCCATTCCGCCCATTCCAGGCTGGTGTACGATGTGTGTCCAGTCACCGATGTCACTCAACAGTTGTTCCAGACTAGTTACTAGTTGTTCCTGGCTATTTACTAGTTGCTCTAGAGGACCAACTAAATCCACCCCTCTCTATGCTGCCGTCTTGCCCTACCCCTGTCTACATGATCATTTAAAGTAAAACTTGATAGAGATTACACCAAAGAGAATTCTAACAATGTTCTTGGACAAGACCTACATTCTCTCAGAATCTTGGGCTGCATGAAGTTCAAATATCTGTTTGGGTCAGTCCACAGGAAATTTTCCGAGTCACCATGGTGGGGCATAGCAAAATAGACATAGCTGTGTGGTGTGCCAGGGGAAAATGGATCATGGGAGTTCCATTGGCCCAAGATTTCATGGGCAGAAGCTGTATTTTCCCATGTCCAAAGAAGGGGGACAATGTTTCATAAGAGAGGACTTGGAGACTTGATGGGGCCTCTTATCCTGCAAGTGGAGGATGAAGAGAGGCCAGTGTGATTTGATACCTGTAGGCAGATGAGGAAATGGCCTCCTAAGTTGGTGTCAGCACATGCAGGTATCTCAACTATCATCTGTGGGTTTCCATGTGGCAGGGTGACAGGGTGACATGAGTCCTTTGTTTCTTATCATTTCTATTTATCTGCTGAGAATATCTATCATTTTATTTATTTTGATCAGATTTGCTTTTACATTCTGTTGGGGATTGAATTGTGCCCCCCACAGAGGGCATTTTCAGGTCCCACCCCCTGGTCCTGTCGGTGTGAACCCAGTTATAAATAGGACCTTTGGAGTTTTATTAGGTAAAGTGTACCCAAACTGAATGAGTGGGGTCCTTAATCCAATATGGTTGAAATCCTTATAAGCAAAGAAAATTGGAAACAGAAAGAGAAACCATGGGGAGCAGCCAGAAGCTGGTAGTCACCAGAACATGAAAGAGAAGGAGAAGACGCTGCCATGTGTGTTACCATGTGATGGAAAAACCAAGGAGGGACCCCAAAGATTGCCAGCTAGCCAAAAGATACTGACTCTGAAGGAAGCAAGCCTTCTAGCCTCTGAAACCTTGAGCCAATAAATTCCTGTTGTTAAGCCAACCCGTTGTATGATATCTGTTTTAGCAGCTGGGAAACTAAAACACTTCACATGCTTACTTACAATTGCTGCCTTAAAGTTATTTTCTGCTAATTCTAACATCTAAGTTCACCTTATGTTTGGTATTCATTGTCTTTTTTCTAGAGTTTGGGTCACATTTTCCTTTGTCTTCTTATGTCAGTGATTTTAGGTTTTATCCTGGACATTGTCATTATGTGTTGTAGAGACTCTGGATTTTTTTTTATTCCTCTGAAGAGTATTGATTTTTTACTTAAGCAGGCAGTTAACTTGGCTGAACCCAAACTGTGAACTCTTTCCCCTGTAGGGTGTAGTAGATGAAATCTCAGTTAAGACTTTTTAGCCTTAGCTGGATTGCTTGATAACTGTCTCACTGAAGTGTGGCTCTGGGGTCAGCAAGAGATTTGAGAATTTTATACACAGATTTTGGGACACCCCTTCTAAGGCTCTCTCTTTTTTTGGATTTCCCCAGTTACATTTTAGTTGCTATAATTGCCCTATGATTACACAGCTATGGTTCTTCAAGTCACTAAGAGAAAAGGCTTTCTATCTGAGTTTTAGTTGTTGTTTATGAGGCAGACAGGGGCTTGCCCTGAGGCTTAAACCCATAAAAATGGGAAAATTTCCTAGCGTTGTTCATGTCCTCTAAGTACTGACTGCCCTCCAATAGCTGCCTTTTAATTGCTCTCCGGTGCCTTCAGTTAGTATTAGCATTTGTGGTCGATATTTACAGAAGGGTTGGACATATAGGAGTTATTGTCCTACAAATGTGTGTGTGTGTTTGTGTGTAACCAATCTCCCATGAATGACAATGGGTTGGTCAAGAAGACTTTTCCCTTCCCATTGTCACCAATTCCATGACTATTAGCTCCTGAAACGTAGAAGGAGAAGGGGTGGAGAGGAAAATCTAAATTGAGTTTAAATCTGAACAAACCTTCAAGAGTCTGGAAACCTGGAACTGACTAGATTAACTTTTCTTCCATCATGTAGAATGGAAGTTCAATTTTCAGTTATGGAATATTAGGAAAATTGCATTTTCCCATCTGCAGTTCGTGGCCTGAAAATATCTTCCCTCCTACATATATAAAGGGAATGACGTGAAGATGGTGCATATGGGAGGTGCTCAGTTTGTACTCAGTTTTCCTATCAGGAAAATGGTGAGGGGAGGGGAGGTCTAGAAGATTTCAAAGTCTATTCATGCTCTGACGTATATACTATTTGTTTTTTTAATGACATTCTGAGGCCATTTGCTCCAGTCTTTAACAGTCTTTTCCTGTGGAAAAGAGATGTGCATCAGGAAGTGGGGGGTCTGGGACCACTTTACAAGCTGTAAAGCACTTTATATATTTCTCGTCTTATCCTCCCAAGCTGTAAACTTCTCCTCACTGCTCCTCAGGCCCTACCTCTCTCAGGTCCCAGGTCCCACTGACTCTCTGCTGCCCCCATCAGAAGAGATCTGGGACTGCAGGCGGAGTCTGAGGTGTTGAAGGGGGGTGCAGATGGCATGCCTGAGAGAGAGCTCTGGACTCTCTGGATTGGGTCAGGTCTGTGGCTTTGACCAAAGAGGAAAGCAAGGTTCTCGAGTAACTGAACCTGACCAGGTTGACTTCTCTGTCTTATTTTTTTCCTTTTAAATTTTTATTTATTTAATTTTAGAATCTCAGTTTCTGTTCCTGCTTGGAAGAGGTGCATTGTCCATTGGACAGAGTCCACCTGTGTCCTACACTTTCCTATCACTAAGTGTTTGCCCAAGGCCAGGGGGCGGTGAGTGCCAAGCTCTCTTACTCCCAGCTTAGCAAGTCGTTGGGAAAAGAGAGCCTCTTTCCCAGTAATTCCAGCCAAAAAGCTCACGATTGAGCCTCATGGGGCTCTCTTGGGTCATGTGCCCACCCCTGAAGCAATCACTGAAGCCAGGGAGGCGTAGGGCTCTGATTGGCCAGCCGTGATCACATGGCCACACTTACAGTCAAAAGAGGGGGCTTTCCTGGAGGAAAAGGTGGTGCTGTTAGGAAAAGAAGAGGGAGGGGATGCTGGATAGGATACGATCAGCAGACCTCTACCTCAGGTTTTCCTCAAAATTCCAGACCTGGGGGTCCTCGAGGTTGGGTTGCCAGTGTTGCTTGCTGTGCGTCAGGCAGCGCGCTAAAGCACTTGATGTATTTCTCGTCTTGTCCTCACAACAACCCCACGAGAGCAGTGTTGCTAGAGGCAGAAGAACTGAGGTCGGGAGAGATTCGGTGGCCGCTGGAAGCGGGGCTGGGTGTGAGCTTCCTGCCTCCTGAAGGCAGGATATGGGGCTGCCTGGGTGACATTGGCCTCAGACCCACCTCCCCCACTCCTTCCCCTCTGCCTGACACCAAGGAGACTGTTCTCCTTTCATACGAGACAGAAAAAATTGGCAAAAGCCATACATTGAGACGACTTGATAAAATATTTCTTGTTTTCTCGAGTTTACATAGACCAAGTTTTCACTGTTGCTATGGGGTGGGTTGGCAGAGAGATGAAAATAAATCTGTGTAATTTATTTTTTCTATGCGTGAAGTATATTTCCGCTTGCTTCACACACACACACACACACACACACACACACACACACACACACACATGCAGTGAGACACACACACACATGCCCGCATATAGGCTTTAATAAAATACTTAAACCCCTTTAATGCTCTCTGTGGAAGGAATAAATATGTACTGTACTTTCAACTTCTGTTCTTTGAAATACCATATGGTCTGCACTGTGGGCTTAAAATACTCTGGCGAGCGGATGCTTTCATGCGGTAGCTGGCCAGGTGGAGCTTTCCCCGCCGATCTCACAAGGTTAATTAATCCTTTAAAATACAGCTGGGAGGGGCCCTGCGTCAGGAACAGGCGCTGTCAGAGGGAGGCGGCCCATTGGGCCTGCACCGGGCTTAGCAGTCAGTACAAAGGCGGCGGGCGCGGTGGGCTGGGCTGGGGACAGGCCCGCTGCCCGACGGCGCCTTTGATGAACGCGCGCAGTCACTCAGATACTCACAGTTTGCCTCCTGCATAATCAGGGATAACAGGCTGATGGTTTGCATGAATAACTAAGTTTGTCATTGTGGTTAATTTTCCCTCAAAAAGAGGCCCCCCGTATCACCAGCCCAATTGCATATTTATAAAGGGCTGGGAAATAAGGCAGAGGAGGCTGGAGGGAGGGCACCCCAGGGAGGTGGCCAGGGGTGGCCTGATCCTGGAGCCCGGGAGGGGTGCAGAGGGCCCTGGGGAGCCGGGAGGGGAAGGAACTGCCACCAGGGAGGCAGCCTGGCCTGCCCAGCCTGATTTGGGCTAGTCTCTTCCCCGCTCTGGGCCTCAGTTTCCCCATGTGTTCAAGGAGCATGCAAGCCACTTGACTCAGGCATCGTGGTCTTGAAGGGCCCCCATTTAATGTCTCTGTCAGCTCCAAATGAGGTTCACAGGGGGGCAGAGAAGCCGTCATCCGTCTGACTACTTTCAGTATGTGACTCCTTCCCAGGCCACACCACCTGTAGTGCTCCATGAACAAATACCCTTTAAGGTAAATTCTTCAGTTCTCTTGTGAAAAGCGTAGTGGCAGTGTGTTGTATATATTTTGGCATTAAACGTGTTATGTTATTCATTGTAAACATTTAAAATAGGCTGGACTTGTTTTGGCCTTTATTTCCCACTCTTTTCAGAGAAGGGACCAGGAGCCTGCCAGTGGTCTCGCCTCTGTCCTGAGCCATGGCCCCAGGGACCCCCAGGTAGCAGTGGGGAGAAGGGCTGCTAGTGGGCAGTAGCCCCGGGCCTTCCTTGGGCTGTCTTCCTTCACCCCGGGTCCCCAAGGCTCCCAGGCCCCAAATCACAGCGTCCAGGTACTCGGAGGCAGCTTCTGGCTCCAGGCCCTCTGGATGCACTGGGAGGTAGACGGGGCAGCCCAGTGGCTGTCCAGCTGTCCTCCCGCCTCTGGGTCAGGCTAGAGGCCTGGGGTGTTCCTGGGAGAGCTGACATCGTAGTGAGACCAGAGGAAGTAGGGCCAGGGCAGCCGTGTAGGAATCTGTACTTTATCTTAGTACAGTGAGGACCACCCAGCTGGGGAGGGGCTTCTTCCAGTTTGCCTTCTGGAAAGATCACGAAGGCTGCTGCCCCAGCAACATCTGCTCTCAGCCCCTACCGCCACCTCGCCCAGTTTGGGGGTAGAGGAGGTGCCGTGTGTGTGTGTGTGTGTGTGTGTGTGTGTGTGTGTCTGTCTGTCTGTCTGTCTGTCTGTCTGTCTGTCTGTCTGTCAGGGATGGAGTCTGCCCCTGTCCGCTCCTCCTCCCTGGGAGGCAGCCCTTAGAACCAACAAGAGAGGCCCCCGCCCGAGTGACACGATAATCTGACACAGCAGAGCCCAGTGCAGCCTCTCGCTGATTAATTAATGAAGCCCCCCGAGGGTCTGCCAGAGCCCTCCTTCAGTGCAGGCGGAGAGGGGGCAGAGGCTGCTCAGAGGGCTGGCGAATGGCTAATGGCTGTTGAGACATGATGTCCACTAAGCCACATCTGATTCTGTATTTAGTGTTTAAATATTTAATTAATTAAAGGTGCCAAATATTTTATTAAACACCATCAAAGCCACCATGACACTGCACTGTGCAGAATTCAAAGGCAAGCTCCCCGCCCTCCTCCCAACAGTGCTGTCAGAGCCCCTAGCCCACAGGAAAGACACCTCCTCTGGAACCCAAGCCTGAGATCCAGGGCAGCGGAGGCCCTGGGTGCCATTGTTTGGTTTGACAGTAGACCAGCCGGGCTGGAGACAAAGGGAGGGAGTCTCCCCACCCATGTTCTCCTCTGTGTTCCCTTCCCTCCCCTCTTCTCTACTCCCTTCCGACTCCCCCACTCTGCTCCTGTCCCCTCTTCTCCGAGTAGACACAATCAGGACTGGCTGCTGGGCCGCCCTGAGGCCATGCCAGCACCATCTTCCTGCCTGAGACGCTGGGATAAGAGAATCTGCCCCTGGACTGACACGCGACCCCGGCTGAGCCAACCAGATTCCTTCCCCAGGAGTTTTCTGTTCCCTCTGGCTAGGAGGTTCTGAGGAAGTGAGCTGGGACCGCCGGAGGCCATGTCCCCTGACACCAAGGAGAAAGCCCATCCACAGTGGGACAAATCTGCCATGCAAGGAGAAAAGAGGAAGCCCGAGACAGTCCCCACGGGGTCCTGGTCTCAGGATCTGGCTGTTCCTGAACTAGAACTACCCTGTTCTTTCTGGGGTTGGATAGGTGAGTCAATAAGTGCCCCATCTGCTTAAGCCAGGTGAAATCAGTTTCCTGTCTCTGAAATCAAAAGAGACTTGACCAATACCACCCATCCATAATCATGTAGCTTCTTATGCACACAAAAATGACTTTAAATTATTTAAGAGTAAATGATCATTTTTAGTAGCTGATACTTGCCAAGAAAGTATGTTTGGGTTTCCTTGAATATGGCCTCTGCTCTTCAGAATGAAGGGAGGCATCTAAGCCAGAGAGGAGTCCCTCTGGTGCCTGCCGCTTCTGCTGGTGAGATCAGCATGCTTCAGGAACTGCTGGATCCAGGGGCTCACATGCTGTCATCAGCTCTCTCACCCTCTCTTTCGGCTCTGCTTTCTACTATGTTGGTTCCATTCTCTGACAAACCTTCCTGTGGTAGTTCCAGCAGCTCCATGCCTGCATTATCCTTAAAAAGAGATATCCCTGAGGAGAGGGAATCTTCCCAGTAATGCACAAAAGTACTGGGACTGAATAGGGAAAACAGTGTGTGTGAGAGGGAGTGTATATAGGAGCTCTGTGCTTTTTGCATGATTTTTCTGTAAACCTACAACTGCTGTAGTTAAAAAAAAAATCATAAAAAAATTAAAAAACAAATAAACAAAAAGAGTTCTGGTACTTGCTCTGATGGGATGGGCTTTAGCTATGCATGGATTCCTGAGACAGTCACTGAGGCCACAGTTAGAACACAAAGTCGGCTCAGATGAGCAATGCGCCCGCTTCCAGAGGGGGAAGGAAGCCAGACGCACCCAGAGAGGGGGGGCTCCCCAAGAAAAGTCGCAGTGCTGTCACCACAGGAAGAGCTAGTGGATGCGGGCAGAGCAGGGAGCAGGAGGCAACGACAGTGACACACCCTGCCTGGGGACCTCCCCTACCCTGGAAACCTCACCCCAAAGAGTGCCCTTGAGGTGCAGGAGTGGAGGCAAGGCTGGAGGGGGGAGAAGGCACGAGCAAATCATGTGGGCCAGGGGCCTGGAGAAACTTGGGGGGATCTCCTGACCGTTCCTTCTGCTGGTGGCAGGGGAACAGGTGGGGAGGGCAGTCATAGTGGGCACTGAAGGAGACGATGGGGGGCTCTTAACAGAGACGGCCTAAAGGCCCCAGGACAGCACCTCCTGGAGGCAGGTCTGGGGGCTGCGCTGCCAGGGGACTGCTCAACAATCTGCCCACGCCCAGAAGAGGGGGACCTGGGTGGCGAAGGTTCTGAGCATGGGGAGAGAAGGAGGGTGTTCATGGACCTAAAGCCAAAGAATTGGGCATCACTGATAACTAATAATCAGTAACATGATTGATAATAAATGGTACTTGTTGCGCTTACTGTTTATTGTTGGTCTCCCTCATGTTTCTACTGGTGCGAACAAATCACCCCATAACCTAGTGACTTATTTTTCCCAGTGACTGGGGGTGGCTGCACTCGGCGGGGTGCTTCTGCTCCGTGTGGTGTTGGCTGAGCTCGTGCACATGGCCGCCTGTAGCTTGGCGCTCCGCTGGGGCTGGGACACCCAAGAAGGGTGGCATTGCTCCTGCATCCAGTGCCTTGGCTGGGGTGGCTGGAGTGACTTCTTCCTGGGTGGGCAGCTAGACTCCTTAGGTGGAGGCTCAGGGCTCCAAGACACCAAACCCAGAAGCTGCCAAGGCCTCTAAAGACCCTGTCTCACTTCTGCTCCATCCTCTCGGCCAGAGCAGCCCGGGGGCCAGCCCAGGTTCAAGGGGAATTAGGCTCCGCCTTGCGGTGAAGTGTTGGAAACTGTGGGCTGCTGTTGCTGGAGACCTTCTGTCACCCCCCACTAGAAAGTGAGCCCCACAAGGGCAGGGAATTTTCTCTATTGTTCGATGACAAAAGTGGACCCTGGGACGGTTCCTGGCACACAGTAGACTGTCAATAACTGTGCTGAGTGAGTTGGAGCAGTTTGCCAATGTTCAGTACCGACCCAGCCCTTTCATGGAAGACTCACCCGGTGCGAAGCAGTTTGCCTGTAAAGAGGGGGTGGGGCAGGGCCACCATGCATCTCAGCCTATGGCACGTCTGTCCCTGTGCACCGCCCCCGATGTATGCCCAGGTTTATAAAGAGAATAAAATAGACCCAAACCAACACGGGCAGAGTGGTGGGGAGAGGGGCTGCATGCAGCCCCCAGGCTTGGACTCCAGGCAGCAGGACCTAAGGGGAGTCCCTGCCTCGCTCAAAGACGCCTTGGTTTCTCCATCTTTAAAGTGTGCATTGGGTACTGTTGACTGAATGGGCTTGGGGGCCTTTTTAGTGCTGCTGATTTATGATCATGTTAAAATAAAAATGTATTCATTCGTGTATTTGTAAATTGGTGTTGTGTGCCAGGCACTGTGCTAGGTGCTGGGACGGGGAAAAGAATACATGGACGGTGACTTCACAGACCCCTAGCTAGGCAGGTAAAAATGACCCATATGTCAGGAGAATGTGGACCCACCTCCCTCAGGACTGAGGTCAGCTGGGTCCAAACGGCCTCCCTGGGCCTGTGTTCCCAGCCCTGGCTGCTCACTCCAAGCCACCTGTGGGGAGTTTTTGACACTGAAGCACCTCATCCCCAGAGTGTCCAATTTGATTGATTCAGTTCAATCTATTTTAGAAGCTTCCCCAGGTAATTCTAAAATGTGCCAAGGCTGCTGGTTCAGATTTCTGGAATCTGTGGGATTCTGGCTCTCCTCTCTTCACCCCACCACGTGCCCCAAAGCAGGGCCCAGCCCTTCTTCCTTGGTTTCCCTCCAACGTTCCACTCCCCTCGTGCTGAGTGAGGCTGTTAGTGGAGCATGGGGTGAAGGAAGCCGGCTTCCAGCAGTGTCTCTCTCCCACCAGGGGGCAGACCCTGTCTCTGCCCTGCTCTGTGCTGGGCTCCCTCCTGCCCTTGTAAGTGGACGCTGAGCCGTCTGGGTATCGTCTCTGGCCTCAGGAAACCCGGGGGGTGGCCCTGGTGGGTTCTGAACCTGAGCACCCTGGGAGGACCCCGCCAGCCTTTGGTGCAGGTTGGCTCGCTGGAGCCTGCTGTGCTGCTTTGCCACCACCCAGTTGATGCCGGCAGCCTGAGCGGCCTGGGGGTCCAGGGAACCCCTGCCACGCGAGCACCAGGGCAACCTGTACCCCCCCGTCTGAGAGGACTCAGGAGCCCGAGTGGGCAGGCCGAACCGGGAAACCACAACAGTGGGCCCCTGCTGAAGAAGGAAGGGAACTTGAACAAAGAAGTGTGAAGAATTCTCAAGGAGATAAATTGGGGGTGGCATGGGTAGCAAAGGACCCAAAAAATTAATATGGTTTCTTACTTTAAAAATTCAACAGATGAGCTGAGAAAGAGAATGATCCCTGCTGAGAAATACATGGGTGTCCTGGGAGTTCAAGTAGAGGAAAGTCTCATAGCAGTGAAAAACCAGAAGGAGATTTGGAGTACAAATCCAGGCAACCTAACATTCAAAGGACAGGAGTTTCAGGAAAAGGAAAAAAAAAAAATACATGGAAAACAATAATTGAACAATTAATTAAAGAACATTTTCTGAGCTGAAGAAAGACTTGATTACAGAAATTCACAGAGTTCCAGGGAAGATTAATTAAAAAGACGTTTTCTTAGAGGTACCCTGGTGTAATTCTGGAATTCTAACCTTCCAGACAAAAAGGAGTGTTACTTACAAAGGAAAGAAAAATCAGGTTGGCATTAGCTTTCTCGTTGGCATCGGCTTTCTCATCTGCCACCCCAGAAGTCGGGAATACCAGGGGAACAATGATTTCAAGCTCTCAAGGGACAATGACAATGACCCAAGAATCCTATATCCACACAAGGAATTATTCACATATTAGGGCAATGGCAAGAGGTGCCAAACATGCAAAACTTTGTTCCCCATCTGAGGAAAATGCTGGAGAAAGCCATAGCCCCAAACAGTGGATTGGGGTGCGGATTTCAAGTTGGCAAAAGATGAAGAAAGAGTGGGGAGTGATGAGTCTTTCTATGTAAAATTAAGTTTGAATGACTGTGCGTTTGGTCAAAGAAAAGAGACATGCAGTGAGGGAAAACCAAATAATGACTGGAAATTGAAAATTGGAGTGATCTCAGCAAAAACCGGGACCTGGGTGTGGGGGTAGGGGAGGAGGGCGAGAATGGCAAAAGGAAGAAAGGAAGGACAGGATGACTTGCAGCTTTCAGCTGCCTGGGCAAGGAAGGTGTCTTAATGGAAGGCACAGTTAACTTAAGCCTGATATGTCTCTGTAATGGTTTAAAAAATATGCCAACAAATTCTTTGGTTGTCCTCCTTTCAGGTGGTGCTTGATTCCCCTTTCTATGAGAGTGGGCTTACTGCTGATGATTTGAATATTACAGAAGTGATAGTGGTTGACCGTGAGACTGAGCCAGAAGTCACGGGCCTTCCTCCTCCTCCTCCTCCCTCCCCTCTGCCCCCCCATCTCATCACTTAATCTGAGGTAATCTGTGTTATGAGTTGCCCTCTGGAGAGACCCACGTGATAAGGAACTGACGCTTCCTGCGGACAGCCAAATGCGTGCGTTTGGAAGAGGATTCTCCAGACCCGGTCAGGCCTCAGATGGCCACAGCCCTGGCTGACGCTTGATTATAGTTTCGGGACAGACACTGAGCCAGAAAAGCCCAGCCAAGCCGCTCCGGACTCCAGACCCTCAGAAACTGTGGGAGAATAAACGCTTACTGTTTTCAGCTGCTGAGTTTTGTGTTAATTTGTTACCCAGAAGTAGATAACTAGTACATTCTATAAAGAAATACAGGTTTCTACGTTTGTTACAAATGGGAAGATAACTGTTGGTGGAAGTGGACTTTCCAAATTAATAGAAAAAAAAGAATGACAAGGAACCTGAGTAGGCCAGTGAAAGAAAGTAAGTGGAAAGGAAAAATAATGATAATTTAGGAAACATAAACTGGATGAACATAAAATTAGTAGACATACAATAAGATTGAATTAAACCAGGTACATAATCTATCACAATCAATTATGAATTTTCCTATCAATTTGGAAAAAAGACATAACATCTAGGCAGATGCTGTTTACAAGAGATACATCTGAAACAAACATAGGAAAAATGTTGAGAATTAATGGTTGAGCAAGGAGCCACCAAACCAATGCAGACCCAAAGCAAGCATGGTAGTGATTTGAACCTTAGTCCATGTGGGATCTGTTCTGGTTTGCTAATGCTGCTGTTATGCAAAATACCAGAAATGGATTGGCTTTTATAAAGGGGGTTTATTTGATTACAAATTTACAGTCTGAAGGCCATGAAAATGTCCAAATTAAGGCATCAAAACATGTATACATTCACCAAAGGAAGGCCAATGGCATCTGGAAAATCTCTGTTAGCTGGGAAGGCACATGGCTGGCATCTGCTGATCCTGGGTTGTCTTCAGCTCCTCTCTCAGCTCCTGTGCACTCTTCAAAATGTTGCTCTTGGGATGTTTTGTCTTGTCTTAGCTTCTCCAGAGCGAACTCTGGGCTATCATGTCCCAAGCATCAGCAAAAGTCTTCTTTCAACAGCCATCTCCAAAATGTCTCTCTAAGCTGCAACTGCTCTGAGGTCCTTCTGTTTGTGAGCTTTTATAGGGCTCCAGTGATTAAATCAAGACCCACCCTGAATGGGCTGGGTCCATATCTCCATGGAAATAATTCAATCAAATGTTTCACTTACAGTTTGATGGAGTCACATCTCCATGGAAACACTCAGTCAAAGGATTCCAACCTGATCACTAATACGTCTGCCCCCACAAGACTGCATCAAAGAACATGGCATTTAGGGGGACATAATACATCCAAACTGGCACAGGATCCCAGGAGCAAAGTGTTGAGCACGGCACAGAGAGTAATTAGGAGATGCGGAGGTCCCATCCACAAAGAAAACACAACCTTCATAAACACGTAAGTCCAGACAGTGTGGGAATCAAACACAGTGAAGGAAAACTGCTAGGAGTATTCAGAGAACACAACACAAACACAGTGACAACAGGGGGCTCAGTATACAAAGGGTCAGTAATCTGAGTGTCCATTATTTAAGCCCCTGTAGCAAAGATGCTGCTGTGGGAAACAAAAGTAGTCTTAATACAACAACTACAACAATAATGATAACGGTAATTAAAGGTAGCAAACACTGAGCTCTTACAATGTACCGGCCATGGTTCTCAGCACTTTACTTGTATTAACCCTTGCAGTCCTTACCACAAACCATATGCTGTGATTGTTACCATCTGTTTGCCAAGAAAGCCATAATCATTCCTCCCATCTCTGAACATATACCCTTTGCAACATGGCTTTACTGATCTTCTTTTTAAGAAGCAGAGTCTTTTCTTCTATCGAGTCTGGTCTAGCCTGTGACTAGCGGTGGACATGATGTTGTATGACTTCTGAGCTACACCTTAAAAGGCTTGCAGCTTCCACTCTTGCTCTCTCAGGATGCTTCCACCACGTGAGGAGACCTGGGCTAGCCGCTGAAGGCACGTGGTGGAGCGCCGTCACCAGGCAAGTGAACGAGGCATCTTAGACCATCCGCCCCAGCTGAGCTGCTGGGTGACCGCAGCTGCACGAGTAATCCCGGGCGAGCCCAGCCCAAATAGCTGACCCACAGAATCATGAGAAAATAAAGTACGTGTGGTTTAAATTTTCTCACAGTGGTTTCTTTGGTGATAGGTTACTGATAAACCATCCTGATTTTGCAAATGAGGAAACAGGCCCAGAAAGGTGGAGTAATTGGCTCACGTTTTCACAGCTGGTAAGAGGTTAAGCCATGATTTAAAGCCACATACTAACAAGCTGGACCTTATGAGATTATTTCCCACTCAAACTTTCCTTCCAGTTTGCTGCTAGCATCTATCTTGGACCATTGCATCAATATTTTTGATAGTCTCTTGACAGTCTTAGAAATATCCCATAATATAATATTGCAGACCGATTGCAGAGAGAAACCACAAATCTTGGGGGAAATGTAGGGTTTAATGACGTTTTAAAAAGTGATATTGGAGAATTGCTTGAATCCCATGCAAAGCCACTGACTGAATGAGACTACTCAACAATGGAGAAGAGAAAATTTACGAAAAATAAAAAAGGAGCATTTCAAAAAAAAAAACAGTTTGATTATTGTGGCAGAAACTCTTCACTGCAACCCAATATCATTCTCTGCTCACTGACAAGATCCCCATTTTTCAGGGTGATGATGTGCTCAGTTACAAATTATCATGTTCCAGACTCCTTTGCAGTTAGGAGTAGCTATGTGACCATATTTTGGCCAATGAGATATGAAACAGAAAGTCTACTTGGTGGAGCTTCTGTGAAAGCTATTGTTTTCCTGATAAATAAGGGATGGACTAAGCTGTCACAAACCTTTTTGCCCTGAGCCCTGCCTCCTTCAACTGGAACATGTGTGTGATGCTGGAGGTGCAGGAGCCATCTTGAGAAAGCAAGGCGGAAAGCAACACCTTAAGGATGAGAGCCGGGAGATGGAGGAGCCAAGTCTGAGATGCTTTCTGTGAGCAATGGCACCAGCCCATCTGTTTGCCCTTGGTTTTTTTTTTTGTTTTTTTTTTTTTGTCATATGAAAAAAATAAGCTCCTTGCTTGTTTAAGTTGCTAAATTGGGTTTCTGTCAAATGCAGTCCTGACTGGTACAAATAACAAAGGATTAAGAGAGGCTCTTAGGAGGATAGCTGAAGCCATCAATTACCTTTTGCAAAACATAATGGTATTGCAAAAGTCAAATGTGAAGTGAAGGGTATCTTGTCATGCTAGCACAAATTTTATTGGAAACATCATACTCCCCAAATTGCCAACATTAGAATCATTTTTAATTCAAATATCATGTACATATGGGAAATATTTTTGAGCAAATTTTAAATTCAAATATAACATACATATGGGAAAGTATACTAGTTATATATTTGTTCTAGAAATTATGTCACTGCAATTATAACCTAAGTTTTGGGAAATATTAGATAAACTAAATGTGTTTTCATAATATTTGGTTTCATGTTTTAGCATATAATGCCAATAAAACCTTTTTTCTGTTTACATGAAATTTTGCTGCCCGTCCTTCCCCCAGTGGGTTCACTTTAAAGTGTTTTTGGTTCTCCTAGTACAAATGTTCTTAGATAAATGATGATGTCTTGAATCTTTTTCAGAAAGGAGTAGGTGTTAATAGACAAAGATATAGAAGATTTGCATAATACAGCTAAGAGTTTAGTTTCTTATGGGTTTTACTCTACCAACAAGAGCATATATTAGTCTCCTTTATACCCTGGTCATTCCCAAACATCGAACACACTTTTACTCACCAGCAAAACCTTAAGCAATCTCAGCGAAATAGAGATTTTACATTCATATTCTCTGATCCTATCCTAATGAAAACAGAAAGCAACAATTAAAAAAAATTCCCTCCTCAAAAGTCATTGGAGAAAACAAACCTGTAATACTTGGGAATTAAACAACGTCTTCCTAAACATCTCCTGGATCAGAAGAGAAATTAAGGAGAACAACTTTATACTAAAATCTAAGGGGCACAGCTAAAGCTGTATTCAGAGAAAGATTTTATTAATAAAAAATAAAACAAAATACCCACGTGCATATTTAAGAAATTAGAAAACAAACAATACAAAAGTCACACACATGTAGTAGGAAGGAATTAATACAGATAAAAGTTGCAAATAATGAGATAGAAAACTGAAAATGGTATGCAAGTAAATGAATCCAAATATGACTCTTTTTAAAAACCCATTAAATGGACAGACTCCCTTCAAGCCTGATTTTGAAAAGAAGGAAGGAAAGAAAGGTGGAAGAAAGGAAGAAGGAAAGAAAAGAAAGAAAAAAGAAAGAAGGAGAGAAATAAATGTGGTTAGAAATGAGAAGGTAGTTATAAGTACTGGTGTGCCTCTTTATGGCAGTAAACTTTAAAAACTAGAAGAAAATAATTTCTAGAAAAATATAGATTACCATGGTTGACCCAATAATAGGTAGGAGAATCTAAGCCAACCAAGAATCATAGAAGAGATGGAACAGGAACCAGATCTGCCAATTTTGGAATCCTGGCTAATGCAATAAGGAAAGAAAATCACACAAGTAGTATACAGGTAAGAAGGAAAAGGCAAATGTAATTCAGATTTCTATGAAACATAATTTTGGGAATAATTGATATTTTATTCTAGTAAGTCTTCCCATTCAGATCCAGATACAAATAATGCCTTTAAACTTCTTTAATAAGATCTAGTAGTTGTCTCCTTTTCAGTGTTGAACATTTCTTGTTAAATTTACTCTTTATTGCTTTCTGGATTTTTGTGAACATTGTGCATGGATTTTTGTGGACATTGTTCAGGGATTCCACCCCCTTCCCCATTTTTATTCCTAATCAGTTATTGTGCGCATTGAAAAAAGCCATTGATTTTGGTAGATTTATCTGGAATCTAAAAACCTTATCAAAACCTTTTTAAAATCTTAATAATATTTTTACTGTTTGCATGTAAAGATAATTCTCTATAGTTCCATTAGTGCCCTAATTTACTTCCCTGTATTCTGGTTTGCTAATACTGCCCATTATGCAAAACACCAGAAATGGACTGGCTTTTATAAAGGGGGTTTATTTGGTTACACAGTTACAGTCTTAAGGCCACAAAGTGTCCAAGGTAAGGCATCTACAATAGGGTACCTTCACTGGAGGATGGCCAGTGGTGTCCGGAAAACCTCTGTTAGCTGGGAAGGCACGTGGCTGGCGTCTGCTTGCTGTTTGCGTTTCAAAATGGCTTTCTCCAAAATGCTGCTGTTGGGGTGTTTTGTCCTCTCTTAGCTGCAGCTCCTCTTCAGAATGTCACTCTCAGTTGCTCTCCAAAATGTCACTCACAGCTGCTCTGAGCTCCTTCTGTTTGTCAGCTCGTTTATATGGCTCCAGTGATTTAATTCAGACCTGCCCTGAGTGGGTGGGGTAACACCTCCATGGAAATAAACCAATCAAATGTTTCACTCATAGTTGACTGCGTCACATCTCCATGGAAAACTCAATCAAAGGATTCCAATCTAATCAATACTAATATGTCTTCCTCCACAAGATGGCATCAAAGGTAAGGGCGTTTTGGGGGCCATAATACATCCAAACCGGCACACCCTGTATCAATGAATATTCAGGTTATTTCCCCTTTTATTGCCTTACACACAATGCTGCAGGAAATACCTTGCAGAGCTGTCTTAATATGTTGATATTTTTGGGTTAGCAGAGTGGAGTTGTTGGGTCAAGGAGACATCTGTGCCATGGCCATGAGGGGGCACAAGAGAAAACAGTATCTTTCTACTAAAATTTTATTTCACTTTCATACAGACAACTAATCTTAGTTGATTTGGGGTTTCCCTTCTAAGTTCTGGTCCTCTGGAATGCCCAGGTGGGGCAGTGGGGAATGTGTGGTTCTCGTCCATGGCTCCATGTCAGCCTCAGTGACAGCGAGGTCCTGGACCCACGAGGGTCCCTTCAGTGCAGGCAGCTCTCCCTCCTCCTGGTTCCATGTGACCTGGGGGTGGGGGGCAGGGGATGGCCCAGGGCCTTCCTGCCATGCCACAGCCACAGCTGGACAGCTCAGGACGATGGGATGCCAACTGTAGGAAGGCATAACACCCAGCAGCCCTTGCCCTACTCCCTCAGGGCATGTGTCTCGGCTCTTCCCTGCCATTTCTCTCTCCCATCTGGCACCCACCCTTTTCTGGAGGGCTGGGCAGGAAGGCCTCCTTCTCTTCAAATCTCTCCCTGCCCTCCTAATGTTTCTCCAAATGTTCTGTCTGGGCCCAGTGTCCTCTTTGTTTATTTAAAGGCTTGATTTCAGGCAACCAAAACTGGGAAGATACTTGCAGGCTCCAGACCGTCACTTGTCTCCTGGAATAATGAGCTAAGAATGACCCAGATGCCTGCATGGGGTGGGGGTGGGGAGAAAGGACAAAGAGGAAAATAACAGGTAGAGAAAAATAAAACAGGATAATATGTAAGAAACCTCCTGCCACAGACACTTTCACTTGTAATGGACAATGCGCAGTGACTTTGCAAAAAATGGAGCAATTCACTCTCCTTCTTGCAATGACACCTGTATGAGTGTCTGCTCCCAGACAACCTTGCCAGCAACAAATGCTATTGGTCATTTGAATTTTTGTCACTGTCCTGGGTGCTGTTCTAATTGGAATGCCCCTGACACCTAGAGAGTCTTTGCACATGTCAATATTATATCTGCAGCTCCTTTTCTGTGAATCATCTGGTCCTGTCTTTGTCCATGTTGGGCCTTTTCCTTGTCCATTTGTAGGAGCTCTTTGTTTATTAGCAGCCAAGGAGGCCTGGGACGTGTCCGATCGTGTAGGTAGGGGCAGATGACAGAGGGCTAAGCTGTTGGGCTCAACCTGAGGCAAGGGGCAGAACAGATTGCCTGGGAGAAAGAGCTAGAAGCTCCATGAGAACATGGACCCAGCTTCTATGCACGAGACTTGTGGATGGAAAAGCGGGAGTGTGCAGGGGCGTGGGGTGGGCCAGGCCTGAGACCCTGAGGGTGCAGTGGTGGGTCCTGGAAACCCTGGCAATTCCAGAGCTTTCCCCCTGCCTGCTTCCATTTAACGCCCACAGCAATTCTGGGCATGTGCGTGATCAAATGGGAATCCATTTATTGGATGGTCAGGGAAATGACATTGCCAGAGCACAGAAGGAGCTGATGACAGAGCCAGGAGGGGAACCTGAGGCTGTTGATTCCCGGTCCTGGGCTTTCCATTCCACCTCACTGCCTTTCTGTTTCATTTTCTCACTTCCTTTCATTTTATTTTGTATTACATATTTCATTGTTTTTATTCTTTCTTTTCCTAAGGACTGGTGAATAAATTCCCACTAGGCACTCAATCACGGACCCTGAGATCACCTCCCCTGGTCCTTCCAATCGCCACTTCACGACCCTGGGCCCCGCTGGAGGCTGGGGCAGCTGGAGCGGGTGCTGCAGGGCCTCCTGCCGCCTGGGCCTCTGCTTCACCCGGGCAGCCTGGCTGCAGGCCGCGGGGCAGCGGAGGGGCAATGAAAGCTGGGGCACGAGTGCGCAAGGCCAGGTGGGCTTTTTACAGCCACGGCCAGAGGAGGTCATTCTTATTAGCAGGTTTTACAACGTTCGCTTCTGGACGCTATTCTTAGCTCTTTAAGAGCTGCAGCAGTACAGGTTTCCCGCTTTCTCTGGGCTCGCCCCACCTAACCCAGGGACTCCGTGAGCGTCTGCGGCTCCTCCCGCTTCTCCTCTGAAGAGTCCGGTCAGAGAGCCCCGCGCCCTGGCTCTCGGCTCCCTCCCTGGCGCGGAGGATTCGGCGCCACAACCAACGCTCCCCTTGCCCGCCCGACGCCACAGCCCCTGCCGCATCAGTGTTTGCTCTCGATGGTAGACGGCGACCCCCACCTGTTCAGAGGCGGGAGCTTGCCCCCACTCCTTCCTCAGCTCCTTCCCGCTTGAGCCCCTAGCCAGGCCAGCTCCCAAAGCGCCCAGGGACTTGCCTGCGGGGCCTGCACCCACTCGCTGCCAAACGCACCGTTTGCAGCGCTCCAGGCCGGCCCGGGTGGGATGGAGCTCAGTGGGCCGGCGTGGGCCTTGGGGAGGGGAGACCCGGGGGAGAGTCCTGCCTGCCACCGAGCCCCTGTGCGTCCTCAGCAAGGCCCGGGACCCTCCCGGCCACGCGGTCCGCGGGGGTCCCACGAGGGCGGCGCGGCGACGGCAGGTGAGAGATGGGCCGGCTCGGGGGGCGCGCAGAGGGGCGACTGTCCCGCGCGGCCGGCCCTCGGCGCCTCACCCTCTTGCCCCCACTCCTCCCCACCTTGCACACTACGCCCCCGCCGCCCGGCCACCGACCCTCCCCGCGGGGATGACTGCCGTCCGGCCTCCAGCTTCAGGCCAAGCCAGTCGGCATCCTGGCTCCGGGGACGCGGGCGGCTCGGGGCCGGCTCCCCGCGCCTCGCGTCCCCGCCGCGGAGGGCGCAGGCCCGGCAGGCGGCCGGAGGAGGTGCCCCGCGCCCCGGCCCGCGTCCGGTCCCGGCCGTGCGCGCCCTCCCGCGGCCCGATCGCCGGGCGTCTGCCGCCACCTGGTGGCGGTTCCGGGCCGCTGCGCCGCCGCGCGGGGAGGCCGGGCCGGGGGCGCGGGGCCGGGGCGCGGATGCTCTCTATGCGAAACCAGTCTCGCCCTCTCTCCACACACTCCCGAGGCCCCGCGCCTCGGCCCTCGGCCGCGGCTCAGCACTCCCCAGGCGGGGTGGTTCAGGGGTCGGTGGCCGGGGTCTCAGGCTGGCACCGTGGTATGGGGCCATGCTCTGTCACCGCTCTGAACCCGTGTACCCTGTGGTGGCCTTTCTGTTCCCTCCGTCCAGGAGGCCTGTAGCTGATGTAAAGATGGCTTGACTGCTCTGCGGACAAGTAACCTAGGCCTCTGGGCCTGCCGCCTCCAAGCTGCCACAGTGAATCCTCCGCCAATTGCCAAGCCTCTTGGGCTGCAGCCCAAACCTGGAGCCTCTGTCCCCAGGCCTCAGGCCTTATGGGGGGGCCTGTTCTCTGAGCTAAAGGGATTGGGTGGTGTTTGGGGGTGCACCCTCCCTGGATTCACAAATCAGGGGTCATGCTCTCTGATCCCTTCCCAAAAAATGAAGGTGCCTCATCCTTTTAATAAAATGAAAATAAACTCCTTAAAACAAAGAGACATTTGGCCACATCCTGCCCCAGGCACTGTCTTTGAGATCCTGCTTGATGGGTGAGCACGTGCCCAGGAGTCAGCCTCAAAACAGCCATGCAGCCAGGGACACCAGCGAGGAGGGGGCACCCCAGAAGCTGCAGCCACTTTGCCTCGGAGAGTGCCAGCTCCTATTCAAAGGTATCAAATATTTGCTTAGCTGTTCAACATTTCTTCAAACAATATACTCGCGACTAATTCATATCTAGACTCGATGTCTTCATCTCTCCCAGGCCTCGCTCCTGGATTAGCGTGTCTTGTCTATTCTGTAAGAAAGTTGTCCTACATTCTAAAAATAGGTCCCGGAACCTGGACACGGGCAGGCTCACCCAGCAGAGGCTTTATTTATGTATCTTGAGGGCCGTGCTCAGGGGACAGCTGTGACGGAGCCAGTGGACACACTCGTCAGGCAGTCAGTGGTGGGCACCCAGGTGCTGGAGGGGACTGGATCCCCTGAGATGCCTGTGCGGTCACTGCCCTCCAGAAGAGGCCGGGGACAGCCCTGCTCGCCTGGTCCTTGGACTTTTGAGGGGAACACAGGCCCCTCACATCAGAGCCAAGGGCCCGTCTTCGTATCTTGGTCCCTCTCCCCCGTGAATTTGGAAGCCTGGATGGTCCATGTATCCACTGGGCCCAGCTGGAAGCCGATGGGACGCTCACTGGGGAGAGAGTCTGATAAGGGGGGTGATGGAGGGGCAACACGCTGGGTCTCATAGCAGCAGTTCCCACCCCTGGGGCTGCAGGGACAGGTAAAGGAGCTACCTGAATCTGCAAGCCAAGTGACTGTGTGGAGCGTGACACCTGTTGGGGTGGGGACCCCAGGAAGAGGAGCCTGCAGAACAGACACCCCAATTACTCTGGTCCATCCCCCAGTCCTCTTTTAGGGCTCCCCATCCAGAAGCTGGTGCCGTGAACCCAGGTGGGTCAGCCAGTGGGCAGGTATGCGGAGGGTCGGGAGTGGCCAGCAGGTGTTTTCTCCCCGCCTCCCTGTGCTGTGGAGGATGGAGGGGGGTGAACACCCTCACTTTTCCTGCGTGCTCCAGCTGCAAGGCATCCACCAGCACCTGCCACTGTTAGGTGAGAGAGAGCAGCGGGGCCCTGGGGACAGGCTTCATTTGCTTCTCGGCCCTTCCTTCTCTGAACTGCTCTAAAAGAGGCTAATCAGGGTCGCTTTCATTTCATCCTTCTCCTGCTCCCTGCAGCACCTCTGCCCCCCACCAAGCCCAGACTGAGACCTCTTACTGTGTGCCCACACTGCACGACCAGTATGGGGTGCCAGCCCCTGGAGCACACGGTCCAGGCTCCATTCAACCAGCCATTCGGCAGGGCCAGCGCGGACCCTGGGGAAACAGCAGTGAAGGATTTAGTGTCTGCCCTGACAGAACAGGTGGGGAGGTCGAGTAGCCCAGGGGATAAAGACACCTGAGCCTCAGACTCCTGGTCTATAAATGTCAGTCTCCTAACAGGGATGACAATCCCCACTTCACAGGCTCGTTTAAAGACGAGATAATGCCGAGGGCTGGCGTTATGTTCAATGGCAGGGAGCTCCCCTCTCCCACATGTACATAGAAGGTACAAATCAAAGGGGGCCCTCCCAGGGTGGGGCTGAGGAGCCAGAGCTCCAACACCTGGAGGGCGGGGTCCCCTCAGCTGTCCAGGAGGAACAGGTGTGGATCTGGACCTCCGACTTCAGCTCTGTTCTTCTATTGAACAAAATAATCCCCAGAATGAGCAGGTCCACTTGTGTGGGAGCACCCAGTGATAGCTCACCACATGCATGTAAACTCTCCTCTCCCGATCTGGAGATGATATATACAGCCAGCTAATGCAAACTGAGTTTTCATGTTATTTTGCTTATTTTTAAGTCTGCTGGGTGCATCAGGCTGATCACTGTTCTGACATTTTCCTTCGCTCATTAAGAGGGATGCCCCTGGTGAGTTACCTGTGCTGGGCTCAGAGCAGAAAATAAATATCGCTGGCATCCACTTTCCTGCGCTCTCTGGGTGTAATTAAGAAAAAGGCACCTGCAGGAGAGAGAAAGCAGCATAGAAAACGTTCATGAGAACTCCCCAATCTTTAAAACCATCTAATGCCCTTCTCCCACAAGACCCTTCGGGATCTGTGGGGAACTTCATCCGACTTGGAACCCTATTACTTTTGCCTCGCCTCACCTTTCAGGGTCTTTTTTTAATTGTCATTTAGTTTTTCCCCCTTACCAAGCTTCTCCTCCTAGCTGTGGCGGACAGTCGTGATCTTGTGATCTTTCATTCATCCAAGGAGCCCTGCTTTTCTTTTGCCCCCACCCGCACCCCCTGCACCCCTTTGCCCACCATCCACATGATTTGAGTGGATCTCACCTGTGCCCCAGGTGGGGGTGGGGGGAGAGGACGCACCACCCAGGCTGGGCCAATGAGAGAACAGACCACGTACCCCTGGCCACAGCGATTGGCTCAGGGTGGGCAGTGAGCTAAACAGGACCTGTCAGAACTCATCCTGCGATTGGGCGGGAACTACCAACAGGATGGCTGCCTTCTGCTCAGGAGTCAGCCTGGGGCTGCAGCTGTCCCTGGTACCAAGCCAGCAGGACCCGCCTGAGATAGGAGCCCCCCGGGGGAAAACTGAGCCCCTCGAGAGAATCCGGGTCCTGCTGTCACTGTTTCAGGTCCAGGGCAGCTGCTCTTTTCAGGAGGATATTGTCCTTCTTCTCTCCCCTAGGAGGGAGCCCCGGACCTCTCCCACCGCACCCCATTCCCACCATGCCCAGCCGCTGACCTTGGGCAGAGATGCTGGCAGCTGAGGCCCCCAGCCCTGGTGGAGAGGCCCGCTCTGTCTCTGGGACAGGCACAGGGGTCCATCCCCTGGGCACGAGCCCTCTGGGGCTGGCCAGCATCACAGTCACAGCAGCACAAGGGGCTCCCGCCAGAGGCAAGCAGGGTTATTGGGCCTGTTAGTCATTTTTAAAGCCCTAATTTCCCGTTTTACATGCAGAAATGGTCTATGAATGGCACAAGAGGCTGCAGCGAGCCGAGCCCACTTTCCTGCTGGGATGGAACTGACTTGTTCCCACCTGTGCCTTTGGAGCCCAGGTATCCACAGCGAGCCACGACTGGGCCGGCCCGACCCCTTTCATCATTTCAGGATCATATTTGTCACCTTCACACTAGGCTTTTGTCCTTCAGCTTTGGGAAGGGCTTTGGAAATGGAATGACAGGCTCTCTCCTCCCCTCCCCCTGCCCCACTTTGGGCCCCTGTCCCCTCTCTGGTTATGTCCCCTTTCCCTCCATTACCTTCAGATGTGGTCACGAAATGGGAGTGTATATTAGCCACTAGGTGTGCACACCCCGACTGAGGCTTCTCTGACACCCCACTTTCTGCCAACGCTCTGTCTCATGCCCTGTTCTTTGCCTTGATGGCAGTTATTACAGTTGGTCATTGTCATTATTTTTTTGTTTACTGGATTCATTGTTGTCTCTTCAGGAAATTGTCAACTCTCTGAGGACAGGAACTTCCCTCTAACATATGCTAGCACCTAACTCAGGAAGCACCGTGCAATGGCTGATGGGTGTGCATGGGTGTGTGCCAGGCCCTGGCCGGGCTGCCGGAGGGTGGCAGAGCAGACCCTGCCCCAGGTGCTGCTCCCAGGAGGCTTGGCCTCTGGTCGGGTGGAATGGGGTGCATGGGGGAGCCAGGCCTCCAGAGAGGGTGTGTGAGGACCCTGAGCGCAGCCCAGAGGCAGAGCCCCGAGTTCTGACAGGGAGGCCTGAAGTAAAGGGGCTCCCTTGTGCTCCCATGAAGAAAGGGGGGCTCCCAGTATGGGTATGGGGAGAGGCAAGGCAAGTGGTGCAGCCCAGCTCCTCAGAGCTGGAATGGGTGGGAGCCAACCAAATCCAGACCCCCCTCAGCAGAAGGGTCTACCCCTCACCTGTCATTCTGGCAACTCAGCTTCTCCACGACAGCAGCCCTGCTGCCCACCAGCTAGTTCAGGCTCTAAGCTGTTCACCTTGATCCCTCCCCATGGTGCCTGCCCCTCGGGCTCTCGTGAGCCTCCCAGGCTCCCCCCACTGTCTCACATCCTGTCCTGGGTTATTTTTTCCTTCTAAGTGCATCTATCAGCCTCTCACGTATTTCTCAGTTTCACCTTCCAAGAGTGAGTCCATTAAGCCAGTCCGTCCCACCATCCCTCCTGGAGCAGAGCGTGGCTGCGTTTGAGTCAGAGGCCCTCCAAACAGCCATTGCAGGGGTCTGCGGGTGGGGTAGAACCTGGTGACTTGCCCTGAGTGGAAATCGTAGCAGGCTTCCTGAAAGAGGTGACCCAGAGCTGTAGGGGAGTTCAGAGTACTTTGGAAATGAGAGAATGGGGAATTGTATCCACTGCCCGATCACGATCATGTGTCACTCCTGCTTTATCTTCTGGCCCAGACTTCCTCAGCCCTCGGGGGTGGGGATTGTGGTGATATTTCTCGCCTGCCCTACATCACTTGGCACAGGGCCAGGCTGTGTGGCTCATCAGCACCGAGAGCAGCTGGCTGTTGAATATTTAGGCAGCGTCTGCAGCACCTGCATAGTGTCACAGGGTCCCACATGCAATGCCCAGTTCAGCTCTGGGGTAGGCAGGGGTAGCCCGGGGGATTCTTTGGCACCGAATCAGTGTGAGGCCATCCTCAGAGAGGCCGTCCAGGTGACGTTCCCATTCTGAGTCCGCCGCCATCGGCTGGTGCTAACTAGAGGAGGGTGTAGGGCACCCCTGGGTGCTCCCCCCTCCCTGCCTCCCCACCGAGGGCATTCTTGGTGCTCCAGAAGTATTTGTTGAATAACTGGTGAATGACTAATAGGAACTCTATCAACATTTATGGAAAGAGCAAACCATTTTGCTAACGTCCCCCAAGCCCCAGGCCACCCCTCCCTCGGCAGCACTTGCCCACCTTGGGGGAGAAGGGGCCTAGTCTTGGCACCAGCCAGCCAGGAGAGGGACACCTGCCTGACTTACCACCATGAGCCGCCAATGCAGGGCTAATGGTGGCCGCAGATGCCCACCCATGGCCTCCTCCTGGCCCTTCCTTAAAAGGCTCATCTTTAGCCTGGCTCTGGAGGAGCCCGGAGATGGAGGGGGCTTCTCGCTGTCCATGTGCCCCCCAGGAGGTCCAGTAGATGAGAAGTTAGCAATTCACAGGCACAGCTCCCCTTTCCCTGCCTGTGGACTCCTGCAAATGTGGGGCTGGTGCTTGGAATCCCAGATGCCTGCTAAAGGCTTCATCAGCCAGCACTGACTTGAACAAGGCGGCCAGAGCCGAGGGGCGAGGTTCTGCTTTTTAAATCTGGTGATTCCAGTCCCACCCCCAGAGATAAACTGGTCCACTTTGCTACCTTTCTAGACAATTCCTTCTGAAGCAGAAATAGTCCAAATTCTAAAACACTGGACACTGACATTTGGGGTTTCTTGGTGTTGCTTTTATACAGGAAAACTCGCTCTGAAAAACAACCACGTGTGTACACTCACACACACACACATGCACATGCACACAAACACTCCACTAGGCCCCTTGAAATCCTGATTTTCAAAATGCTCAGAGCCCTTCCTGATCTTACCTGAGAGAAGCTGTCTTTGGAGTTTGTTCCTAGTGAGTTTTAGAGAACTTAAAAAAAAAAAAAACTGCTGACAATTTGTCTCCTCTCATCTTCCCAACAGCAGAGGGTTCTGGGCCTTGAATATATATGGGCCTTGGCTGCATGCTGGGGTGCAGAGAGGGGGCAGTGAGGCAGGGGAGCAGCGAGATGAGGTGTGTAGAGTTTGGAACCCGTTGTCTGGGTTTGAATCTTGCCTCTACCTATTGCTAGCTGTGTGACCTTGGTTAAGTTACTTAACCTCTCTGCACCTCTGTTTCTTCATTTGCAAAGTAAGGATAATAAGAATAGCTTGACCTTGTGGTACTTTTGTGGGGATTAAATAAGCTTGTAGGAGTTGGTGGGGACGAGTAAAAGCCGTGGCGGTGGAGCCTGGTGCACAGATGCTCCACCAATATCTGCCTCATGGGCCTGACCTCCTCTAGGTTGACTCTGATGCCCCTGCTGTCAACACCTGGCCTCTCAAGGGTGAAGCCTGAGCCACTTCCACATCTGGAAGCTTCCAGTGTATTAAATCACGGGTCACATAAATGATGGGAAATTTGCCACATTTGCAGTTAGCAACTTAATGCTTTTCACACAGACCCACCCATACGAACTCCCAGTAAGCCCTCGCTGGACTCCAGGACAACTTCCTGCATTTAAGGTTCCTCAGGAACACGAGGCCTGGGCCGAATGGCTCTCCTTCCCTTCCCACCCTGCGTCCTAACAGGCCCTGCCCAGGGAGATTTGGGGCAGGCTGGGCCTAAGTGGAGGCAGAGATGATGGCTGGGGGAGCCGGAGGATGGCTGCCAGCTTTGAGGGCCTGTGAGGCCATCCTGAGGGCCCAGTGTTTGTGGAGGGCAGAGGGAACGTGGCCAGGAGTGGCCGGGCAGACTCCCCCCTTGAGAAGCAGCCCCTCCGCCCTGCCGGCCCCGGGCTGTCCCAGAGCTGGGAGAGGACAGGACGGGATGACTTGCAATCTAAACAGCTCTGAAGTCTCAACTCTGCGTGTCTGATGCCCCCCGGGACTCAGTGGCAGGGGTGCAGCAGTCAATATCCACTCCTGCAGGGACCAGAGGCCATGGCTTCTAAACCCACTGCTTGGCTGGCTCGGCTGGTTCGTTCCTGACTCCTGGGTGCCTGGGGTGTCCTTCATCTGTGGGGCCTGCCTGGCTGGCAGGGTCAGCATCTGCTTTCCACCTTCCTCCCAGGACCCCCATCCAGCTTCTCAACCCCAGCTGTGCATCCCTGTCACTCGGAGAGCCTCTCCAAATGCTGGTGCCATCCCCTTCCTCCGCACCCCCGGCCCCTGACAGCTGGCGTGTGTGTCCCCAGTCAGGGCCTGGTCAATGGACCTGAAACACAGGTGCACACTGGCCTGCCTGTCCACCTCAGAATATAACTCCAGGCTAGGAGCTGCTCCTCAGCAGGGGCCCAGCGGCCAGAGAGGTGGCTCTTCCATGGAGCCACAACAGCTTGGGAAGATAGCAGCAGGCAATCGAGATTCTCTCCAGAACTTTCCAGACAACAGTGTGACTATGGGTCTGGGCTTTAACGGAATACAACGCAGGACAGGGCCCTGCTGGGGCATTGGCCCCTTTGATTCTCGCCATGGCCTGCCGACCTTTTCAACGTTTCCGTGTGGATTGGGGTCAGAAAGGCTCAGTTTAAAAACGGGCAGCAGCAAGGTGGGCGGGAACGCTTTGTAGTCCCACAGCCTCCAGGGAACTGGACTTGATCTTGGAGTAGAGCGGTTGTCCTCAGTCCAGCTTGGAGGGTCTCAAACCTGAGCACATGCAAGATTTACAGTACAGAGCTGGGAACCCTGATGCATACGTGGGGTCCCAAACAGGTGATTCAAGGGGTTTTCTGGGCAATTCTCATTTCCCTCCGGTGGTGAAGCACCCTGGGGTGACTCTGAGGTACAGGTGGGGCTGAGGCCAGCAACAGGCCTCTGGGATCAGGCCCTCCCTCCTTCCGACTGTCACCTCCACTCGCTACCCTCTACCCTAATCCCTACACTTGGCCACAGAGACCTTCTCTCCACCCTCACACACCAAACAGTCCTGCCTCGGAGCCTTGGCTCTTGTTCTTTCTGCCTGGAATGTTCTTTGCCTCCTATTGTTAAGCGGCATGTTCCTTCTTGTCCTTTAGGTCTCAGCTCAACGTCACCTCCTCTGAGAAGCCCTCCCTGACCACCCAGGCTAAGTAAGTCCCTTCCAACATAGCACTTCACACATCCGTCATCACCCAAAGAGGGTCTCCTGTCCCCAGAGTAGAAGCCTCAGAAAGTAGGACCTGTTAGCCTGGCCACAGCACCTGGGGCAGGGCTGGCTCTCCATCAACACTGAAGGGCAGTAAGTTCTCCCCAAGGCTCAGAAGGAATTTAGGAGAGTGGACAGGACTGACCACATTAGCACAGGACCTGCTGCAGGGTGGTCCAGGGATGCCCTGTCTGTGTTCTCCCCACGTTCACCGTTCCTCTACATGCGACAGAGCCGGGGCCTGGCATTCTCCACTTGGGAGCAACTTCTGGCCACAGAGTCTGCTCTGCCTGTGGGAAGGACATGTGGGAAGTGCCAGGAGTCAATGCCCCTGGAGCACCCATCAGCCAATGATCAAGAGAAGTTGGTGGATAAAACCCCAGCTCCCTTGAGGGTGGGTCATGGCTGCCTGCACTGTCTCCCAGAGATCCCCTGTGCAGTTACCTGCACAGCACCTGCTCAGTCACTTGCTCTGTCCTGGCTCCCTTCCCTTCCCTGTCTCACGCCGCCACTCCCCTCTCAGTGCCTAGAAGAACCATCCCTGCACTCAATCTGCCGAGCATCCAGCAGCCTTTGATGGTGAGTCCACTTACCTGCAAAGGATGCTCTCTGGGTGTCCCATATAAGTGCCCTAATTACTGGATGTGGATAACCTGTCCTGAGATAACAGGAGTGAGCCAGTGGTCTCATTCAACTCTGATGTTGAGTCTCAGGATCCTGACGAAAGTTGGAAAAGTTACATGGTCAAAGGGTGCAAGGAGAATGGGGGTGTGTGAGAAGGAGAGCGAAACATGGAGCCAAGATGTCGGAGAAGCTGAGGCCCGTGGAGCAAAGAAAGTTTTGCTACTCCTCCCTCCCACAGATATTTCTAAGAGCTTTATTTTCTTGCCAGTTGGCTAAGAAGCAAAAAAAGGAACAATAGATTCAAGCTGAAATAATTTGCATTTATGATGAACACAAGGAATATCTACCTTGCATTTTCCTAAAAAAGAAAAATTAAACCCTGTTTTTAATTAACTGATAAACTATTAATCAAATTTTTGCAATGTTAGGTGACACATTATTCATTTAGATAGAATGACTGTGAACTTAAACTAATCAAATCTGATTTGCCCACATAGGCTTGATTGAAATACATTTTAACTAGCATATACAAAGAGAAAATCTTGGATTTCTTACCTAATCTTCAGAGTATACTGCTGAGTTAATAAGGGCAGTTTTTTTTTTAAATGAGACCACCATTTCTTCATCTGCATATCAAAATCAGGAGGAACTTAATTGCAAAACACATATTCCTGAAATCTAATCATTACACTGCTTTAGGGTATTTTATTGAAGCATGTTAAATTATGGACAGAATATTAATGATGGAGCTAATCAAACCCAATTAGTCACTTCTAACAATAGTCACATAAATATACAAGTCAGGTACTAAAGTACTGTAGATATGATGTAAAATTGTTAAAATATTAAATGTATGGGATATTTATGAAATATTCATGTAGAATTTAAAGCCAAAAATGATCAGATAAGTCACTTTAAAGAAAACAAGTTAGGCAGGGTCCTACAAATACTTGACTAGAATTCACGAGTTTTCACATCATCTCCAGGTAAATTCGAATCTAGGAGATTAGTGAGTCTATAATCAATCAATCAGCAAAGTCTAACAAGACGACTTACCATATTCATGACCCTCAATTTCACTCTCCCATCCAGAGATTTGTTTGGGGCTTTTGCTTTCTGACTTTTCCAAGGCCTGTTGAAAAAAGTAGTTCTGAGATAGTGTGGCCTCGGAAAAGCTGATCGAAGGGCACACGGCGTTGGCTGGGTCTGGGGACGTGCTGCCCGTGGTGCCCTCACCGTGCCCAGGGCGCAGGGTCGGCTTCGCAGCACAGCAGGGTGGGACGAGGCAGGGAAGCCGTGGCTGGTGGTCCTCCTGCCTCCGTTCATGGCTGAGGCTGCTGTGGGTGGGAGACTGCAGCCTGGGAGCCGGGCCAAAGCAGGCAGCACTGCATCCGGGGCCCCACCTGCAGAGGCCTCCCACCTGCTTCACTTCTAGCCAGCTGCCTCCAAGCCGCTTTGCCCCAGACCACAACACATCCTGCAGCTTCACCACAGGGTGCCCACCTGTCCGTTGGTGAGAGAGGTTGTCAGCAGTCACAGTTCACTTGACTGGCCCTTGTCTGTCTTGTCTGTCCTGGTGTCCAGTCCAGATGTCCTCTTCCTTCTCCTAGCTCTCTTTCCGGGATGCTGCCCTCCCGCCATCCTTGCCTTTGTTCTGTGCTGGAATCTCAGCTCTGGGAAGACAGCAGGCCTGCGGCTGTGGCTCTGGGCAGAGCACCTGATAAGGTACCCTGCAAGGAGAGCCAGAGGGAACAGGAGGCACTGTCATCTATCCATCCGTCCGTCCCATGAGCACTCACCCTGGCTGGACACTCCTTAGGCTTGGGGAGCACATGGATGAAGCAGACATATGTTGCATTTTCCTGCATAGGATGCCTGCCACTACTTTGGAGAATGGCGCCTTCATTTTCCTTTGAAGAACCACTCCTCCCCACTTCGGGTCTCCGAGGTTCCCCCAACCTGGAGGACTCCCAGCCCCTCTTGACATGTGGGCCCATTACTCAGTCCTCGTCAGTCAGTGCATCCCATCCCCTGGTCACTCTGGCTGATTCACAGTTGAGCACACAGCTACAGTCTAAGCCTGGGGCTTTTTCCAGAACTAAAAGGAAAGAGAAGCCCCTTTACCACTGGGGTGTCTTGGGAGGAGTGTTCAAGCCGCAACAGGGAGAGAGCCTGCCTGAGACCACAGCCAACGCAGAGGAGAGGAGACCAAGTCTTTAAGGCAGCCACTGAGCTCCTGGGTCCAGCTGTGCCTGGAACTTTCCAGTTACTGAAGCCAATAAATCTACCCTGAATTAGTTAGGGTTCCTAGAGAGACAGAACCAACAGGAGGTATCTGTCAATATGAGATTTTATAAAAGTGTCTCATGCAACTGTGGGGATGCACGAGTCCAAATTTCACAGGGCAGGCAGCAAGCCGGCAACTACCAATGAAGGTCTTTGATGAACTCACCAGGAAAGGCTGGCTGGCTAAAGAAGGAGTGACAGTTCTCTCTCTTGTCCCTTGAAAGTCTGCAACTGATTTGATTAAATCCAGCTGATTGAATTATCTCATTGAGGAAGACACACCCTTCGTTGATGTCATCAGCCACAGATGCGATCAACTGACTGATGATTTAATACACCAGCCTTCTGGTTTATTAACCAGCCACAAATGTCCTTGCAGTAATGGTTACTCCAGTGCTTGCTTGACCAGACACCTGGACACCATCACCTGGTCAAGTTGACACATGAACCTAACCATCACAGACCCCTTCCCTTTTTTTTCTTCAGCCAGTTTTTTGTCACTTATGATCAAAACAGTCCATGACTAATAGATAGAGGAAGGAAACAGAAGGGACACAATCTAGAGAGGGGCAAGAGCTCAGAGCTGCAACAATCCAAGGAGCCAAGTGTGGACACAGCCTTTTGGCTTCTGCAGCTTGGGCCACGGAGACTGGGGAAGCTGGAGAGAATTCTGGATGTGGCTCTTGAAGGACTGACAGGTTTGCATCTTCACCCCATGTGCCATTTTTAATCAGTGAGAGGTGGCAGGTGGCGTGAATGCAGTCAGGCAGGGGAGAGGGTAGGGAGCGCTGTGGGCACATGGAGGCACCCTCCGAGGGGTCCTTGGCCCAGCACGAGGCTGGAGGAGCAGTGACAGACATGCAGGGGTTGCCACATTCTAGCAAGTTTGGGTGCCAGACTAGTACCAAAAATGTGAGCTCTTTGCTTGCCAGTCCTTCTGGAAGAAATTCCCACCTCTCTGGTATTCAAAATGCTCCATGATCCACCCCCTCTGCAGCTGTAGTTCCACTGCTCCAGGTGCACCCCTCAATTTGCTAGTTCCCCAATAACTGTTCACACTCGCTGGACTTCTCCATCTCTCCCTCATTTCCTTCTGCAAGGCCTGGCTCCAAGACCACTTCCTCCATGAAGCCTGACCTGCGTCCTCCCAGCTGTCTCCCTGTTTTGGAGTCCAGAAGGTTGTTCTTGTGCATCTCTCGTGACCTCTGCTTTCTGTACCTCACAGTGCGAAGGGGGGAACCAGGAGCAGAGGCTGCCCTCACTCTTGGGTGCACACAGTGGCAGAGACACAGACCTGGGCTGTAGAGGCAGAGTCAAGGACAAGATTTTAGCAGATGCTGAAAATCTCAGCCAGAGATGAGCAGGGGAACGTGCAGCAAGAACACGGGACTCCTCACAGAACATGGGAGCGAGGTGTAAGCCTCGCTAGGGTATGTACCTGGGGGTGCAGGAGCAGCTCCAACCTTGCGCTTTGTTGCCAAATTTACATTCCCACCACGGTGTGTGAGAGCTCCAGTTTCCCCACATCCTCTCCTGTTCTTGATCTTCTTAGATTTAAAAGTTTTTCTTATCCAATGGATTGAATTTACATCTCCCCAATTACTAGAAACCCCATGTCCTTTTCAAGTAGTGTGTGTGTGTGTGTGTGTGTGTGTGTGTGTTTTAAAAAGCCATATTATTTTATTACTCCCAGCAGGAGTGGCCTGAAGGGTGGTGGGTGAGCTGGGCTCAGGGTGGGTGGGCTGTGGGGATGGCGATTGGGAGGCTGCAAGGAAAGAGGCTAGGGTTGGAGGCCGGGCCTGAGGGCGCCCCAGATTTGCTTGTGGGAATGGTGAGCTGTGGAGACACCGGTAATGAAGGAGTTAGTTATGGCCAAGGCCATGTTGCCAGTCCGATTAAGGCATCCTTGGAATTCCAGCTGCCCATCACAGCTGAGGTCCAGTTTCTCCATCGTGCCGTCAAGGACAGTGGGGTCCTTCTGGTTCCGCTTCTGTACTCGTACGTTAGGAACTCCATCCTGGATAGGATGCAGTTGCTACCCGTGCGTGCCTCAGTGGAGCCGGAGACTTTGCCATGTTGGAGCTGAGTGAAGAACTGCACAGTGTCACGTGGGAGTGGCGTGGAGGGCTCCAAGGCAGGCAGGCATATGGAGCTCCAGTCGCTCCTTAAAGCGATGTTTAATGCATCTTTTCATCACGTCATCCAGGTCCTGCTCTGTCCCAGGATGGGGCTTCCCACAGGAGGGGCTGTTGCTGTGGGCTTCAGGTAAGCAACCTCTGTGTCCCTATCTGTGAAATGGGCATAATGATGGCTAATCCAAGAGGTTTAGACAGTGCAGTCCAGCTCTTCCAGCCTTGTAGCGTCCAAAGCTGATGGGTGGGCTGCCATGGCCTTCCTCCTGCAAGTGGTCAGGTGGGGGAAGGGGGGGGCTGTGCTCTCATTTTCGTTGAGAAGAAATCCTGCATCAAGGAGACCAGGGTGCTATTGCAGGTCACGCGGTGCTTCTCCCCGTTTCCCCAGGCTTTGCTGCGGCGGGACTGGGGCAGGCCCATGGAAGGAGGCTGAGGAGGAGCGGTGGGGAGGTGGGGAGGTGGGAGGGGAGCTCTGTTTCCTGGGCCTGGAGAGCCTGTGCACAGCAGCCATTGCCAAGCAGTGTCTCCCTCTCCGGTTTGACAGGCTTCCTTCTGCTCCTAACGGGACCAGGCCTCACCCTTTCCTGCCTGGGGCCTGGCACGGGGTCTCACACCACCACAGGAAGCATTTTGTCACTGGAGACACACCTGGACAGATTATTTATTTCAGCCCTAGGTCCCCACCCCCAAGGGCCCAGCTTTATCTCTGCTTTGCAAGGCCTCCCAGGCTCCCAAACCCAACAATTCTGCTTCACTCAAGACAGGAAAGAGCCATCTAGGTGACCGACTGAATTTTCTGGAAGCTTTGGTCCTGGTGAACTTCTCTGGAAACAGCTTGAAGCTGAATTGTTAGCCTTTGAGGTATCATCAAGTATCAAATCACGGTAAAATGCACCACTTCTGAATGTACAGTTTGATGAGTTCTGACACACAGGTATACCTGTCTAACCAGTTTTAAAATCTTCCAAAATGTTTAATTTTGGTCAGTTTTGATCCTATTAGTTGAAGACATCAGAATGCAACTCTTTCCACTTAATGAGCAGAAAACTGATCAACATCAGAAAAGACTGGCTCTTGCTGGCTGGATTTTAACAAACCTTTGCAGAGTTGGTAGTAGATCCACCAGGACCCACATTTAGCTGTGAGGTGCCTTTTCAGTTATCCAAGCCATTAAACTGAGTATCAAAATAAAATGAACTTGGAACCAGGCTTTCAAATTGCTGCATTACAAAGTGTTAATCAAGATTTTCAAACATAATGAAGCACGTTCAATCACATTGCCACTTACTAAGAATATCATAATTAATATATTTGAGTGGGAGCAAAAATGTTGAGTTGCTAATAAGTTCCTTTAAATATTGTTTATTTTATCTCTATCTTATCCTTTTAAAATGTCTATTACGTTTATGTTTTCTCGTAAACACAGTGAAGTCATACCATGGTACATGTGTATTGGTGGTGTGCCTTTGTTGGGGTTATCTTAACCGCAGACCCTAAGACAAAGACACGGGTGCAGGTAGGTTATTTGGGAAATAATTTCAAGAAGCACGAGGGTGGCAGTGGGGAGCTGAGAAGGGATGGGAGCCTTAATGATTGACTTACCTCACTCTCAGAGAGCACCCTCTGAAGTATCCTGCAGAATGCATTCAAAATTATCTTGAGGCATGGGGAAGCTGGAATATTTTCCACCGGCTTCTGTCTTTCATTAGTTGAGAGTTGCCCTGGGGATGTTAACCCCCCGGCATTTTCAGGCTGTCCTGCATTTGGCGAAGCTTCTGCAGTACTAGACAAAGCGTTTAGTCCAAAAAGCAGAAAGAAGCAAATGCTGGTGGTGGGAAGCTGTCGACTTGTTTGGAAACTGCCCTCCCCACGTGTAGGTGAACTCAGAGATGGGCTAGATACGGTATTTGCTAAAAGGTCTGGGCTTGGAAACTTTTAATTTATTTTTATTTTTGTTATTTTGCTGCACAAATTGTTCCAATTCTGGTCATTGGAAACTCTTTGGGTTAGCTGCTGTGCCCTTTTGACATACCTCCATGCTTTGTTATTTATTTATTTGTGTATTTATTTGAGAATTTGTAGGTTTACAGAAAAATCATGCAGAAAATACAAAGTTCCCATATAACACCCACTCTCCACATACGCAGTTTTCCCTACTATTAACAATTTGCATTAGTGTGGTACATTCATTACACCTGATGAAACTATATTATTATAATTATACTATTAACTACAGTGCATAGTTTATATTAGGGTTCACTGTATTGTACAGTCTTACGGTTTTTAAAAATTTTTATTCTAGTAACATATATGCAATCTAAAGTTTTCCCTTTTAACCACATTGAGATACATAAATCAGTGGTGTTCATTACATTCACAATGTTGTGCTACCATCACCACCACCCATTACCAAAACTTTACCAGCAACCCAACCAGAAACTCTATACCAGTTAAGCACTAACCTATCCCCACCCAGGCCTCTGGCACCTGTATTCGGGTTTCTGACTCTATGATTTGCTTAATCTGATTATTTAATGTTAGTGAGGTCATACAATATTTGTCCCTTTGAATCTGGCTTATTTCACTCAGCATGATGTCTTCAATGTTTATCCATGTCATTGCATGTGTCAGAACTTCAGTCCTCCTGCCAACCCCAGTCTGCTGTGGCAACCCTCAGGAATTTTTCATTTCAGTTACTGTGATCTTAAACTCCACTATTTCTGTTTGGTTCCTTTTAAAACAGTTATTGAGAGTCTCATATTGTTCACTCATTGTTTTCCTGGTATTCCTTAGATCTTTCTATGTGTTTTCCTTTATCTCCTTGAAAATATTGAGGATCATTTTTTCTTAAAGACTTTGGTATATCTGAAGTCTGGTTTTCTTCATTGATGGTTTCTGGACTTTTCTCTGGTTCTTTTGGATGGGCTATCATTTTCTGTTTCTTTATCTGCAGTCTTTCTTTGCACACTGTATATTTTGATATTTTAAAGTGTTAACTCTGGGATGTAGTCCTTGAGTTGTGTTCCTTACATTTGTGTCCAGCTAGTGATATGACAAAGGTTTCCTTGCATGTCAGGAGCTAAATAAGCAAGGCAAAGAACGCCTTTCACAGTCTTGGGAAACTGTCTCTGTGCTGGCTGGTGCCCTCTTTCAGAGTTTAACCCTCCTGTCAAGATCAGCCAGAGGGGAATGCATATTACCTGGTCCTCTCCATCTTTTCTGAGCCTGTTGTATGCTTGCAAATTTTTTACTGAAAAGGGTGTGTGACTGATAAATGAATGAAGACCTCTAATCTCGAAAATTTTCAGAAAGTGGGGATGAAACAAATGGTGACTGGGAATAATAGGTATTTGATCTATCTCCTACCCTTGTTATTAGCAGTGAAAACGTATCTGCCCCACCTGGCCCCACCCATCCCCTCTTTCCCCTGGCATTCAGCCAGATGATGATGATGATGATAGTTTGGGCTTAAAACAACAGAAATTTATTCAGTCACTTCTGGAAGCTAGAAGTCCAAAATTAAAGTGTTGGCAGGGCCGTGCTTTCTCTGACACCTGTAGGGGAGAACCCTTCCTTGCCTCTTCGGCTTCTGGTGGTCTGCCTCACCCATCACATGGCCTCTTCTCCTGTGTCTGTCTGTGTCCACTCTTCCCCTTCTTATAAGGTATTTTAATTTTCCACCTGCTAGAACAAATATCATACAATGGAACGGCTTAACAACAGCAATCTATTGGCTCACAGTTTCAGCAGCTAAAAGTTTGCTCCCTCTTGGGTTGGTATCTTCCAGCTGGCAAGCAATCTTTGGGGTTCCTTGGCTTTTCTGTCCCATGGCAATGCACATGGTGGTATCCTCTCCTTTCTCTTCAAGGTTACGTTGACTTCCAGGTGCTGGCTGCTTCCCATGGCTTCTCTCTGTGCCCAGTTGCCTTTGCTTATAAGGACTTTATCCTTTCTGGATGAAGGCCCACCCTCTTTCAGTTTGGGCACCCTTAACCAATAATAGCAACTTCAAAGGTCCTATTTACAAATGGGTTAACACTCACAGGACCAGGGGCTGAGACCTGGATGCCTTTTGTCGGGGACATGATTCGATCCTCAACAGAAGGACACCAGTCATATTGAATTAGGGCTGCCCTCATCCAGTTTAGCCTCACCTTGACTAATCACATCTTCAAAGACCCTATTTCCAAATAAGGTCACATGTCTGTTTGGGAGACACAGTTCAACCCATAACAGATGCATACATGCCTTAGACATTTTAGTTTAATTTACAACAAATACATGTATGGTCACACGCCAATCTTTGATGGAGGGCCTATCTTCAGAAAACTCCATTTTGCTTACTAGGGCTTCTCCATGACTGGAGCTAGGCATGGGGGGAGTTTGAAGAAGAGACAAGGGGATGACAGAAAGGAATTGATCACTGGCAGTGGCAGAGCCAGTTCTCTAACTCAGGGCTTGTTGGTCCTGGGTCCCAACCCTCACAACAAGGTCAGAATGCCCCAAGCTTTCAAACAGAGTCACAATGATGGTGTCACTGGCCAGCATCCAGCCCTTGCAGGGGCCCAGACACAGTCAGCAACTGTGTTTCCCCAGAAACACTGCTCCCTAGGGGTAGACAACTGCTGCCCAGTTTTATTTATGGGTGAACTCTCAGCTCCTTAAGGACCAGGTAATAAGCTTGAAGCTTAGATGCCCCTAGAGCATAGAGAAAGACCTTATATGTCCCTGAAGAGAAAAACCTACTATTGAAATTAAGGTGTGTCCCTTTGGATCAGAAAATACGTTTAATGTAATTCCAGTCAAAGTGAAGGAAAACTTACTCTGCACGACTTTTATGCCTTTCTTTTAAAAGCTCTTGAAAGGCACTCCTCAATCCTTTGAATTTTTTTAAAATCAAGTTGTGGTATAATTTACACATAAAAAAAAAGTGGATCTGTTTAAAATATACTGTTTGATGAGCTTGGCAGTGGATACAGCCCTGAAAGTCACATCACAATTGAAATGCAGAATACTTCCATCACCCCCAAAATTTCCCTTGAGCCCCTTTGCCTCTCACTCTGCCCTTGGCCCCAGGGAACCTCTGATAAGCTCTCTGTTACTAGAGATTAGATAGCATTTTCTAGATTTTACGCAAGTGGAATTGTACAATATACACTCTTTTGTGCCTGGCTCCTTTCATTCAGCAAAACTATTTTGAGATTCATCCATGTGGTTTGTTCATATTTATTATCAAGTAGTATTCCATCATATAGTTATACCAGATTTTTGTTTATAAGTTCATGTGGTGGTTTGGAGCTCTATTACCCAGAAAAACATGTCCTCATACATAATCTATTCCTGTAGATGTGAATCAATTGTAAGTAGGACTTTTTGTTGAGGTTGTTTCAGTTAGAATGTAGCACCCCCTCAATCAGGATAGATCTTAACCCTATTGTTGGAGTCCTTTGTAAATGGAATGAAATTCAGACAGACGGAGAGAAAGCCACGGAGGGAGCAGCCAGAAGCTGAATATCAATGGAATACGGAAGAGAAGGAGCGGTCAAAAGAGACCGCTGTGTGCACTGCCATGTGACATAGGAACCCAGGACCAAGGATTGCCAGCAGCCAGTCCCAGAACACCACAGTCTGTGGAGAGAAAGTGTCACTTTGATGATGCCATGATTTGGACATTTTTCCTAAACTTAAAACCTTGAACCATTAAATTCCCACTGTTTAAGCCAGCCCATTGCATGGCATTTGCTTGAGCAACCAAGGAAGCTAAAATAGTTCACCTGTTGTTTTGTCATTTATGTTGTTTCCAGGTTTTGTCTATTGTGAATAAACAATGAACATTCACGTCCAAATCTTTGTGTGGACATATCTTAGTTTTCTGTTGTAACAAATTACCATAAACTTTGTGGCTTAGAACAACACCCATTTATTATCTTGCAGTTCTGCATCTCTTTGATCTCTAGCCAGAAAAAGTTCTTTGCTTTTAAGTTTCTTGTAATTAGATTTGGCCCACCTCGGTAATCCAGGATACTCTCCCTTAATTATATCTGCAAAATCCTTCTTTGCCATATTCACAGATTATGGGAATTAGGGCATGGATGTCCTTTCTTTGTTCCTAATCTTGGTGGAGTCTTTTTGAAAATGAGATTGAGGAAATTCCCTTCTATTCCTCATTTGCTGAAAGTTTTTATCATGAGTAGATGTTAAATTTTGTCAATGCTTTTTCTTCATTTATTGAAATGATCATATGTTTTTTCTGCTTTAGTCTGTTAATATGGTGAATTACATTGACTGATTTCTTTTGAAGACTCTTCCACTATTATTATGTATGTATTGTTAATTCACTCAATTTGTATATCATCAAACAATCAACAGAAGGTTTTGCTACACACATGATATTTGTATGGATCCTTTTCAGTATGTATTTGCTTAGAATAGTTGAAGTAGTAAGGATAATGAAATCCTCTACCATGTTGATTACAAACATAGTATTTCTTCGGTGTGTGCATTTGCTGGTGTATTAAAGATTAATTCTACAGCTGTAATCAATTCTATATACAGAACATTTTTATTGAATGCTGTCATATCATCTAAGGTCAGAACATTGCCTGAGGTCCCTCCCATTTGCATGCCTTTTAAACCATTTTCCTCCAATTTGACTTCTCTCATGTTGTCTAAGTTTACAAAAATAAATTTAAGGATTTCCCATCCATACAAAGACACTCATACATTTCTCACAAGTGTGACTCCTCTCATGTGGTCTAAGGCCAGATTGAGAGAAAGCTTGCACGCATAGTCCACATTCATTTGTTTTCAAAGGTTGGAACAATTGAAGGCTTTCCCCCATTGATGGCATTCATAGGGTTTCTCTCCAGTGTGAGTCCTCTCATGTGGTCTAAGACCAGAAGAACTGGTGAATGCTTTCCCCCACTGATGACATTCATAGGGTTTCTCTCCAGTGTGAGTTCTCTCATGTTCTCTAAGGCTAAAACAGTGGGTGAAGGCTTTCCCACATAGATGGCATTCATAGGGTTTCTCTCCATTGTGAATTCTCTCATGTTGCTTAAGGTAAGAACGATGAGTGAAGGCTTTCCCACATAGATGACATTCATAGGGTTTCTCTCCAGGGTGTGTTCTCTCATGGTTTCTAAGATAAGAACATGTCCCAAAGGCTTTCCCACATAGATGGCATTCAAATGTTTTTTCTCCAGTGTGAATTCTCTCATGTAATCTAAGGGTAGAATGCTGAGTGAAAGCTTTCCCACAAAGATGACAGTGATACAGTTTGTCTCTCGTGTGAGTCCTCTCATGTTGTCTAAGGCCAGAACAATTGAAGGCTTTCCCACGTAGATGACATTCAGAGGGTTTCTTTCCATCGTGTGTCCTCTCATGTGGTCTAAGCCTGGAGCAGTGTGTGAAGGCTTTCTGACATAGAGTCATTCATATTTTTCTCACCATTGTGAGTTCTCTCATGTTGCCTAAGGTAAGAACGATGCATGAAGGCTTTCTCCCACATCGAGGTCATTCATAGGGTTTCTCTTCATTGTTAGATATCTCACGTCATATGATATTCATACAATTTACTTCTAGTGTAAACTTGCTTATGTTGAGTAAAAAACTTTTCCAAATAGTTTGCTGAAATAATGTCATATCATCTAAGGTCAGAACATTGCCTGAGGTCCCTCCCATTTGCATGCCTTTTAAACCATTTTCCTCCAATTTGACTTCTCTCATGTTGTCTAAGTTTACAAAAATAAATTAGGTTGAGAACTGCAGTTTCTCAACATGTGATCATTCAAAAGGGAAAGAAATAGGGTTTCTTTCCCTTTTGAATGATCACATGTTGAGAAACTGCAGTTCTATATGTGAAATCTTCTTGCAAGTCATTTCATTTAAAAGGATTCTTTGGAATGTGGGATCTCAGTGACATGATGGTGGATGCACCTTTCCGGCAGATTTTTTGTATTGTTATCATTTCTCCCTACCTGAACTTTGGTTTTGGCAAAATCCTATTCCTTCTCTCTACAGTTCCTTTCCTTGCTCTAATTGGGAAAGTACATGTGATTTGCAGACCGAAAACCCCACTGAAACCAGATGATTGATGATCTCTGCCATTACATCTCTGAGCAGCATTCTCTGTGATGTGTCCAGGGCAGCCCATTCTTCTTGGGGGAAGTCTATAGCTACATCTTTAAAGGCCATTGATTCTAGTGGTTGCATTTCCAATAGCTTAGCTGACAATGGTCTTCCTCTGCATTTCCATGACAACCAGAAAAGCGGTAGTCCAGCAAACTGAGAATGGAGAAAGAAGTCGTGAGACTCCAGACTTGGGCACAAATTCCAGACCCAACTGTCATGAATTCCAATCCATCACCTTGGAGTAACTGCATCCAATCAACAGAAACATGGTGTGCTCCAACTGAAATATGGGGAGGACCCTCCTCTTCCAGAGCCCAAAGTCAGAAAGTCTTCACCACTGGTGGACATCGCTGACTTGTCCCATGGCCACAGGTGCCTCCTAGGGTGGGCCCAGGGGAAATTTCTGGTGAGGCCTGAGGCCACAATAGAGGGTGCCCAAGGCCAAGGATGCACAGGGCAGGAAGCTTCTGGCTCTCTTGGTTTAGCGCACCCTGTCCCAGCCCTCTGGCTGAATCACTGAGATAGTGCTCAAATTACTCAGTGCCAATGACTGAGCCCGAATGAAGTAGACTTCTCATCAGATTCAACATTGAAGGTCTAGAAAGAAGAATCTGCCAAAGGAGAAGCAGGGTAGTCTACTTCCATGCCCAGAATTCTCTATCCATATCAACACTGGCACCTGGGCTTTTCTCCCCACTCCCTCCCATCTGGGCAAGCCTGAATGATATTTAAATGCTAAATTAAATGTCCTTGTCAGATTTTGGCATTAGATTTTGCTGGTTTCACAAAACAAGTTTGGAAGTGTTCATTACGCTTCTATTTTCTGAAAGGGTTTATAAGATCAGTGTGAATTCTTTCTTGAAAATTTGATAGAATACACCAGTTAAACCATTTGGGCCTGGAGTTTTCTTTGTTAGAAGGTTTTCAACTTAAAATTCAATGTCATTAATAGATGTGTAGGACTATTCAGATTTTGTTTCCTCTTGTGTCAGTTTCAGCAAGTTGTATTTTTCTAGGAATTTGTCCATTTCATCCCAGGTTTCAAATAGGTTGACATGAAGTTATGAATAATATTCTCTTATTGTTTTATAATGTCTGTAAGAGTAATAGTGATAGTTCCTCTTTCATTCCTGTAAATGTATGTATTCTCTTCCCTTTGTCTTGATCAGTCTAGCTAGATGTTTATTCATTTACTGATCTTTCTATGAAGAACCAAAATAAATATTTGTGGAGCAGCCATGAGACCAAATCATGGTGAGGAGCCAAGCTCAGCTGGATCTCATGCCTGAAGCTGATCCACCCAGCCAAGCATAGCCTAGGTTGGCCAAACCCCCTGTTCTGGTTTGCTAATGCTGCCATTATGCAAAATACCAGAAATGGATTGGCTTTTATAAAGGGGGGTTATTTGGTTACAATTTAGAGTTCTAAGGCCATAAATTGTTCAAAGCAAGGCATCAACAAGAGGATATCTTTACTGAAGAACAGCTGATGGCCTCTGGAACACTTCTGTCAGCTGGAAGGCACGGGGCTGGCATCTGCTGCTCCTTTGCTCCCAGGGTGCATTTCAAAATGACATTCCCCCAAATGTCTCTGGTTTTCTCTTAGCTTCTCCAGGGCAAACCCTGGGCTTCATCTCTTAACTTAGCATCTCCAAACATCCTTCTGTCTGCATCTCCAACCATCTCTAAGCATCAGCAAGTATATGGGTCTGTGTTAGCTCTTAGCTTCTCTCTTAAATACTACAGTGAACTAATCAAGACCCACACCTCCATGGAAATAATTCAATCAGAGTTTCCACCCTAATCACCAGACTAATCAGTTGCCTTTTTTTCTGGGGGACATAATATATCCAAACTGGCACATCCCACCCCCTGGATCCCAAAAAGACATTGTCTTTCCATATACAAAATACATTCATTCCATCACAATATCACAAAGGCTTGAATCATTTCCGTAACAATTGGTAAGTACAAGATCTTATCAAAATCAATTACAGGCATGTTCTGTCCTAAGGCAAAATTCCCCTCTAGCTGTGGACCTGTGAAACTTAGAACAAGTTATCTGCTGCTAATATACAAAGGAGAGACAGTCAAAGGATAAATGTCCTCATTGCCATAGGGAGAAACTGAAAGGAAAACAGGGTTCAAAGGTCTGTAACAGTTCTGAAAACTCACAAAGCAAACTCCATTAGATTTCAAAGTCTGAGAGTCATTTATTGAATGATATTTTATCCTTGGAGCTTGAGAGAACAGGAGTCCAACCCTTTCCAAGGGCCTTCATGGCAGCCCTTTTCTCTCTAAATGCTGAGGTGAGTGCTCCAACACATCCACATATTAGGGAGACCACCTTCTTGGCCCCAGCCTCCTCAAACCTCAGGGTGCCACCCGGACTCTGCATCTCCAGGGCGAAGGCTCTCCCCTCTCTGAACAGTGGGGTGGTGGCCAGGCTCTCCCCAGTCCCTGGGGAATGTGCTCCACCCTCTCCAAGGCCTGGGGTGGCAGCAGTCTTCCTGAGCATAGAGGCAGGAGGCCAGCCCTCTGCCTCCAGGGCAAACTCACTATTTCCATGTGCATGGGTTGCTCTGCTCTCCTTGCCTGAGATTTCTTGCCTTCAGACCTTGGCTTCCATGGTTCTGCCTTCTCTGAAGAAATGCTTCCTTCTATCTGTCCCTTTTCTGTCCCTTTTAGTCCAGACTTTCAGTGGTTTTGTTTATACAGATCTCACAAAAAATTTGTTGGCTTGACATGCAACATACAGGGGTCAAAACCATCAGACAATAGGACTTTCCACAAATCCTTTCTGGATAATTCCATCTCCAATCCTGGCTTGTACTGAAATGACTGGCTGGTTCCAGGTTTCGTTATATCTTCAGGTGGGGATGTAGCCTCTGGGGTTTCACTTTCTGAGGCCCAGAGTTTTCCAGACCGTAAAGTTCTGGTTTCTTTGTCCCCAAGAGTTCAATTCTCAGCCAATATCTTTCCTCTCACATTTTACTATAAGCTACAGAAAGCCAGGCTGCATTTTCAACATTTAGTTTGGAGATCTTTACAGCTAAGTATCCAAGTTCATCACTTCCAAATTCTGCCTTCCATTCAACACCAGGACCCAATTTTGCCAAATTCTCTGCCACTTTAAAATAGGAATCACCTTTCTTCCAGTTTGCAATGACACATTCAATATTTCTGTCTAAGGCCTCATCATCTTTATAGTCCGTATTTCTACCAACAGTCTCTTCAAAGCAGTCTAGGCCTTTTCTATCAAGCTCCTCACAGTTCTTCCTGAATCTTCCCCTTGTCAATTTAAAAAGTCATTCCAACATGTTTGGTATTTGCAAATTCAGCAGCACCCCACTTCTTTGGTACCAAAATCTGTTCCAGTTTGCTAATGCTGCCATTATAAAAGATAACAGAAATGGATTGGCTTTTATAAAGGAGGGTTATTTGGTTACAAATTTAGAGTTCTAAGGCCACAAAAGTGTTCAAACTAAGGCATCAACAAAAGGATACCTTTACTGTAGAATGGCCAATGGCATCCACAACACCTCTGTCAGCTGGGAAGGCATGTGACTGGCATCTGCTGCTCCTTTGCTCCCAGGTTGTGTTTCAAAATTGCATTCCCCAAAATGTCTCTGGATCTCTCTTAGCTTCTCTGGGACAAGCTCTTGGCTTCATCTCTTAGCTTAACATCTCCAAACATCCTTCTGTCCGCATCTCCAACCATCTCTGAGCATCAGCAAGCATCTGGGTCTGTGTCAACTCTTAGCTTCTCTCTTAAATACTCCAGTGAACTAATCAAGACCCACCCTGAGTGGGCTGGCTCCACACTTCCATGGAAATAATTCAATCAGACGTTCCACCCTAATCAACAGACTAATCAGTCTGCCCCTGCTAGATTGCATTAAAGAATATGGCTTTTTTCTGGGGAACATAATATATCCAAACTAGCACACCCCCTTACCCCCCACCCTCTACCAACCTCCACCTCCATCCTCACCTCATCAACTCACAGACACACAAGTGAGAATAAATGATTGTCATTTTAAGCAACTGAGTTTTGGAATGGATTACTAAGCAGTGACAGCTGACTGATTCACTTAATCGGTGTCACGCTTTATTTAACCAGTTCCTTAGTGATGGACATTTAGAAGGAGCTTATTCCAAGCAAAGCCTGGCCCATTTTTATGAAAAATTTCTGTAAGATCTATTTTTTATAAATGTGATTTTATTAAGCTATATTCACACACCATATGATCCATCCAATGTATACAATCAATGGCTCACTGTAGCATCATATAGTTGTGCATTCATCACACAATTAGAACTTTTTCATTATTCCAAAAAATAAAATAAAAACTATATAAAAAAAACTAAAAATAAAACAAAACACCCCAAATATCCCATAGCCTGTATCCCCCCCTATTATTTATATATTTTTTGTCTTTATTTTATTATTCATCTGCCCATACACTGGATAAAGGGAGTGTCAGTCACAAGGTTTTCACAATCACAGGGTCACATGATAAAAGCTATCTAGTTATACCTTCATCATCAAGAACCAAGGTTACTGGATTACAGTTCAACAATTTCAGGTATTTCCTTCTAGCTATTCTAATACATGAAAAACCTAAAGTAATATCTATATAATGCATCAGGATAACCTACAGAATGATTTCTTGACTCTATTTGAAATCTCTTAGCCATGGAAACTTAATTTTTTTAGCTTTGTCATTACAGAAATAAGTTTAATAAGGGCAAGTCTCGAGATCAAGGGATTGGCTTATTAAATTGGTAGCCCTTATTGCTTAAGAGAATAGCAGGAATTCCCCTGGTGGGGAAGTTTAATATTGCCACATTTTTCCCCAATCCCTAAAGGGGACTTTGCAAATACTTTTTTATTTTCTGTCCAAATTATTCTGAGATGTATTGGGGTACTACATTAGCCTGTATAGAATAACAAGATCTCATTCCCTATTCTAGGTTTCATGTATACACATTGTTTACATAAACTGACCAGACAGATTAAATTAGACACTGTACTACAGCAAATATAAAATTTGTACCAAATAAACCTTTATTCCTTTGTTATTACATGGAAGTTGAAGTTTTAAAATACAGTCAATATCATCCTTCACCCTGTATTCTAATTTACCTTAGTCCTAACCAAGTCAATTTCATTCACATCTCTAATTGTAGTCTGATCTCTTTTTCAGCTTCTTTAACAGTTGCTGTACAGAGTTAGAGCTGCAGTACTCTAACTCTGAGTCTCAGGTGTCACACAGATACCCAATTTTCCAGGGAACTACCAGGTTATACACAAAGAGCTCAGCATCTCAGAATTTAGAAATAAGAGTTAAACCTCAAGAATAGATGTGACTGCTATAGGAGCTTACAAACTACGAATCCTTACAATAAGCCATATTGAACATTCTTTATTCATTAATCAATGACTGACCAATCTCTGCCCCCATCTATCTCCTGATAACCTGTGCTCTCAAATTCCATTCTCAGCATTTGCTCATTATAGTTGGTTTACATTAGTGAGGCCTTACAATATCTTGCTTATTTCACTCAACATAATGTCCTCAAGATTCATTTTCACCTAGTTGCATGCCTCACGACTTCATTCCTTTCTGCAGCTACACAATATTCCATCGTACGTATACACCACAGTTCACCCTTGTGCTTATCAGTCAATGAACTCTTAGCCCTCCTCCATCAGTTGCAAATTGTGAGTACTGATGCCATAAACATCAGTGTGCAAATGCCTATTTGTGTCCCTGCTTTCAGTTCCTCCAAGTATACACCACATAACGGGGCCTCCTGTGGAACCACCATACTGCCCTCCAGAGGGGCTGCACTAGTCTACCTCCCTACTAACAGTGAATAGCTATATCCCTCTCTCCCCATTTTCTCTAGCACTTGTATCTTTCTGTTTATTTTTTAAACATTTTTATTCACATACCATACAATCCATCCTAAGTGAACTATCAGAGGCTCCCGAGATAATCACATAGCTATGCATTCAGCACCACAATCTATATGAGAATATTTCCATTTCTTCCACAAAGAAGTAAGAAGAGGGAAAAAAAATTTAAAAGTAAAGAACAAACAAATAAAAAGGAGACAGCCACCACCATAACAAGAATCTCATATACCTCCGTTATATTCCCCTCTTATTGACATTTAGCTTTTGTATATTGCCTTTGTTACAATTAATAAGAGAATATTACACTGTAACTGTTAACTATAGACCCTAGTTTACATTGAGTGTACTTTTTCCATATACCATCCCATTTCAACACCTTGCAATGGTGACATTCATTTGTTCTCCTTTAGGTAAAAACTTTCTTATATTTGTACATTTAATCACCATCATTGTCCACTCTAGGTTTCGCTAAGTTATACAGTCCCAGTTTTTATCCTCCATCTTTCCTTCTGGTGTCATACATAGCCCTAGCTTTCCTCTTTCAACTATACTTACACTTAGCTTTGTTCATTATACCTACACTATTGTGCTACCATCCTGTTGAATATTCTGTACTCCTTCAGCATCAAATGCCCATCTCTACCCTCTTTCTATCACCTGATAGCCTATACTCTTAACTTTAACTCTCAGAGTTTGATCATTATAGTTAGTTCATATTAGTGAGATCATACAGTATTTTCCTTTTGTTTCTGGTTAATTTCACTCAACATAATGTCCTTAAGATTCATCCACATTGTTGTATGTGTCATGACTTTATTCCATCTTACAGCAGCATAATATTCCATTGTATGTGTACACCACAGTTTGTTTATCCACTCTTCCATTGATGGACATTTGTGCTGTTTCCATCTCTTGGCAATCGTGAATAATGCCACTATAAACCTTGGTGTACAAATGGCTGTTCACGTCCCTGCCTTCAGTTCCTCTGAGCACATACCTAGTAATGGGATAGCTGGTCCACAGGGCAATTCTATACTTAGCTTCTTGAGGAACTGCCACACTGCCTTCCAGAGTGGCTGCACCATTCTACATTCCCACCAACAATAAATAAGTGTGCCTTTTTCCACATCCTCTCCAAGGGGTGTAGTTTTCTGGGTGTTTTTTTTTTTTTTTTTTTTTGATAATGACCGTTCTAGTAGGTGTGAGATGATATCTCATTGTGGTTTTGATTTGCATTTCCCTAATAACTAGTGAAATTGAGCATCTTTTCCTATGTTTTCAAGCCTTTTGTATTTCCTCTTTGGAAAAGTTTCTGTCCATGCTTTTTGCCCATTCCTTAATTGAGTCCTTTGTCTTTTTGTTGGTGTTGTAGGAACTCTTTATATATTCTGGATATTAAACCCTTATTTGATATGTGATTTCCAAATATTATCTCCCATTGTATAGGCTGCCTTTTCAGTTTCATGACAAAGTTCTTTGATGTGCACAAGTGTTCAACTTTGAGGCATATAAGATCTATTTTTAAAAGAATTGCAGAGTCAAAGGGTTTGTACATTTAAAATTTTAATACATACTACTAAGTCATGCTCCACAAAGCTATGCTGTTTATAAACCAGCAGTTTATAAGCATGTTTTTCCCAATACTCTCCAATACCAAATGTTCCAATCTTTGAATATTTCAGATTTCATCAATCTGATAAATGAAAAATAATATCTATTTAACTTCCATTTCCCTGAGCACTGGAGAGGTAATTTTCAATATATTCATTGGTCATTCACATTTCTTCTCTGAATTGTCTGTTCATGTTCTTTATCCACTTTTATAGTAAATATTTTGTCTTTTCCTGATTATTTGCAGGAGATTCTTATAGGTTCTGGATATTGATCTTTTATCTGTTAAGGATATTGCAAATGTTTTCATTAATTCTGAGGCTCTTTTTAAACTTTGTTTACAGTATCTTTTGCTGGAGAGAAATTTAATATATTGTCAATTTTTTTCTTTATGGCTACTAGATTTGCTTAAGAAGTCTTTTCCCATCCTAAGATTATATAAAAATATTCTATTGTATTTTCTTTTAGTATGTTTATTGTTTTAGGTCTTTAAATCATCCGACATTTATTTTTGGGTCATTTTTTTCTTTTTAGTTAAGTATAAGATTCTTTCCTATGTAATTATGGACTATGTAATTATTCCAACAGCATTTATCAGATGCTCCCTTTCTTCTTCCTTAATTTGAAATGCCACATTTTCATTGTAATTAAATTTTAACCAAGGGTCATTTCTAGAATTTGTGTTCTATTCTACTGATCCCTCCTTATGTCAATACCATGTTCTTTGATTGCTGATGTCTTAAACTGTATTTTGGTATCACAGGGAAAGTACTCCCAACTGCTCTTTTAAAATATTTTGCTATTCTCTACCAGATGACCTTGAGACTATTAAATTCATAACAAAATCCACATGGGATTTGGTTAGGGAATGCATCAAATATATAAATTTGTCTGTAGAGGATCATTGCTTTCCAGAACTGAGTCACTGGATCAAAATATATGATTTTTATATATTGATTTTTAGAAGTTCCTATTTCAGTGATAATCAGTGAAACTTATTTGGTTTTTGTTCGTGTAGTTCCTGCACGGTTCTTTTCAGGTTTAGTTCTAGATATTTTAGAGTTTTGTTTTGTTTTGTTTTTGTTCTGAAATGAATCTATTGACAAGAAAATTTCTTTTTGATGTATTAGACCAATAATCAGGTTAAATAGCTTTAATGACATGATTCCATTTTCTGTGAAATAAAGTATATCTGTGTATATGAATGGCTACTTATACAGAAAAGGACTGGGTATAATTGCTTGCTTAGTTCTCTGCCTCCACCAGGTTAATTTCTTTTAGGTGTGAATCCTCTCAAGAGAATCTGCTTGGCCCCACTACTTGTCCAAACTTTTCACTAGAGACCTATCCAGACTTTAGTGCAGCTTTCCCTAATGCTGGGCTGTGTCCCTGGGTTGACCGTTGACCCCATCCTGAGTTCTTACCTATTAGGAGGCCATACTGTCTAAACTACAAAATTTGCTATTTTCAGAAAGACCACACAACTGCCTGGCTTCCTTCCATCAGCCTGTTGCTCGACCCTTGTCCTTTTTCAGATCCAACTCAGCGATGTTCCAGTTCCCCTTTTCCCTTTCAGACTTTCTCAGTAGTTTTATATGACCCCACTTCCTTTCCTTCTTGTACCCTTTAGAAGAACTAACTAATCGGGGTTGAAACCTGCAGTTGCTGGCTTCTCTTCCCCCCCTGCTATAGCAGATTGAGTAAAGCCTGTCCTGCCACTTTAACTACTGTCAGAGCTTTTCTTTGACATAGGCAGGAGCTATATTTTTCTGACTTTATATGTAGAACCTGCATAGCACCTGACACATATTAGTGGCTCAAAACACCTTTGTTGAATGAATGAATGAATTAATGAATTAATGAAACAAAGGAACATTGAAGGATCTACATAGAGAAAGAGAGGATGACTGTTTTCCCCCTAGGTGGATGGAATTATGGATTCCTTTAAGGTCTTTCTACTTCTCCGTATTTTCTAATTTTTCTCTTGTGATTATGCATTACCTTACAATCGAAAAAAGAAAAAGAATTGCATTTAAAATTAAGAAGAAACCCATAGGATGCACCACCTATATTACTTGTATAATTAAAAAATAAAAATAAAATGTAAGGACGCTAAAACCTGGCACTTGGTAGACGGTTATTCAAATGTTGAATATTGTGGTCTGTAAAATGGGGACACTTTTTGCCTTTGCATATCCCATTGATCTTCCCCTGCTGGGTGAGAATCTACGGACCTGTGTTTGTGCAGGGACCCAGCAAAGGCCCAACAGAGTCAGGAAGGATTTGAAGAAAGCTAGGGAGAGCAATGCTTTCATCCCCGAGGCTGCTTTTACATTATGGTGATATATGGTTTGTGCTCGGTGGTGCCTGGGATGCATTTACAGGAGGGCAGACCATGACACCTTTAGGGCGGGGAGGGCCACAGGTCAATAATATATGTGGCTGGCCAAAGAGAACATTGACCCTGTTTCCTCCCGAGGATAGATGGCTGCAGCCCGGAGTCCTGGTTTGCATGTAAAGAATGAGTCACCACATATTGCTGGGCCACGTGTATCATTGAGAGAGAGTGAAACAAGATCGAGAAAGACAAATTGGAAAAATATGAGGGCACCACTTATAGATCTGTGCAAGGAAGTTCAATTCATCAGGTTAATTTTTCTTCTTCTAGAAAGTAACACAGTGTTGGTACATTTCTATACCTGAGGTTGAAAAAAATTGGTATGATTATTATCAGTGAAATGATCACTGCAAGTAACAACAGAAAGCTTCCCAGGAGGAAGACTGGTGCACCAATTCCAGCATTTGGTGACAGAGTCCGTTAAACCCTGGGCACTGCGCAGCTGTCCCTCGGATCACTTGGTCACTGGTAATAACTTGAGACTGTATGATTCTGGGCGTTTTAAGCTCTTTCTAAGCCTGGTTATAGACAGCAGCCCTGGGCCTGTTGAAGCTGAAAGCTCCTGGTTTGCTTTTTTTTTTTGGGGGGGGGGGAGGGATCAAACAGAATGGATTTATCTTTTATTTATTTATTTTTTTTAAATCTTCATTTTATTGAGATATATTCACATACCACGCAGTCATACAAAACAAATCGTACATTCGATTGTTCACAGTACCATTACATAGTTGTACATTCATCACCTAAATCAATCCCTGACACCTTCATTACCACACACACAAAAATAACAAGAATAATAATTAAAGTGAAAAAGAGCAATTAAAGTAAAAAAGAACACTGGGTACCTTTGTCTGTTTGTTTCCTTCCCCTATTTTTCTACTCATCCATCCATAAACTAGACAAAGTGGAGTGTGGTCCTTATGGCTTTCCCAATCCCCTTGTCACCCCTCATAAGCTACATTTTTATACATCTGTCTTCGAGATTCATGGGTTCTGGGTTGTAGTTTGATAGTTTCAGGTATCCACCACCAGCTACCCCAATTCTTTAGAACCTAAAAAGGGTTGTCTAAATTGTGTGTAAGAGTGCCCACCAGAGTGACCTCTTGGCTCCTTTTGGAATCTCTCTGCCACTGAAGCTTATTTCATTTCCTTTCACATCCCCCTTTTGGTCAAGAAGATGTTCTCCGTCCCACGATGCCGGGTCTACATTCCTCCCCGGGAGTCATATTCCACGTTGCCAGGAAGATTCACTCCCCTGGGTGTCCGATCCCACGTAGCAGGGAGGGCAGTGATTTCACCTGGTTTGCTTTTGAAAACATTTTCTTAAAGGCAGAGGGCCCTCAGGCTGCTGCCAGCCCTCACTCCAATGGCATAGGGCTAGATACCTACCATCCACTCCACTGATATTTCCCCCCTTTTATTAGGGAAAATGAAAATATATGCAAGAGTAGGTGGAATAGGATAAAACCCTGAACTCATCTCCCAACTTCAGCTATTACCAGCCCATGGCTAATTTCCCTTCATCTCTACCCATACCTGTTCCTCCTCCTCCTGGGTTATTTTGAAGCAAATTACAGACGACATGCCCCTTCATCCATAAATATTTTAGTCTGTATCTCCAAAAGATAAGGGCTCCTCTTGAAAACATAACCACAATACCATTTTCCTGCTTCAAAAACAATAATAATTCTTTCCACAAATTCTTTTTAACTATCTATGTTTTAAATACTGCAAAGATTTAGAAAACTGCATAGTAAAAATGCATAATTCAATAAATTATTATAAGGCAAACACACTTGTAAACTTCCTTGGGTCAAGAAAGAGACCTTCATTGACTTCCCCAGGAGCCCTGCATGTCCTGAACACAATCCCTTCCTCCTAAAAGTCACTGCTGTCCCTCGCTTGATGGTAATCATTTCCCTGCTTTAAATTATAGTTTTATCACCCAATTATGCATTCCCAGACGCTATAATCTAGCTTCCCGGTTTTTTTTTTTCATTTTTTGTTTTTTTTTTTTGCTAAGGTAAAATTTCATACAGATATGATTCACCCTTTTTATTGTAGAGTTATATAAGGATTTTTATTTTTTATTTTTTGGCTTAAATAACAGGAATTTATTGGCTCATAGCTTCAGAGGCTAGAAGGCTTACTTCCTCCTGGGATCAGTCTCTTCTGGTTCCTGGCAGTCTTTGGGTTCCTTGGCATTCCTGTCGTGTGGTGATGTGCTCTCTCTCCTTTCTCTTTCTGGTTCCATTGACATTCAGCTTCAAGCTCCTCTCTGTGGCTTTCTCTCTCACATTCCACAGGTTTTGATGAATGCCTACGGTTGTGTGACCAAAGCTACAGGGAAGATACACAATAGTTCCATTACCCCAAAAAATGCCTCATGGCCCTTTGGAGTCAGCCCTGCTCCCCATATCCAGCACCTCGGAGCCACTGATACAGTTTTTGACTATCCCTGAATGTCATGCAGATAGAATTATCATACATGCTTTTTGGGTCTGGCCTCTTTCATTTAGCACAATGCAGCCGAGACTCACCCATATTATTGTGTGTGTCAAAGTCTGTTCCTTTCCACAGCTGAGTAGTAGTCTGTTGCACATACCTTAGTTTATCCAGTCTGCAGGAGAGGAACATTTGGGTTGTTTTCAGTTTTGGGTGATTATGAGTGGGATTTCTGGGTCATGTGGTAAGTGGATACTTAACTTTATAAGTAACTGCCAAGATGTTTCCCAAAGTGGCTGTACCAGTTTGCCCACCCAGTACATGAGTTGCTCTGCTTCCTTGCCAACACTGGTTTTATTTTTCATTTTTACTTTTTTTTTTTTGCCAGTCTGGTAGATGTGGAGTGGTACCACCTTATAGTTCTAATTTGTATTTCCCTAATGACTAACAATGATAAGCATTTTTTCATGTGCTTCTTGCTTCGTTTTCAGTATGTCTTTTAAGTCTCTTTTAATCGGCAGACTCCTGCTTGCTTTACTTTTTTTTTTTTTTCCAAATTCAAGATTATATAATTTTATTTTACCTCATTGATCTATATCTATATTTTTCTCCCATTATAAAAATGCCAATTCCAAACAATGCCGACATGATTAATCATTTGCCTTATCCCACAGTGCCTATACGGTAGTCTCATAATAACAGTACCATTGTTAATACCAAAATTAAGATTACTAAAAATGGTTTGATTTTTTGTAGTTCTTTTATCACAAGGTATATCCCACTAGGGATATACAATTAAATGACAGAATATTTCCTCTGTGTGTGGTTATGCCAGGAGACATTAAATTGTTTCTGTAAAGAGTCAGATAGAAAATAGTTTAGTCTTCACAGACCACATACTATTCCTGTTTCTCCTCTGCTTCCTCCTCTTCCTCCTTCTTCTCCTTTGTTTCCTCCCTTTTCTTCCTAAGACTCTTTTTTTTTTTTAAATTAAATTCAGTTTTATTGAAATACATTCACACACCATACAATCATCCATGGTATACAATCCACTGTCCACAGTATGATAACATAATTATGCATTCATCACCACAATCTATCTCTGAACATTTTCCTTACATCAGAAAGAACCAGAACAAGAATAAAAAATAAAAGTGAAAAAAGAACACCCAAATCATCCCCCCATCCCACCCCATTTGTCCTTTAGTTTTTATCCCCATTCCTCCACTCATCCATACACTAGATAAAGGGGGTGTGATCCACAAGGTCTTCACAATCACACTGTCAGCCCTTGTAATCTACATTATTATATAATTGTCTTCAGGAGTCCAGACTGCTGGGTTGGAGTTTGGTAGTTTCAGGTATTTACTTCTAGCTATTCCAATACATTAAAGCCTAAGAGGTGTTATCTATATAGTGCATAAGAATGTCCACCAGAGTGACCTCTCGACTCCATTTGGAATCTCTCAGCCACTGAAACTATTTCGTCTCATTTTGCATCCCCCTTTTGGTCAAGAAGATACTCTCAGTCCCACGATTGCTTGCTTTACTTTTGAAAGAAGAAAATAGAGTGTAGTGTCATGGGAAAACCCTTGCTGGAGTGTGAGCTGACTTGGGTTCTATTCCTGGCTGGTGCTTAGTGTCTCAGGCCTCGAACTCAGGACTCAGGGAGTGAGATGGAGGACCTTGTTCTCCTGAACCCCATTTCCGTCATAGCCCCTGATTCTTCCAGGCTAGCGGGAGGAAGACAACCTCCAGGGTGAGCGCTGGGCTCCTCTTGTGGCCAAGGGGCTATGGCAGGGTCTCTGTCCTCTCTTGGGGTCCACAGAACGTGGTACTTTGGGGACTTTCCTCCCAGCAGGGCATGGGATGGGATGTAACGCTGCTCAGAGGTGCTGTCGGGAAGCAGGGGCAACCATGAGTTCTGCAGAACTGCGGGCCTCTCCATTCCTACCGTGCTCCTAGGGAAAACTTTCTAATCTGAGGAAAGCACTTCTTTTTTTCTTTCAAATTTCTCGACAGGAGAACTTTATCTGTGCTGAGAATCCTCTATTACAGAGGCTTTTCTTGGAAACAAAAGCAGGCAGCGGTGGGTTTTGGTAGCTACCATCTTTTGCCCTCCCACAGGATCCCTGAGGACAGCCCAAAGGGGGAGAAAGGGGGAGGTGGTCTCCCTGTGGTGGTGGGGCACAATTGGCATAACCCACTCAGGTGGGTCTCTTTCTCTTTGTTAGTGGCCATTCCATGGCTGGGTAAATGGCCCACTAGTCTTCAGCTAGTGGAGCTGCAAATACAAATACGGGAAATGCTGCCCCATTCTCCTGTCCCTTCAACTCATGAGCAGACCTGCTGCAGGGCTTCCCGCTAGTCTGGCCTTGAATTCCACTGGGGTATGAGGCCATGCACACACTCAGTGCTTTGACGGCCCCTCCTGCCCCACCTCCAGCTCCTTGTCTTATTTCTGGAGCAGCCACCAGCTTCTTTCCTCGCTCAGCCAGCACATGCTTGAAGTCTGTGTTCACTGTGGCCGTTCTCCATTGCCTGGGACAAGGCTTTGCCCAAGGAAGGCCTCCAGGAAGGGCTGTGGAACTCATTCCATGGGCCAGCTGTCTTCTCTCTTCCTCTCTGTGCAAGGAGAGGCATTTTTTCCTTGACGTCTCGCTGGTGGGTCAAACTGATGGAGGCTCTCGGGGTAGGCAGCTCAGCAGGACTCAGCTGTCTCAGGGTTATGTGCCCGTGGGCTGGGGAACCCGACCGTGAGGGTTCGAATATATTATGTCCCCCAAAACACCATTATCTTTGACGTAATCTTGTGCAGGCAGACGTATCAGTGTTAATTAGATTGTAATCTTTGAGTGTTTCCGTGGAGGTGAGACCCACCCAACTGTAGGTGATGACTCTGATTGGACAGTTTCCATGGAGGTGTGGCCCCACCCATTCAGCATGGGCCTTCATTAGTTTACTGGAGCACTATATAAGCTCAGAGAGAAAGAGTGAGCTTGTTACAGCCAAGAGGACACTGAAGAATGCACAGAAGCTGAGAGAGTAGTTGCAGATGAGAGACAGTTTGAAGATGGCTATTGAAAGCAGACTCTTGCTCCGGAGAAGCTAAGAGAGGACAAACGCCCCAAGAGCAATGAAGAGTGACATTTTTGAGGAACTGCAGCCTAGAGAGGAACGTCCTGGGAGAAAGCCATTTTGAAACCAGAACTTTGGAGCAGACACCAGCCATGTGCCTTCCCAGCTAACAGAGGTTTTCCAGACACCATTGGCCATCCTCCAGTGGAGGTACCCGAATGTTGATGTGTTACCTTGGACACTTTATGGCCTTAAGACTGTAACTGTGTAACCAAACAAACCTCCTTCTATAAAAGCCAATCCAATTCTGGTGTTTTGAATTCTGGCAGCATTAGCAAACTAGAACACCAGCCTTCTGTGGGATTCCAGGGTCCAGAGAGCCAGGCCTGAACGCAACAAAACTGTGGCCTTGTCAAGGCCAGGGGAAGTGCAGACAGTAGGCTGGAGAAAGAAAAGCTTGCAAGGCCACCAGGACCATCTTCAAATTTGGGCAGGGCAATTAAGGAGTAGAGACAACAGATTTCAAAAGCCCAGAAGCTCTGGGGAGACAAATTCAGGGTACAGCCTGAGGAAGGATGTTCAAAGCACAGCAAATAGTTTGAGAATATACTCAGCAAACTGCTAACTGGGGCTGGGACCACAGGTGAGGGTTGTGGTCCAAGATCACTTTAATCTTATCTGCAATGTTTTAATCCTCATTTATTTCAAAGGGAATACAATCAATTTTTCCTCTATTAATAACAAAAAAAATTAAAGGAAGGCATTTCTCACAATGAGGGCTGCCTCCAAATGACAGGCTCCCATCACTGGAGACGTGTCCAGCTAAGGCTACTGGTCACCCACCAGGCAGCGGCAGAGGGAAGTCCCTGTGCATTGTTAGTGTGATGGGGACACAGCAGGATTTCCCAAACCAGGCTGCAGAATAGCCAACAGGGAGCTTGTGGAACTACAGAACATCACCGTTCAGCAGGTCTGAGCCAGGGGGGCCCAGGAGCATCTTTTCCGTTTTTCCCCAAAGTTCCGTGCAATTTAACCTTGACTAGATATCCAATTGAGTGACGTTATATGACTATTTTTCGTAGGTATGATAATGGCATTATGGTTATAATTTTAGAAAAAGTCCTTATCTTTTAGAGATACATATTGAAATGTTTATGGATTGAATGGCATAATATAAGGGATTTGCTTCCAAATAATGGGGAGTGGGGTGGAAGATGGGGGTACAAATGAAATAAAATTAACCATGAAGGTGAGTGTCAGGCATTTGGGGGTTTGTTATGTTGTTGTACTTTTTTATTTGTTTTAAATTTTCCATAAGGAAAAGAAAAGGCTCCACAGGTGATTCTGATGATCAGCCAGATGTGGATGATCTGCAGAGTCTATTTCCCAATTATTGTTCATTATTGTTCTCTGATCCTCTACACAGCAGGAAATATGGTAATTAGCCAGGCCTGGTTCATTTTCCCAGTCCAGTTTGGAGGGAGAACAAAAGCAGGAGTTATGAGATGTATTAATAAGAAAAGGGTCTGGTGAAAGATTCCCAGGCATACAAATTTGGTCCATGATATCATCTGACCTGCTTTCAATTGGAAATGGTTAAAATGAAGGTAAATATATGACATTTTTTTATTATTCTTAATCAATTAAAAGATAATTGAATGAAAATGCTCAAAAATTGATTATGGCAAATGAACATACAACTATGTGATGATACTGTGAGCCATTGATTGTATACTTTGGATGGGTTATATAGTGTGTGAATATATCTCAATAAAATTGCATTAAAAAAAGATAATTGAATTTAATCAAGGAGGTGAAAAACCTGTACACTGAAAGCTACAAACATGGCTGAAGAAATTAAAGATTTAAATGGAAAGATATCCCGTGTTCATGGATTAGAAGACTTAATGTTGTTAAAATGTAATATTCCTCAAGGCAATCTACAGATTCAACACAATCCCTATAAAAATTTCAATGGCCTTTTTTTTTTTTTTTGCAGAAATGGAAAAGCTAATCCTCAACTTTGTATGGAATTTCAAGGGGCCCTGAAAAGACAAAATAATATTGAAAAAGAAGAACAAAGTTGAAAGACTCATATTTCCTGATTTTGAAACTTACTACAAAGCTACAGGTAACCCAAAAAGGGTAGTACTAGCATAAGGATAGACAGAAAGATGAATAAAATAGAACTGAGTGTCCATAAATAACCCATATTTCTATGATCAATTCTTTTTCCACTAGGGTGCCAAGGCCATTCAATGGTGGAAGAAGTCTCTCTCCAACAAATGGTGTTGGGACAACTGTATACTCACATGCAAAAGAATGAAATTAGACCCTACCATATCCAAAATGACTTATAATGGATCAATAACCTAACCATGAGAGCTATAAGACTCTTAGAATAGAACATAGGAGTAAACCTTCATGACCTTGGATTTGGCAATGAATTCTTAGATACATGAGAATTTTGTAGCATGAGCTACAAAAGAAACAACAGATAAATTTGGCTTCATCAGAATTAAAAATTTTGTGCATTAAAGGACATTACATAAAAAGTGAAAGACAACCTACAGAATGAGATAAAATGTTTGCAAATCATAGCTCTGATAAGGAATAGTATCCAGAACATATAAAGAATTCTTACAGCTGAACAATAAAAATACAGACAACTGAATTTTAAAATGGACCAAAGACTTTAATAGACATTTCTCCAAAAAAGATACATAAAGGCAATAGGAGCATGAAACGATGCTCAGCAACATCAGCCATTAGGGAAATGCAAATCAAAACCACGAGATAACACTTTACACCCACTAAGATGACTATAGTTTTTTTTTTTTTTTTTTAAGGAAAATAACATGTTGGGGAGGATGTGGAGAATCTGCAACCTCATATATTGATGGTGGGAATATAAAATGGTGCAGCTGCCATGGAAAACAGTTTGTTCCTCAAAAAGCTAAACACTGAATTAGTTTTAGTTTCTTAGGCTGCTCAAAGAAAATACTATGAAATGGGTTGGGTTAAACAATGGGAATTAATAAGCTTATGGGTGGAGGCTGGGAAAAAGTCCAAATCAAGGCGTCATCAAAGCCGTGCTTTCTTCTCAAAGACTGGCAGCTGGTGATCCTTGGCTCCTCCATCACACGACGAGGCACACGGCAGATTCTGCTGGTCTCTCCCTTCTCTTCTGGGTTTCATTGATTTCAGCTTCCTGCTTCTGTGGCTTTCTTTTTTTAATCTGCGTAAATTTCATTCTCTTGTAAAGGACTCCGGTGATAGGATTAAGACCTGTCCTGATTGAGTTGGGACACACCATAACTGAAGTAACCTCATCAAAGTGTCCTACTTATAATGGGTTTACACCCACAGGAATAGATTAGATTAAAGAATGTGTTTTGTTTGGGGTACACACACCTTCAAACCACAACAGTACATATGACAGAGCAATTCCATTCCTAGGTATATACCCAAAAGAATTGAAAACAGATACTCAAACAAATACTTGTACACAGATGTTCATAGCAGTACTATTCACAATAGCCAAAAGGTGGAAAAAGCTGAAATGTCTGTCAGTGAATGAATAGATAAACAAATTGTGGAATAAAAAGGAATGAAGCCATAAAAAGGAATGAAGTACTGCTACATGCTACAACGTGGATGAATGTTGAAGACATTATGCTAAGTGAAAGAAGCCAGACTTAAAAGGTCACATATTGTATGATTCCATTTATATGAAATGTCCAGAATAGGCAAATTCACAGAAACAGAAATAAGACTGGTGGTTGCAGTAGCTGAGGGAAGGAGAGAACAGGGAGTAACTGCTTATTGGGTACAGGGTTTTGTTTTGGGGTGATGAAAATATTTTGGAAGTAGATAGAGGTGGCTGTTGCACAAGATTTTGAATATACTAAGTAACACTGAATTGTTTACTTTAAAATTATTAATTTTGTATTATGTGAGTCTCACCCCAATAAAACAAAGGAAAAATAGTCTGAAATAAAAATAGTAACAATTATTGAGAGTTTATGTATATGTTTACATGCATTTGTATAGATACTTATGACAACAGTAAAAAATATGGAAGGGAGAAATTGGGAGTATACAGTTGCAAGATTGTTATCTTATAAGTGAAGTGGTACAATATTATTTGAGGGTAGACTGTGAGCATATTGTAAACCTTAGGGAACATGTTAGGCAAAACTTTTAAAAGAGATATAAATGATAAGCCAATAGTGAAGAAAAATGGAATAATAAAAAACACAGAGTTAAGCCAAACACAGACCACAAAAAAAAAAAAAAAAAGAGAGAGAGAGAGAGAGAGAAAATGAAACAAAGGCCAGATGGAACAAATAGAAAACAACTAGAAAGATGGTTGATTTAAACACAACCATATAAATGATTACATTAAATGCAAATGATCTAAAAACAGCAATTAAATGACTGAGGTCATCAAATTGGATAAAAAAAGGAAGACCATACTTTATGTTGTCTGCAAAGAAAGAAACCTACTTTGCAAGATACAAAGTACAAGATGGGACAATTCTTTTTTTAATGAAAGGATACAAAAAGCTAATAGCTATGTTTTAAAGATATGTAACTTTCCTTTAAGAAACCACCACTTGTCAAGTTTTGATGAAGAATCAAAGAAGACTATCCAAAATTATCTGAAAAGGCTATTAAAATATTCCTCCCACTCAACAGAACACACATTCTTATGGAGTGCACATGGATCATTCTCCAGGATAGACCATATGTTGGGTCACAAAACAAGTCTCAATAAATTAAAGAATATGAAATCATAAAGTGTATCTTCTCCAACCACAATGGAATGAAGCTAGAAATCAATAACAGAGAGAGAAATGGAAAATTTTCAAATATGTGGAAATTAAACAACATATTCTTAACCAACCAATGGATTAAAGAGGAAATCACAAGGAAAATCTTAAGGGTATTGAAAATGAAAATGCTATATACCAAAACTTATGGGAGGCAGCAAAGGCAGAGCTGAGAGGGAACTTTATAGCTATAAAGGCTTACATTAAAAAAGAAGAAAGATTTCAAATCAGAGACCTAACCTCAAAACTGGAAGAACTAGGAGGGGGCAAGGTGGCGGCATAGAGAGGAGTGGAATTTAATTAGTCTCTGGGAACAAGTAATGAACAACCAGGAACAACTAGTAAATAATTTGGAATAACTGCTGGGGGACAACCGTGACTGTCCACACATCGTATACCAACCTGGATCGGGAGGAATGCCTGAGATCGCAGCATAAAATCTGTAAGTAAAAACTGCAGAACTGTGCCAGGTGCCCCCTCCTCCCACAGCAGGCTTAGTTGCAAAACCTCACTGTGGTAGAAAGCAGCACTCTCCCAGCAAGTGAATATAGCTCAACTGAGCTCCAACGGGGGTTTTAATTAACGAATGTGGACACTGAATATGAGCTACAAATCCCTAACAAGCAGCCAGAGGCTTTTAGTGATGACTGACCTTAAAGAACCAGAAGACTCATTGCTCCCAGGAAAAGGAGCCCAGAAGACCAGGTGTTACTTCTGGCTGACAAGTGAAACTAGGGGACTCTGTGCTCCCCTAAAAGGGGGCTTTCTGTCCCTTTTCCTCTCAACCTGAGGGGCTCAGAGGAGAGAGTCTCAGACATTTTCAGTTCACAGCACTCTGACCCAGACAGGGGTGGAGTAACAGAGTCAGAGAGACAATTCAAATGCAAATGATAACTACCTAGGGGGTGTATCTTCCCTAAGAGTAAGGAGGTGGGGCCCAGTTTTCCCTTCAGAACCAGACCCCAGAGCCTGGGGGAAAACAGCCGAAAGAGAAACTGAAGCCAAAACACATCTCCTTACACCAGTCGAGAGTGACAGGCTGACAGGAGCCACCTTCTGGGCAGGTCAGGAAAAGCACAGCAACTAGAGACCTCACAGGAAAGTCTGTCATTCTTCTAAGATACACCCTGAATATAACCCCATTCTGAGACCTGAACCCGTTCTGGTCTGGGAAAATCGGACTGGGGTAACCAAGGAAACCAGACGCCTAGACAACAGAAAACTACAATCTATGCTAGGAAAAATGAAGAGATGGCCCAGTCAAAGGAACAAACTTACACCTCAATCAAGATACAGTTGAGATATTGTTTCACTTTAATGAAAAAAATCTATTAAAGATTTTCAAAGAAATATGCTAAATCAAATCAAAAACCAAATCAACAAGTTCAGGGAACATATAACAAAAGAGATGAAGGCTATAAAGAAAATACTGGGTGAACATAAGGTAGAAATCGAAAGTTTGGAAAAACAACTGGCAGAATCTATGGAAATGAAAGGCACAACACAAGAGATGAAAAAACTGGAGAGGATCTAAGATGGTGGCATAGAGAGGAGTGGAAGCTAAGTAGTCCCCCTGGAACAACTGAAAAAAAACAGAAACAACTAGTAAATAATCCAGAATAACTGCGGGGGGACAAACGTGACTGTCCACTCATCATACACCAACCTGAATTGGGAGGAATGCCCGACAACACAGCATAAAATCTGTAAGTAAAAACTGTGGATCCAAATCGGGAGACCCCCTCCCCCATAGCCTGAGCTGCAAAGCCTCATGGTGCTAGACAGAAGCTCTCTCCCAGCAAGCCAATACAGCTCAGCTGAGCTCCAACTGGGGTTTTAATTAGTGAGTGTGAACTGCTCACTATGAGGTATGAATCCCCAACAAGCAGACAGAGGTGACAACTGACCTTGGAGAGCCGGAGGGTCACCTCGGACTAGCTCTGAAGGGGACTCTCTGTTCCTTTTTTGGCTCAGTGGAGAAAGCCTCAGCCATTTTCAGTTCCCAGTGCTGTGACTCAGAGAAGGGTGGAGACAGCACAGGCAGAGAGAGAGAACATTGAAATGCTAATGACCTCCCCCTCGGGGGTCTATCTTCTCTAAGAGGAAAGGGTTGGGGCCCAGCTCTACTACCTGCCTTTCATTCCAAACTTGGGGAAAAAGAGCCACACCTCCTCACACCAGTCAAGAATTATAGGCTAACAGGCGCCACCTGCTGGGCAGAAAAGCACAGTGACCGGAGGCATCACAGAGTGTACCAATTTTCTAAGACACACCCTGAGGGAAACCGGATACTGAATATTTCTTGCTTCTGGGACCTGAGCCCATTCTGGTCTGGGGAGGCCTGATTGGGATAACCAAGGAAACCATGCCTAAACAACAGAAAACTACAACCTACGCCAAGAAAAATGAGGTTATGGCTCGGTCAGGGGAACAAACTTGCACTTCAACTGTGATGCAGGAATTGAGACAACTAATAATAAGTCATTTCAGAAAGATTAGGGAAGATATGGGGAAAGAGCTGAACCGTATTATGAAAACACAGGATGTACATAAGGTAGAAACTGAAAGTTCGAAAAACCAACTGGCAGAATCTATGGAAATGAAAGGCACAACACAAGAGATGAAAGACACACTGGAAACATACAACAGCAGATCTAAAAGAGGCAGAAGAAAACACTCAGGAACTGGAGAACAAGGCACCTGAAAGCCTACACACAAAAGAACAGATAGAGAAAAGAATGGAAAAATACGAGCAACATCTCTGGGAACTTAAAGACAAAACAAACAGCAAGAATTTATGTGTCATTGGTGTCCCAGAGGAGAAGAGAAGAGAAAAGGGGCAGAAGCAATAATAGAGGAAATAATCAATGAAAATTTCCCATCTCTTATGAAAGATATAAAAGTACGGATCCAAGAAGCGCAGTGTACCCCAAACAGAATAGATCTGAATAGGCCTACACCAAGACACTCAATAATCAGATTATCAAACATCAAAGATAAAGAGAGAACCCTGAAAACAGCAAGAGAGAAGTGATCTGTCACATATAAAGGAAGCTTGATAAGACTATGTGTGGATTTCTCAATAGAAACCATGGAGGCAAGAAGGAAGTGGGGTGATATATGTAAGATACTGAAAGAGAAAATCCACCAACCAAGAATCCTATATCTGGCAAAACTATCCTTCAGATATGAGGGAGAGCTTAAAATATTCTCTGACAAACAGACAATGACCGAATTTGTGAACAAGATACCTGCTCTACAGGAAACACTAAAGGAAGCACTGCAAACAGAAAGGAAAAGACAGGAGTGAGAGGATTGGAAAACAATTTTGGGAGATAGCACAGCGGTGTAAGAACACTGAACAAAGATGACTGTGAATGTGGTTGAAAGAGGAAGGCTGGGATCATGTGGGACACCAGAACAAAAGAAAAACGATAAAGACTGGGACTGTGTAACTCAGGGAAACCTAAGGTGCTCAAAGATTGTAATAAAAGGTACAAATATGTTTTTACATGAGGTAGAACAAATGAATGTCAGCATTGCAAGGTGTTAAAAATAGGGTGGGATTGGGGGAAAATACAATCAATGCAAACTAGAGGCTAGAATTAACAGAAACATTGTATTATGCTTCCTTTAACATAACAAAAACAATATACCAAAGCTAAATGCATATGGGGGGGGGGTGGGGACTAGGGGAAGGGTATGGGACTTCTGGCATTGGTGATGTTGTCTGACTCTTTATTCTACTTTAGGTTAATGCTATCTTTCCTTTTGCCGCCTTCTAGCTACCAAGTTTTTTTCTTGTTTGTTTGTTTGTTTTTCTCTCTCTTGCCTTTTTCTTTTGCCTCTCTGCCTTCTTTGACTCTATCTCTGTCTTTGTGGAAGAAATGTCCTTATATAGAGAGTGGTGATGGTGCTCAATACACAAATTCATGACTATATGGGGAACCAACAATTGTTTACTTAGGATGGAATGTATAGTGCTTGAACAAAATCATCTTAAAAGAAATGGGTTGATGAAGAAACCTTGAGGGCACTATATTGAGTGAAATAAGACAGACACATAAAGGCAAATATTGCAAGGTCTCATTGATATGAACTAATTATAATATGTAAACTTATAGACATGAAATATCAGTTACCAGGATATAGAATGAGGCTAAAAAATGGGAAGTGGTTGCTTATTATGAGTAGAATATTCAACTAGGGTGAACTTAAATATTTGGAAATGGACAGGGGTGATGGTAGCATGTAATGAGAATAACTAACAGTGCTAAAAGGTGTGTGAAGGTGGTGGAAAGGGTAAGCTCAGAGTCATACATGTCACCATAAGGAAAGTTAAAAGATGGGAGGTTAAAAGATGGGAATGTATAAAACAGTGAATCTTGTGGTGGACAATGTCCATGATTAACTGTACAAATATTAGAAATCTCTCTCACAAACTAGAACAAATGTATGACACTATAACTAGAAGTTAATAATAGAGAGGTATATAGGGAAAAAATATATACCTATTGCAAACTATATTCTACAGTTAGTAGTATTGTAACATTCTTTCATCAACAGTAACAAATGTACTATACCAAAACTATGACTCAATAATGGAGGGGGGGCATGGTTAGGGGTATGGAAGGATCTGAGTTTCCTTTTTTTTATCTTTATTTCTTTTCTGGAGTAGTGAAAATGTTCTAAAAATTGAAAAAAAAATAATTGTGTTGATGGATGCACAGCTGTATGGTGGTGCCATGGGCAACTGATTGTACACTTTGGATCTTTGGATAGTTGTATGGTATCTGAACAATCTCAATAAAAACTATATATATAAAAAACACAGTGGAGACATACAATAGCAGATCTCAAGAGGCAGAAGAAAACACTCAGGAACTGGAGAACAAGACACCTGAAATCCTACACGCGTGTGCACACACACACACACACACACACACACACAAACCAGGGAAAATAATGGAAAAATATGAGCAACATCTCAGGGAATTGAATGACAACATGAAACATATGAATGTATGTGTCATGGGTATCCCAGAAGGAGGAAAGAAGGAAAAGGGGGCAGAAGAAATAATAGAGGAAATATTCAATGAAAATTTCCTATCTCTTATGAGTGACATAAAATTACAGATTCAAGAAGCGCAACATACCCCAAACAGAATAGATATGAATAGACACATGCCAAGACACTTAATAATCGGATTATCAAATGTCAAAGACAAAGCAAGAATCCTGAAAGCAGCAAGAGAAAACCAATCCATCACATACAAAGGAAGCTTGATAAGACTATAAGCGGATTTCTCAGTAGAAACCATGGAGGCAAGAAGGAAGTGGAGTCATATATTTAAGATACTTAAAGAGAAAAACCACCAACCAAGAATCCTATATCTGGCAAAACTGTCCTTCAAATATGAAGGAGAGTTTAAAATATTCTCTGACAAACAGACAATAAGAGAGTTTGCGAACAAGATACCTGCTCAACAGGAAATACTAAAGGGAGCACTACAGACAGAAATGAAAAGACAGGAGTGAGAGGTTTGGAACATGATTTTGGGTGATGGTAGCACAGCAATGTAAGTACACTGAACAAAGATGACTGTGAGTATGGTTGAAAGATGAAGGTTAGGAGCATGTGGGACACCAGATGGAAAGAGGAAAGATAAAGACTGGGACTGTATAACTCAGAGAAACCTAGGGTGCTCAACGATCGTGGTAAAATGTACAAAGATGTTTTTATATGTGGTAGAACAAATGAATGTCAACCTTGCAATGTGTTAAAAATAGGGTGGTATTGAGAGAAAAAATACAATCGATGCAAAGTAGAGACTATAGTTAACAGAAACATTGTATTATGCTTCCTTTAGTGTAACGAAGGCAATATACCAAAGCTAAATGCCTTTAAGAGGGGGACATAAGGGAGGGGTCTGGGACTCTTGGCATTGGTGATGTTGTCTGACTCTATTATTCTACTTTGGGTTAACGCTATCTTTCTTTTGTTGCTTTTTAGCTGACTTTTTTTTTTCTCTTTCCTTTTTCTTTTGTCTCTCTGCCTTCTTTTACTCTTCCTCCTTTGTGGAAGAAATGGAGATGTCCTTATGTAGATAGTGGTGATAGTGGTGAATGCATGAATATATGACTATACAGGGAACCACTGATTGTTTACTTGGGAAGGAAAGTATGGTGGGTGAACAAAACTGTCTTAAAAAAAGCGGATTGATGAAGAAATCTTTAGGGCACTACATTGAATGAAATAAGTCAGATACATAAGGACAAATATTGCAGGGTCTCACTGATATGAACTAATTATAATATGTAAACTCACAGACATGAAATATAAGTTACCAGAATATAGAACAAGGTTAAAGAATGGGGAGCAGTTGCTTATTATGAGCAGAATGTTCAACTAGGTTGAACTTAAGTGTTTGGAAATGGACAGGGGTGACGATAGCATGTTGTGAGAATAACTAACCATGCTGAAAGGTGTTTGAAGGTGGTAAAAAGGGGAAGCTTAGAGTCACGTATGTCACCAGAAGGAAAGTTGGAGGTATAAAACAATGAATTTTGTAGTGGACAATCTCTGTGATTAACTGTACAAATACTAGAAATCTCTTTCATGTACTAGAACAAATGTATGACAGTATAACTAGAAGTTAATAATAGAGGGATATATAGGGAAAAATATATACCTATTGCAAACTATGTACTATAGTTAGTAGTATTTTAACATTCTTTCATCAATAGTAACAAATTTACTATACCAATACTATGAGTCAGTAATGGAGGAGGGGAGGTGGTTAGGGGTATGGGAGGATTTGAGTTTTCTTTTTTTTGTCTTTATTTCTTTTCTGGAGTAATGAAATGTTTTAAAAATTGAAAAAAAAATAATTGTGGTGATGGATGCACAGCTCTATGATGGTAGCGTAGGCAATGATTGTGCACTTTGGACCTTTGGATAATTGTTTGGTATGTGAACAATCTCAATAAAATTAAATTTAAAAAATCTGGAAGAACTAGAAAAAGAAGAACAAACTAAACCCAAAGTGAGCAGAAGGAAGGAAATAACAAAGATTAGAGAGAAGATAAAATGAAATAGAAAACAAACAACCAAAACAATAGAGAGAATCAACAAAACCAAAAATTGATTCTTTGTAAAGATCAATAAAATTAACAAACCTCTTGCTACACTGATGAATTTTAAAGGAGACAGGACACAAACGACTAAAAGCAGAAATGAAAGGGGGACATCACTACCAACCAAGTATTAATGGCTGTTGTTAACAATTGGTTTTAAGGATCTCCTGAAATAAAAAGGATTATAAGAGAATACCATGAACAAATGTTCATAGTTGTATTCAGGCTGTTGTTACAATGGGTTTTAAGGGTCTCCTGAAATAAAAAGGACTATAAGAGGATACCATGAATAACTGTAGGCCAATGAATTAGATAACCTAGATGAAATGGACAAATTCCTAGAAACACACAGACTACTTACACTGACTCAAGAAGAAACAGAATTTCTCAACAAACCAACAGCTGGTAAAGAGATTGAATCAGTAATCAAAATCTCCCAACAAGGAAAATCCTGGGACCAGATAGATGGCTTCACAGGGGAATTTTACCAAACATTTCAAGAAGAAATAACACCAATCCTGGTCAAACTCTTCCAAAAAACTGAAGGGGAGAAAACAACAAATGCTGGAGATGATGCAGAGAAATAGGAACACTTATTAATTGTTAGTGACAATGTAAAATGGTGCAGCCACTGTGGAAGACAGTTTTGAGGTTCCTCATAACACTAAGTGTAGAACTACCATAGGACCTGGCAATACCAGTACTAGGTATATATCTGTATTAGTTAGGGTTCTCTAGGGAAACAGAATCAACAAGAGATATCTAAATATAAGATTTTATGTGGGGATGCATGAGTCCAAATTCCATAGGGCAGGCAGCAAACTGGCAACACCAATGAAGGTGTTCAATGAACTCCTCAGCAGCAAACTGGCAACTCCGATGAAGGTGTCTGATGAACCCCTCAGGAAACACTTCACTGGCTAGCCCAAGAAGAAGTGAAGGTCCTCTCTCTGTCTCGCTTAAAAGTCCTCAACTGATTGGATTAAATCCAGCTGATTGCATTCTCTCATTGTGGAAGACACGCCCTTCGTTGATGTAATCAGTCACAGCTGCAGCCAATTGACTGATGATTTAATAAACCAGCCTTCTGGTTTATTAACCAGCCACATTGTCCTTGCAATAAAGGCTAGGCCAGTTCTTGCTTGACCAGACACCTGGGTACCATCACCTGGCCAAATTGACACATGGACCTAACTGTATTAGTTAGGGTTCTCTAGGGAAACAGAATCAATGAGAGATATCTACAAATACACGATTTATAAAAGTGTCTCACACAACTGTGGGTATGCACGAGTCCAAATTCTGTAGGGCAGGCAGCAAACTGGCAACTCCAATGAAGATGTTCAATGAACTCCTCAGGAAACAAACTGGCAACTTCGATGAACTCTTCAGGAAATGCTCCACTGGTCAGCTGAAGAAGTGAAGGTCCTCTGTCTGTCTTGCTTAAAAGTCTTCAACTGATTGGATTAAATCCAGCAGACTTCATTCTCTCATTGTGGAAGACACGTCCTTCATTGACATCATCAGTCACAGCTGCAGCCAATTAACTAATGATTTAATAAATCAGCCTGTTGGTTTATCAACAGCCACAAACATCCTCAGAGCAGGGTTAGGCCAGTGCTTGCTTGACCAGACAGCTGGGTACTGTCACCTGGCCAAGTTGACACATGAACCTAACCATCACACTAACCATCACAATACCCAAAAGAATTGAAAGCAGGGATTCAAACAGATATTTGCACACAGATGTTCATAGTGGCATCATTCACAATTTCCAAAAGGTGGAAGCAACCCAAGTGTCCATCAACTGATGAATGTGTTATTGCCCAAAATGGGCTTATTGATCGATATGCATGGAGGTCAATACCGTGACACCAGGGTTTTGAGAAGAGTTTACTGTGAGCAGATCATCAGGGGCACAGGAGGTAAACCTCAGATGTGTTTCGCTGAGCTGAAGAGGCTTGAGATATTTATGCAGTTTCAAGTAGGTGGGTCTAGGGGAGTGGTTTAGGATAACGTGGGTTAAGGGGCAGGTTTACGTGGAGCATGCAGAGTTCCCAATCACGCTACTTCATGTTACACATGTTCAAAAATAGCGAATGTGCCAGTTTGAATGTATTGTGTCCCCCAAATGCCATTATCTTTGTGGTCTTGTGGGACAGACCTTTTGGTGCTGGTTAGATTTGCTTGGAATGTGCCCCACCCAGCTGTAGGTGGTGACTTTGGTGGGATACTCCCATGGAGGTGTGACCCCACCCATTCAGGGTGGGCCTTGATCAGTGGAGCCATATAAAACATGCTGACTCAAAGAGACTGAACGGAGTGCAGCTGTGAGTGACGTTTTGAAGAGGAGCAAGCTTGCTAGAGAGGAATGTCCTGGGAGAAAGCCATTTTGAAACCAGAACTTTGGAGCAGACGCCAGCCACGTGCCTTCCCAGCTAACAGGTTTTCCGGACGCCATTTGCCATCCTCCAGTGAAGGTACCTGATTACTGATGTGTTACCTTGGACACTTTATGGCCTTAAGACTGTAACTGTATAGCCAAATAAACCCCCATTTTATAAAAGCCAATCCATCTCTGGTGTTTTGCATTCTGCAGCATTAGCAAACTAGAACAGATTTTGGTACCAGAGAAGTGGGGTGCTTTTGCTGCTGAGTCTGCAAATACCAAACATGTTGGAATGGCTTTTTAAGTGGATAAGGGGAAGATTCTGGAAGAATTGTGAGGAGCTTGATAGAAAAGGCCAAAACTGCTTTAAAGAGACTGTTTGTGGAAATATGGACTCTAAAGATACTTCTGATGAGGACTTGAGCAGAAATGGTGAATGTGTTGTTGTAAACTGGAAGAAAGGCGATCCTTGTTTTAAAGTGGCAGAGAATTTGGCAAAATTGAGTCCTGGAGTCAGATGGAAGGAGGAATTTAAAAGTGGCAACCTGGAATACTTAGCTGAGGAGATCTCCAGACTACGTGTGGAAGACATACCATGGCTTCTCCTTGCAGCTTATAGTAAAATGCGAGTGGAAAGAGATAAACTTAGAACTGAACTCTTGGGTTCAAAGAAACCAGAAGCTGATGGCTTGGGAAATTATGAGCTTCCAGGGGTTGGATTCCCAGAAGCTACAGCCCAACGTGAGGATGTAACTGAATATGGAACCCAGCCGCCATTTCAGTACAAGCCAAGATTGGAGATGGAATTATCCAGAAAGGATTTGTGGAAACTCCTATTGTCTGATGGCTTTGACCCCTGTGTGCTTCATGCAAAGCCAACAGAATTTTTGCGAGAACTTTATAGACAGAGCCGCTGCCAGTCTGGACTGGAGGAGACAGACAAGGAACAAATTGCAGGAAAAATTTCTTCAAACACAGAGCCATGGAGGTTGAGGTCTGGAGTCAGGAGGTCTCGGGCTGGGAGAGCGGAGCAGCCCACATGCATGGAAAGGGTGAGTTTGCCCTGGAGGTCGAGGGTGGGCCTTCCACCTCGATGCTCTGGAAGAGTTTTGCCACCCGAGGTCCCAAAGAGGGTGGAGCACATTCCCAGGGAATTGGGGAGAGCCTGGCTGCCACCACACTGTTCTGAAGGGGTTGAGCGTGTGCCCCGGAGATGGAAGGGAATCCGGGAGCTGCCCCGAGGTTTGAGGAGGGTGGGGCCGAGAAGGTGGTCTCCCCAATGTGTGGAAATGTTGGAGCACTCACCCAAGCATTTGGAGAGGAAACAGCTGCCAAAAAGGCCCTTAGGAAGGGTCAGACGCCCGCTCTCTCAAGCCCCAAGGATGCAACGTTGTTCTGTAAGTGACTCTCAGACTTTGAAATCTAATGGAGTTTGTCCTGTGGGTTTTAGGAACTGTTTTGGTCCTGTTAAACCTGTTTTCCTTACTCTTTCTCCTTATGGCAATGGGAATGTTTATCCTATGAATGTCCCTTCTTTGTATATTGGAAGCATATAACTTGTTCTAAGTTCACAGATCCACAGCTAAGGAAAGATTGTGCCTTGGGACTGACCACGCCTAAATTGATTTTGATGGGATTTTGTGCTTAACTATTATTACTGAAATGGTTTAAGTTTTTGTGATATTGTGATGAAATGAATGTATTTTGTATTTGGAAAGATAATGTCATTTTGGGGTCCAGGGGGTGGAATGTGCCAGTTTGAATGTATTGTGTCCCCCAAATGCCATTATCTTTGTGGTCTTGTGGGACAGACCTTTTGGTGCTGGTTAGATTTGCTTGGAATGTGCCCCACCCAGCTGTGGGTGGTGACTTTGGTGGGATACTCCCATGGAGGTGTGACCCCACCCATTCGGATGGGCCTTGATCAGTGGAGCCATATAAATGAGCTGGCTCAAGGAGAGGAAACTCAGTGCAGCTGTGAGTGACGTTTTGAAGAGGAGCAAGCTTGCTAGAGAGGAATGTCCTGGGAGAAAGCCATTTTGAAACCAGAACTTTGGAGCAGACGCCGGCCACATGCCTTCCCAGCTAACAGAGGTTTTCTGGACGCCATTTGCCTCCTCCAGTGAAGGTACCTGATTGCTGATGTGTTACCTTGGACACATTATGGCCTTAAGACTGTAACTGTATAGCCAAATAAACCCCCTTTTTATAAAAGCCTATCCATCTCTGGTGTTTTGCATTCTGCAGCATTAGCAAACTAGAACAGCGACTTAACCTGCTTGATGGGTGTGATATTTGCTATTACAATTAGGAAAAGGTAACTTTAGCTCAGGGCTTCTCCTGATTGCACATGCCCCTGTGGCTAGAGTCATCTAGGACCCAGGACCGGCTTTAGCATGTGGTGCAAAGGGAGAGGAAACGGTAACTTTTCTTGCACTGTAGCAAGTTTCTTCTGAATTAACATAGGGAGGTGGGAGCTCAAACAAAGGAAATAGAAACTTCTGCAAGGCCAGTAAAGAGAGGGGCTGGTCAGTTGGAAAGTGAGCGCAGTTTCAGTTCCCCCTTTTGTTGTCACATTCCTCAATCTTGAGGGGTCAGGGGTGACGACCACTCTCTACTTCCTGCTGACTCAGGGTACAGGTTGGGATTTAAGAAATGGAACTTCTTGGCATGTGGTTGGAGGTATTCTTGGGTCTCAGGCTGCAGAGATGGTTTGGGGATGTCCATCTCCCCAGCTTTAGGCACAGGTTGGTACCCCTGCTCAGGCACAGGCTGGTATCCCTGCTCTTTGAGGATGGAGGCAATTAGCAGAGTCCTGTGGATTTCAGTCTCTGGGATACAAATTTGACAAAGTTTATCATTAAAGGTCCAAACATGAGAAGCATTATTATTATTAAAATTATTATTATTATTATTATTATTAGGCTTAAAATGAGTAAGAGCCAAGACATCCAGGGCAAGTCATTTTTAATTGATTCCCATGAGGTTTGTGCAGGTGGGTTAATATTATGCAGGCAGCTGGCTTGATTGTACAGATTTTGTATATTTAATTCAATCTGGTTGGAGGTATTTACCCAAGTACAGAAGGAGGTGTTTGCCTTAGCACATAACCCCCCTTGTTCTGCTAAAAGGTGGTCTAAGGCTATTTCAGTTATCCATGACGATAGCGCCAAACAATTGATGGAGACTCGAATGGCTTCAAGTGCAGCAGCAGCGGAGTAGCAAGTTCCTCATCCGTTGGAGACATGTTGCGTAAAGTGCCTGCTTATCATGATGATTAATAGGGTGATACATAGAAAAGTCAGGCCTTAAATACCCTGGAGTCCATTGACCTTTTACCAAGCCATCATTTACACATTGGAACATTCTGATCTGAGTGTCAAAGATGACTTCTTCAAAACCTTTAAAAGGTAAAAGGCTCATGGGGCTTCCACAGATAAATATATATCCATTTGGGGCACAGAGGATTTCCTGAGAAGTTTTCTATAAGGCTTGTATTTGTTGAAATACTTTAGGACTATCTGCAGCTGTGTTGAGGTCATGACAGAGAGCAGATAAGGAGCCTACTTTATAAGGTTCACATAAGGAGTATAACTGGCAGGAGGGAGATTTACAGTTTCTTGGTTTTTAATATGCTAATTCCCGGTTTTGGTCACTATCAGACCTTTTGATGGTATGGTGTAATAGGTATAAACTTCTCCCTCTATTTTTATGGCTCCCTTTGTAAAGTCCTGGCAGATTGCCATATATCATTTGGAATTCCATTCACTGTATAATTGCATGTTGCGCAGTTATAGTTGTCTGCACAGACCCAGGATAAGTTAGCTCCGTGACTGTATGGAACAAGGGGTGGCTGGGAGGAGCTTAGGAGTAGGTTCTGTATCTTCCATCTTTTTCTAGCGAACAGCTGTGATGGGGGTGAGATCAAAGCAAGGGAAAGAGCTAAAGGTGAGCAGTTCCCCTTTTATGGGAAGCTTAACCTTCAGATTCTGGCAACTGTTAGTGGGATTAACTCCAGAGCTTGGAGAAAATTGGTCATAGGCCCAGCAGTGTAGGAGATGGATTTTGTATAGGGTTTTGGATGGCATATCCAGCAATTGTGTAATTGTCCTCCTCATGCTAAAGCCTGTGACGATTTTGTAACAGTTTTCCTTCCAATTCCCTTCTTCCATGAAGGTTATAGGTGGATGAAATTGTGAGAATTAAAGTAAAAGAAGCCATTCTTTTTTTAAAAATGTTATAACTTCAATTCTAAACAGCCCACCTAGAAGGAATAGGGTATTATCTCTTAACATGTAATTGTTACAGACTGTAAAGAAAATGATTCCAACCATTGGACAAGAGGCAGACAGACATTAGTCCATAAAAGATAATGGAGAATCCAACTAATGAGGGGAAAAGAACACATATCCAATAGTGCAGTCTACATTAATCATCATTTATCTTTGGTTCTTCAAAATAGTGACTTCAAATCTGTGATAGGTTCACAGGTGCAAACAGAAGGTGAGGAGGGACTTCTGCTGGGATGGTGGTCCTGCTTCTGTGTTGGCAAGTTTACTGGAGCTTCGGTTTTCTGAAGAGAAGGTGGAGAATTACTTTCTTGGGTGGGGACAATTTTCTTTTTTTTTTTTTAAATTCAAATTTATTGACATATATTCACATATCATGCAGTCATACAAAACAAAGCATACATTCAATTGTTTAGCGTACCATTACACAGTTGTGCATTCACCACCAAAATTAATTTTTGACATTTTCATTACCACACACACAAAAATAATAAGAATAAAAATTAAAGTGAAAAAGAACAATTAAAGTAAAAAAGAACACTGGGTGCCTTTTTTTTTTTTCTTCCCCCTATTTTTCTACTCATCCGTCCATAAATGAGACAAAGGGGAGTGTGGTCCATATGGCTCTCCCAATCACATTGTCATGCCTCATAAGCTACATTTTTATACAATCGTCTTCAAGATTCATGGGTTCTGGGTTGTAGTTTGATAGTTTCAGGTATTTACTGCTAGCTATTCCACTTCATTAGAGCCTAAAAAGGGTTGTCTATATTGTGCGTAAGAGTGCCCACCAGAGTGACCTCTCGGCTCCTTTTGAAATCTCTCTGCCACTGAAGAGTATTTTGTTTCCTTTCACATCCCCCTTTTGGTCAAGAAGATGTTCTCCATCCCATGATGCCGGGTCTAGATTCCTCCCCGGGAGTCATATTCCACGTTGCCAGGGAGATTCACTCCCCTGGGTGTCTGATCCCACGTAGTGGGGAGGGCAGTGATTTCACCTGCCAAGTTGGCTTAGCTGGAGAGGAGAGAGGGCCACATCTGAGCAACAAAGAGGCATTCGGGAGGAGGCTCTTAGGCACAATTATAGGGAGGCCTAGTCTCTCCTTTGCAGCAACCGTCTTCCCAAGGGCAAGTCCTGTGGTAGAGGGCTCAGCCCATCAAACCGTCAGTACCCTATGTCTGTGAGCACATCAGCAACCATTGAGATGGGCGAGCCCAACACTCCTGCATTCTGGGTGGAGATGACTTTCACTCTCAAATGGTGAATCTGAGGCTGGGTTCCCTGCAACTTAACAGAAGGGTGTGTGACAAGCAAGACATGATGGGGCCCATCTCACTGGGTTTTTAATTGGCTATCTGGGTGTTGTATCCTCCAGTTTTTAAGAAGCACCCAATCCTCCAGATCTACATAATGTAGGTGGAAATCAATTGGGAACTGGAGCATATTGATTTATTTCAGAGAGAGTGGTTCATAAGGACTGTGCATATTTTATGGTTTCTAATTCATCAATTACATGTTCATTATTCAGGCTGTTGTTACAATTGGTTTTGAGGGTTTCCCAAACACTTAGGGCTCAAACCGAGGGGGTACTCTTACCCTATGCAAGGCAATTTGTAGAACTTCGTCCCAGGTCAGGTTGGTTTCTTGACAAATTTGGCTGTAGTTTTTTTTAATAGTAGGGTTCATCTTTTCAATCTTCTCTGTGGACTGTGGTCTCGAAGATGCATGTAGCTTCCAGTGAATGCCTAAGGCATCTGACACTTCTTGGGTGACTCTAGTGATAAAGGCACTCCCATTACCACTTAGGATGGAGTATAGCTCTCCAAACTGGGGAATAGTTTCCCTTAGTAATGCCTTAGTCACTTCAGAGGACCTTTCATTTCCTCAGAGGAGTGTCTCAACCCATCTGAGAAAGTGTCCAGAAAGACGAGGGGGTATTTATCATTTCCTTGGGCTTTTGCCAAAACAGTCAAGTCTATTTGCCAGCCTCCTCCTGATCCCATTCCTCATACTTGGACCCCCTTTGTGGGTGGTGGGGAACCTGTCTTAGGATTATTTTTGGTGCAGACAAGACATTCTTGAGTCACCTTTTGTGTGGTTCTTCTCATGTTAGGGTCAACAATGTATGTTTGTAGCCATTGGTATGTGGCATCTCTCCCATAATGACTGTCTGGATGCAGATGAGTCACAATTCTTTCCTCACATTTTCTGGAATTAATAGTACTCCCTCCATGTTATAAACTCAGCCTTCAGAAGTGGCTTTGATTGGTTCCCCTAGTGCCTCTGGGTCGTACTGCAGATGTAAGGGGCATTGCATTTAGGGAGGAAATCCACATTCCTCAGCTCTTGATATGTCATTGAAAGAATATTTCAGCATGAAGGATATTATGTTAATGGTAGGAGAGCTGCCGTGGTTGGAGGGTGTTGAAACATAACTGCCCTTTTAGCTATACAATCTGCTAAGTGGTTCCCTCTTGCTATCAGGTCCTCCCTCCTTTGATGTCCAGGGCAATTGATAATCACGCCCTTCTGTGGCAGCGTAGTGGCATCTAGTAGGGCTATGATCATGTCAGCATGCTGTATTTCCCTTCTTCTGGAAATTAGTAGCCCTCTTTCCTTCCATGTGCATGGACTACCAAAAAGGAATATTTGGAGTCTGTGTATGTATGCACTCTCTTCTTGTTTCCTAAATATAAGGCCTGGTGAAAGCTATGAGTTCTGCTGGTTGCATGGACGTACCTGGAGGAAGGGCCTCAGCTTCGAGCGTATGCTGGGTTCCTACAGCATACGCAGCTCTCCGATGTCCTCGGTCCATGAAACTGCTTCCGTGGGTGAACATCTCCAGGTCTGTGTCTTCTAGGCGATGATTTGTGAGATCAGGCCGGCTAGAATATACTTCCTCAACTATTTGTATACAGTCATGGATAGGTTCTCCCTGAGTATTGGAGAGTAATATAGCAAGATTCAGAGGAGACCACTTTTAGATGTACATTTGGATTATCTAGCAAGATAGCTTGGCATTTGCCTAGCCTCCCAGAAGTAAGCATATAGCCCCCTTTCTGTTCCAAGAGGAGCAATACACAATGAGGACTGTGCATGATCATGGGCTATCCTAAAGTAAATTTCTCTGCTTCTTGCAGTAATTCACAAGTGGTCATCACTGCCCAGAGGCAGACTGGCCAAACTTGTGCTACTGCATCAAGTTGTTTTGAGAAGTAGGCAACTGGCCTCCAGGTGTTGCCAAGGTCTGTGTTAACACCCCTGAACTGACTCCTTGGCATTCATGCCCAAACAAATCAAAGGGTTTCTGATGTCTGGATAACCTAGGACTGGGGCTGTTAAAAGTTTTCTTTTATTTTACAGAATGCTTGTTGGCATTCTGCAGTCCAATTCAATGGTGCTTTATCTTTACCTTTCAAAGCCTCTTACAGAGGTTTAACTAAAAGTCCAAAGCCTGGTATCCAAATGCAGCAGAATCCTGCCATTTCTAGAGATCCTTGCAGCTGTCTCTGGGTGGTTGGTTCTGCTACTCTGGTTAAGGTCTCTCTCCTGTCAGGCAGCAAGTTCCTCTGTCCCCTTGACAATCAAACTCTAAACATTTTGCAGAGGTATATGAAATATGAACCTTCTTCTTAGACACCTTATATCCTCGATCTGCTAGAAAATTCAGAGTTAAAATACTATTGGGTTGGATGCTCCCTCAGATCTACTGGCAATTAAGATGTTATCTACGTACTGTAAAAGTACTCTATCCTGGAGTTGCAATTCTCTTAAACCTTTTGCTAAGTTTTCTCCAAATAAAGTAGGGGTATTTTAAAAACCTTTGGAAGTACCATCCAACAATATTGCTGCTTCACGTTAGTCTGGGAATCCTCTCATTCAAAAGCATCCTTTAGATCCAGTAAGTACAGTGAACCAGCAAAGATCTCCAGACAGGATGGTTAGAAATGTGTATGGTTTGGCACTGCTGGACGGATGTCCCCTATTATTTGATTGATTGCTCTCATATCCCACACACACCGACATTCCTTTTTGGTACTTGGTTTTAGGACAGATAGGATGGCAGTGTTGAACGGAGATCAGCAAGGTCAAATTAACTGATATTTGATAAAAGAGTCTGTTAATGGTTCTATGCCTTCTCAGGCATCTCATTTTTTTAAACACAGTTTTATTGAGATATACTCACACACCAAATAATCCATCCAAATATATAATCAATGGCTCACAGTATTGTCATAGAGTTGTGCATTCATCACCACAACCAGTTTTTTTAGAACATTTTCATTACTCCAAGAAAAGAATAAAAAAATAAAAATAAAAAAGAATAAAAAATATCCCATACCCCTTATCCCATCCCCCACCCCCCGGCCATACACTGGATAAAGAGAGTGTCAGTCCCAGGGTTTTCACAATCACACGGTCACATGATGAACGCTATATAGTTATACAGTCATCATCAAGAGTCCGCTCTGCCGGATTATGGTTCAACAGATTCAGGTATTACGTTCCAGTTGTTCTAATACACTAGAAACTAAAAAGGGATACCTATATAATGCATAAGAATAACCTCTAGAATGACCTCTCGACTGTTTTTGAAATCTCTTGGCCGGCCTCTTTCTTTAAGGCATATTGTGTAAAGATAGGAATGTTCACGTTGGGCCGGCATTTAATTTGGTGATAAGTCTCATCTGAGTAGTGGCATAGGACACTCAGGAATATAGAGAAAACTGTTTTAAGTTGGTATCCCCTACTTGGCATTCAAGGGGTTGCAGAGAAGGCCTATTATTTGAGGCTCCAGACACCCCAATAACCGTGACAGTTCTTGATGAAAGACTCTCCTGTTTTTTTTTCAAGACAACATAGGTAGTTCCAGTGTCATAAAGTCTTTAAGTGTCTTTCCCACTAACACAGATACCCAGGGCTCCTCATGGGACATGGTGGTGTGTCCACTAAAGTTGGAAGGTGCCCCTGGGCCCATCACTCCTGGTCACAAGCTGTGGCATTTGGTGGCAGGTGGATTTGCAAGATGTTCAGGCCTCCTGTCTCTGGGGGTGATTCAGGCATTCCCACTTCCACTGGGCTTCTTCCTTGCAATAGGCACGTTGCTGTGGGCCCGGGGACGGGTGTACTTTGGGTAAAATCACTAGGGGCCCTGGAAGTCTTATCCTTTGTTGTTCCTCTCTGGATGATCCAGCGCACCCGGGTCCGGTTAAACTCTGGCCGATGGCTGCTCCCAGCAAGGCGGCTTGGCATTTCATCTGCTTCTCCTGAAGCTAGTCTTGGCTGTTAAAGACCCTAAAGGCATCTCGACCCATTGAGACATCAGCATTTCTAAACTCCCTTCTAATTTCTGCAGTTTCTTCCTTATGCCTGGAGCACTTTGGCTAATGAAAGTCACATTAATTAATCTCAGATTGTTTGGATGCTTGGGATCCAGATTGGTATATCGTCTATACACCTCAAAAGTCCTGCCGAGAAAGATTGACAGATTCTCTTTTGGTCCCTGTTGGCCTTTCCTGGACTTTCTTCAGGCTTTTGGTTTTGGAACTCTCTTCTGCACTACTGATGCACTGTCAATAATGTTCCAGTTTAGCTCAGCCCCCTGCTTGCTTGGGTTCCAGTGCGGCTTTGTCACAGGAACGGCCGGAGCTCTGGAGACAGGCACTGGGCTGTAAGGTTGGTCATCATGCAACCTATTGGCTTCCTGCAAAGAACCATTCTATACTCCTTGGGGGTGAGGAGGGCATTTAAGGGGGCTCGAATATTTGCCCACATAGGATTATGAATGGCAAAAAAAGAAGTAAAGAGAGTCTCCATTTCCTTAGAGTCATCTTGATTCAAAGACATTGTTTTGCTAATTATTACAGATCAGAGGTGGAGAAGTGAGAATGCACATAAACAAATAAACAAACCCTCTGAGGTTCCCTTGGTCATCTGGTCCGGGTGGAACTTCCCTGAGTGGGCCTTTCCCTGCCAGGGATTGGGCAGTCCCCTGACCAGATAGAGTGTCCTGACAGGTGTGTGGTGGGGAGGCCATTCCTTCCCGACCGGGTGGTGACAGCAAACTTGACAGGAACTCGTGCTGAGGGGAAGAGGCACCGTCTGCCTCCTGTCTCCCAGTGTAAGGTAGCAGGGGAGCCAAGGGGAGCTCTGGGTGTAATAGGGACAGGGCCTCATCGGGGCCGGGGTCCAGCAGGACCTGGTTGGCTTGGGACTGACATTTCTCTGATTTCCCAATTTCGCTTTCGCCTTTCCCTGAGCTGGGATCCGATAAGTTTTCCGCTGTTTGAATCCTAATATTATATCTTTTTGGCAAATGCTTATTTTGGCATGGAGCCATGAAGGATTGAATTTATGGGATTTCATCCCATTTCTCTTCCTTTTTACAAATTAATTCTAGTTGTAATATAGTGTTATAATCAAAGGTCCCAGGTTCTGGCCAGTTTTCTCCAGATTCTAACATATCGAGGCTAGGCTGTGTTACAGAAAAACACCATCTTTTTTCTTTTTCATTAGTTCATAACTCAACATAGCCCCATTATCTAAAATACCTTATAAGGGGCTACAACCTTAAAATGGTTGTAACCTTCAGGGTGCTAAGACAAAAATGAAAATGTACACAGAACTAAACCCTGTTAGACTCAAGCTTGGCAGGCAGAGATTCTATACCACAATCCAATAGACCGATCAAATCAGATTCTGAACCAGAACACCATAACCAGATGGGAGTGCATCAGTGAGTATCTCTTCATAAGCCTGGGATCTGCACCCAGTGGCCAGGCTGGACTAAGATGGGACTGGAACCCACAATCTTATTCAATAGCAAATAACTAGGAAATCAGAACCAAAAAACAGGTTTTGCAAAAGAGTAGGCCCCACAGCAAAGAAGACGCCTGTATCTGGAACTGTTTCTCTTCTTGAGATGAAACTGTACCATAGGGCTGCCGCTGCTGGGATCAAGAGAGCCCTGGTAGTGGGGCCTCTAAACTATCTGGTCCAGGTGACCACACGGGATTGGAGGCTGGAAATCTCCATCCCCTGAGGGATGAAGAGCCTTGGGCAGGGGTCTCTAAGATGGTCCCATCTGAGTCACCAATTGTTATTGCCAAAGTGGGTTCACTGCCTGATGCGCACTAAGGTCAATACCACGACACAGGATATTGAGATGAGAGTTTACTGTGAGCAGCTCATCAAGAACACAGGATGTAAACTTCAGATCTATCTCCCTGAGCTGAAGAGGCTTGAGATATTTATGCAGTTTCAGGTAGGTGGGTCTAGGGGAGTGGTTTAGGGTAAGGTGAAGTGATGTGGGTTAAGGGGCAGGCACACATGGAGCACGTGTGGTTCCAAATCATGCTCCTTCATGTGACACATGTTCAAAAATGGCAGCTTAGCCTGCTCGGCGAGTGTGATACTTGCTATTACAATTAGGCAAAGTTAACTTTAGCTCGGGGCTTCTCCTGACTGCACATACCCTAGTGGCTAGAGTTGGCCAGGACCATCTTTAACATGTGCTGCAGAGGGAGAAGAAGCAGTAACTTTTCTTGCAGTGTTTCTTCTGAATAAAGGTGCGGAGGTGGGAACTCGAACAAAGGAAATAGAAACTTCTGCAAGGCCAGTAAAGGGAGGGGCTGGTCAGTGGGAGAGTGAGTGCAGTTTCAAGTGGATAAATAAAATGTGGTATATACATACAATGGAATATTATTCAGCTGTTAAAAGGAATGAAGTCCTGTTACATGTGACAAAGACATGGATGAACCTTGAAGACATCATGTTGAGTGAAACAAACCAGACTTTAAAATATATATATATTCTATGATCTCACTGATATGAAATAATTAAAATGAGCAAACTCATAGGATCAGAATCTAGAATATGGGTTACCAGGGGAAGGGGTGCGGGTGGGGTATAGAGAGTTAGGGCTTAAAATGTACAGAGTTTCTGTTCAGGACAGTGGGAAAGTTTTGGTGGTGATGGTAGCACAACATCGTGAATGCAATTAGCAGCACTGAATTATACATCTGAATGTGCTTAAAAGGGGAAATATTAGGTTGTATATATGGTGCTAACATAAAAGTTTTAAAGAAAGAATTCACAGCACGAACAGTGAACCCTAAGTTAAACCATGTACTAAGTTAATAATGCAAATATTTTTTAAAAGGTAAAAAAAAGAAAAAAGACTCCTCTCTCTTCCTATTACATATCTGTGTGAGTCTGGAATTTCTTCATAATCTTCAAATGATTAAATAGTTATTTCTTATACAATATATCATTTACATTAAATGTAGTGGGCTTATTGTTAGTTTTAAATGAATTAGTAAAAATATTTTTCACTTTCTCAGTTTGATATAACTCATAGAAACAAAAGCTCTGGTATACTCAATAGTATTTAAGCATATACAAGTCCCGAGACCAAAATATTTGAGAACACTGCTCTATGGAAAAACAGAAATGAGAGAGGCAAAGGACAGGTAACAATTCACATTATCTTCGACATCACCTTCGGCATCGTTGTGGTCATCGCCATGATTTTCTTCTTCATCATCTATGCAATGAGCCAGTTATTCCACAGAGTCTAGCACTCTTTGCGTGCGTCAGCTCTCCGCATCATCTCATCCGACTCTCAGGATAACTCTATGAGTTGAGTACACTTATTGTCACCTCTGTCGTCCATATGAGGAAAGCAAGGTTCAGAACGGCTTTGTCACTTGTCCAAAAACCCACCGTTACAAAGGGGTAGATCCCAGGTCTGTCTGATTCCACAGCAGAGAAGGGCCCAGTGTGCAGGTGGGAGACCTGTCAAAGAGAAGGCCGTACCCCCCACTCCTCCCCTGCTCATTTTTCATTTTTTCATAAATATCAGTATTAGTATATGCCCTCTGAGGGTGAGGCATCATCTTTAAAAGAGCCTAAATTGCTTTGGATAAAACATTTCAGATGAAATACACACACACACACACACACACACACACACACGTCCTGGCATACTCTGGAAAGAAAGGACCCTTTGGGTCAATTTCCCTTCTCAGCAGCTTCAATGACCCCTAAAGTGAAGTCATCCTACCCAACCCCATCAGAACCAACACTAACATCTGTGAGAATTAGATTAAGTTTAGCTTTCACACAGGGTGGGGGCAGCTCAGGGGAATGGCAGAGGGTCAAGAAGCCAAGCTATAATCGGTGGGCGGTCCTCCTGTTTATCCGCCCACTTTCTTTGCAAAGTAGAAACTGGGGGAGGGGAGGGGTAGTTTCCTTAAACAGCATCATAAGTTGTTACCAAACTAGCTCAGACTGGCTCTGCAGTTCAAGAACAAAGGAAAGAGGGGTGGAGACTTGTTTCAACTGTTCAGAGTTTGCACAGGAGACTTTTTTTTCAAATGTTACCAATTTGGGCGGGCTGCAGGTTTCAAATCTGTGTGGGCTAGTTAGGCTTGTCGAATAGAATGTAACCTCTGGAGTATCCAGCCAATGGAGAAATAGGGGAGGGACTTGCAGTTAGGCATAGGGAATAAATACTGCTGGGTCTATTGTTCTGTGTGCCAACCCCTACATTTTGGTTGGGCTTGTTCTTGCAAGATCGTGAATAAATTCTTTTCTTCTCCACAATCGGGTGAGCGTTTATTCCTTTTTAGGAATAGTGCTTGTTTCTCACAATATCTATAAGGTTTCATTTCTGAGGCTCTCGGTGACAGCTTTGCTAAGTGCAGTGTTGGACACAGAGGCTCAAGTCAGGCGGGCAGAACCTTGGGAGAAACATTTTCAGGTGGAATTTCAGCATCTCCTTGAGGCCTGGGGACCCCAAATCCCTCTAGAGACAAGTGGCATGGATCTGGAGAATCAGTCGCCTCCTTTGGAAATCCAGGAACCCCCATGATGCCTTAGGGCTGCCCGCAGCTTTGCCCTGTTGCCTCGATTCTGCATCTGCGTTGTCACTGCTCGTTCCCTGCTACTTTGGGCAACTCGGCTTGTTCTACCAGTTTCCCACCGTCCCCTGGAGCAGCAGTCCTCAGCACAGAAATCCCAGCCATTCCACGAGAGCCCACTCTGCACCTGATGTCTGTACAGGGTCCAGGGTGGGGGTGGGGCAGATGGGTGTCTGCACATGTAGGTCTCACCCCTCAAGGTGGGACTCTTCAAAGTGCAGCAAGAGGGATGGTTTTTGGTGGGACCTGGGCAGGCAGTTTTGTCTTTATTCTGTCTTGCTTTTTGCTTAATAACTACTATTGCAACAATAGTATTTCCTCCCTCTCTTCCTTCCCTTTTCTCTCTTTTTTGTTCCCCACATATTAAATAGTCACAAGAGAGCCTATCTAATATTTCTGCTTATGAGAAAGAACATTGCCAACCAATTAGAAGCCCCCGGGTCCCACCCATTTCCATGCCCCTGCCCCGGCCTCGGGCACCGCACTCTCCTGAACTGGGTGTGTCTCATGGACTTGCTTTGCTTTTTGATATACATGGATGTCATTCAGTTTTCCCTGCTTTTGGTCTTCATATAAATAGATTCACACTCTGTGTATCCTTCCATAATTTGTTTTCTTTTCTCAACATGAAAATTTTTTTTATCTGCAAGATTATATGCTTATTTTACTATGGTATTTGATAAAAATACAGCTAGTATATTAATTCCATGATTTCATGGGTATTGTTCCTAAAATAGATATTTATGTTAAAATATAAGTTGCTCTGAATAAAAATCTCAGATAAATATTAGTACAGGTGGCAAGGGAATACAGCAAAAAATGGAAACATTGCAATATGAATGGCTAAATTTCAGGAAGCAAGGCTTTAATAAAAACAGATGCATCTGAAATTGCTCTGGGTTTTTGAAACAGGATTTCCCTGGTGTGGCCCTTTATGGGCCTGAGACCCTAGCACTAGCTCCTTCTGGGCACAGGAGAAGGCAGTTGTTCAGTGCCTGCACCCAGCTTGCTTCAAGCTGGCCAGCATAGCTGCCTCTTGCCTCCCTGAGCCTCTGTTCTCTGCCTGGCACTGCTTCCAGGTTTGGCTCTCCACCCAGCTCCTCAGGGCATGGCTCAGACATGCCCTGGCAGCTCCAGCTTGGATCAAGCTCACTTTCTAGTCTCTGTCCTCTGGCTCTACTCACCCTCAGGTTGTAGAGTGCATTAATAGCCCCAGTTCTTTCCCCTTCCTGCATCCACACCCTTGGCTGTGTAACTCTGCGGTGCCCTCTCCTTCTATCATCGGGCTGGCCATGTGTTGGACAATAGAACAAGGCTGAAATGATAGTGTGCCAGTTCTGAGCCTGACTTTCAAGAGGCCCTGGTGTGTGCTTGCCCTCTTGTGCATCTCTGCCATCTCCAAGAGAAGGGCAAAGCCTGCTGGTCCTCAGGAGGAGGATGAGAGACCTGGGTGGCAGAGCTGTCCCGGCTAAGATGCTCCATCCAAGTTCAGCAGGTAGCAGGACCCCAGCCCCTGACAGCTCAGGAAGAATGAGAATGTTTGGTTGCTTTAAGCCATTGAGCTTTGGGGTATTTGTTATGCAGCAACAGCCAACTGATACATGGAAAAGAAGCACCAGGCTGTGCTCTGCTCTGACCTGGAGCAGGAAATGGCTTGCACAAGAGAATGAAGCCTTTCCACATTTTTTCCAACATGCCCCAAGGCTGGGCCTTTAATATCCCTTTGCCTAGCACAGGAGAGGGGGTAGTAAGGGCATCAGGAGACCTTTTGCTCAGTCCAGTGAGCAATGGGCAGCTCTTATCCACAAGTTACATGTTCCCTCAAGATTAATTGTCAAAAAACATCCTGTTAGCTGGGACTGAAGCTGGGGCAGGATGAGAGCCTGGAGGCACCGTCTATCCAGGGACCACCAGGTGAGAGGTCGAGTGATATGTCCCTGCCCAGTCACAGACAAACTGGAATCCTCATGTTGGCCAGATTCTAGATCTCTCTTGTGTCACAAGTGGGCATTCTTTCCAGCTGGCCCTGCCAACTCTTTTCTGGGCTTCTCGTAGGCCACCCTCCACTGATGATTGACATGGTGTCTCCTCAGAAGAAGCCAGGCCCCTGAGAGGGTTTTGGCCTGTGCCTTGGTGAGTTAAAGCTTGACCGTGTTACAGCTCCTCTTCTGTAAGTGTTGGGCTGCAGGGCTTTGACTTTAGCCACAGCTCACCAGGGTCTGGGTTCCTGCTGTGACTTGTCTCCTGTAATACATCCACTAGTTTCTCCACAAGGCAACGTGATTTCCAAGGAGGGGGCATTCCTCAGGGTCGTTCCATGTACTGGCTTCATAAACAAATATGTGCACTGTAGCGGATTCTTGCCATTTTTAGCCACCATGCTTTCATTCTCTAGTCCTAATGACCCCTTGATTTCCTTCTGGGGATTCCTGCCCTCCTGCTGCTGGAACCAGAGGACTAGCTTCTCCCTCTTCCAGCCATGGGACAGCCAGGCATTGGGCACCTGACCACCTAATCAGACTCTGTCCCGGGATTGAGCAAGTGATACAGGGGCAGAGAGAGGCTGGGATGCTTGTCACAGACGCGGCGGCAGTGCGCTGGCCATACCGTACACGCTGTGCGCCAGGCCATGTCCCACTGCTCGGTCCTTCAGAGCGCCACGAGACGGCCTGCCCAGCTCACCCACCCCCAACTTACAATGGATTTCTCTTGCTCGGTCAGACAGAAGCAGCCTCTGGTGCTTGCAGCTACAAGAACTGAATGAAGGAAGAAATGTTTGATTAGTAATTTTTCATGTATGTAAGTCCTGTTTCTGTTTTCCGTTTGGACCCCGAGTTCCTCTGGGGGAAGGATTCTTTATTTTCTTCATCCTGAGCCCAGAACTTGGCACACAGTAGGATCTGCTGTAGAGCTGGGTGCAGCTTAATGGCAAGGAGGGGGGATCTGGAGACAGGGGGCCTGAGTGTGAGGCTCAGCCTGGCTCTCGCCCACTGTGGGACCCTGCGTTAGTCCTGTGGCATTTTCAGCCTGGACTTTGCACCTATACAATGGGAGTGAGCTAGTAAGAACCATCCTGCTTTCAGGCTTCAGGGCTTCTGCGAGCTTCCAAGGGATTAAGGGTGCATAAGCCCTGCAGGGATCCTGATGGAGCTCGCAGCAGCCGAGGCATCCCCAAGGGAGGGGAGACTCACAAGCAAAACAGGCCGTTGAAGTGGGCCATGAGCTCAGAAGGGCCCATGCCTGATTTAATACTCCGTGTTGCCGTCTTGATATTCTTAATAATCTTTGAACAAGGGGCCCACATTTTCATTTTGTGCTGGGCTCTGTAAATTATGTAGGCGGCTGTGATTAAAATTTGTATGAGCTAACATGATGCCAAATGAAACCAGCCAGACACAGGAGCACATTTTGTTTGAGTCCATGTATAAAGTTTAAAAATGGGCGAAACTAATCTAAAGGGTTAGAAGTCAAGGTTAGGGGTTTCCGGGGCTGGGGTGGGGACAGAAAGGGACCATGGTGGAACTGATGAGCTTCTAGAAATGTTCTATTTCTTGATCCCGGAGCCAGTTACGTCAGTATACTTGCTTTGTGAAAATTCATCCCGCTGCACACCTGGGATTTGTGCACTGTTCTGTGTATAGGTTATACTTCACTACAAAGTTAAAAGAAAATGTGTGAAAGGAGCTACAATTAGTAAAGGGAAGGCCAGGGTGCTGTGCTTGACCGCTCCCGGGGGTGCGTGGAGGCTGCTTCCCAGAAGAGGGGTGTAGATAAAGTCCCGAAGGAGGAGGGAGAGGTTGGAGGGTGGGTGAAGAGGCTGTCCTGGCCAAGGGGCTGTATGCATCCAGGCTTGAGGAGGCGGAGGGGGCAGGAGCAGAGGCCAGGCCGTGAGGGTCATGCTGGCCTGCCGAGGCTCTGGACTGCACCCCTGGGCAGCAGGAAGCCAGGAACGCTTCTGGGCTTGAGACTTCAGCTGCAGTGTGGAGCGCAGATGGGGTGGGCTTGCAGGGAGACGCCAAGAAGGGATTTGGAGTCTGGGGGCAATTTCTTTTTCATTTGGTCCATGTGGGAGTTTTAAAATCTGGCCAACAAGTCTTTGACATTTGTTCCATCAAGAGACAGAGCCTAGTTTCCCATTCCTTGAATACGGGCTGGCCTGAGGGACTCACCTGTAAGGAACAGAATGTGGCAGAAGCAATGCTGTGTGTTTTGCGAGGCTCAATTAGAAAAGGTGGTGTCGCTTCCACCTGGCTCTCTCTAGGGATACTTGCCCTGCGGACCCAGCTGCCACCCTGCAAGGAAGCCCAAGCCATAACTAGAAGTTCTGGGTAGCTGTCCCACTGATGGCCCAGAAGGCTGCTAACCTCAAGCCGAAGCAGGAGGGTGCCTTCAAGGTGACCGCAGCTGCTGAGACTCTGAGTGAGATCCGCCCGGCTGGTCCTGTCCACCTCTGCAATTGTGATTCCTGTCACTGAGTTTGGTTCGTTAGGCATCAAGAAAACAGCACTTTTGACTGTTAGTTCTCAATCCTGGTTGCAGGAGTGCTTAAAAATTTCCCAATGCCCAGACATTACTCCAGACCCAAGGATTACTATTTTTTAGAGCCCCCGCTGTGTAGCCAAGGAGAACCACTCCTGTGGACCGCCCATACCATAAGGCTTGGAGCAGGGCTTCGATCAAATCAATGAAATGCCCTTTTATTTTCCCCTCCTCCCCTCCTCTGGCTTTCTTTTGTTCTTGCCCACTTGTTTCCATCTTCAGCTCCTGGTAGATCAAAGTGATCCATTTAAGTGACAGACATTTGGGAATCAGTGCTTCATCCCGGATGCGTGAAGTGTTCATTTTTAAAGCGATTTTGGAGGCTGGTTGTATGCGGGAAGCAAGAAGACTTCCCCATAAAATACAGGATGTCCAGTGAAATTTGAATTTCAGATAAACAATGATTTTTTTTTAGTATAAATATGACCCAATTATTACATAGACATACCAAAAATTTATTTGTTGTTCACCTGAAATTCAAGTTTAACTGAGTGTCCTGTATTTTTATTTGCTTTGTTGCAATAAACATTTCCCTGGGAGTGTTTGGTAGATATGAATTTTCAATTCGGTTGGGTAATATCTAGGAGTATGTTTTCTGGGTTGTATAGTAAGTCTACATTTAACTTTAAAAGAAATGGCCAAAAGGTCTTCCAAAGTGGTTGTACCATTTTGCCTTAACTTTGTTCAGCATCCTTACCAGAGACTGATATTGTCAGTTTTTTGGATTTTAGTCTTTCTAATAGGTGTGTAGTGGTATCTCATTATTTTAGCTTGCACTTCCCAATGACAGATGATGTTGAGCATTTTTTCATATATTTATCTGCCATCTGTATATCTTCTTTGGGGAAGTGTCCAGATCTTTTGCCGGTTTTTAAATTGGGTTGTTTGTTTTCTTATTGTTGAGCATGAAGAGTTCTTTACATATTCTAGATCCAAGTCTTTATCAGATATGTGACTTGCAAATATTTCCTCCCAGTCTGTGGCTTTTTATCATTCTCTTAAGTGTCTTTCACAGAGCAAAAAGTTTTTAATTTGATAAAGTTCCAATATATCAATTTTTTTCTTTCATTGTCAAACCCAAAATCATGCAGATTGTCTTATGTTTCCTTTGAGACATTTTATAGTTTTGGATTTGGCATAAGTCTGTGATCCATTTTGAGTTAATTTTTGTGTAAGGTGTGAGGTGTCAACTGAGAAATAAACTAAGCTGCATTGAGGCATTTATTTGGGGTCTTAGAACTGAAATTCCGGAGCAACCCAACTTGTGTCCCGCAAGGGTTATTAAAAGAAAATAAGATTAGATAAGTTGTTGTGACTGGTGGATATTTGGGGTATCCAAGTGTCCTTCAGGTTAATACTTTACTGGTTCTTTATCCTGTGGTTTGTTTATGGTGTCTGAATGTCCTTAGGGTTTTGAGGGATATTGTTGCTTGAGGATTTGCATACTTGGCAGTTTGTGATATCTGGCTGGAACCTGCATAAGAGTAACTTCGAGAATGACCTTCTGACTCCATTTTAAATATCTTAGCCATAGTAACTCCATTTTGTTCTACCTTTTTTGACAGAGGTATGTGTAGATGGTCTTTTTTTTGGACATCCAATTGCTGTAGAACCATTTGTTGGAAAGACTATTCTTTCTCCATTGTACTGTCTTTGCACCTTTATAAAAAATCAGTTGATTACATTTCTGTGGATCTATTTCTGGGCTCTCTGTTCTGTTTCATTGATCTGTCTATTCACAATGTCCATTTCTGTAGCTTTTATAGCACAGTATAGTACTATACCTTGCAAATGAGGTAGGGCAAGTTTATTATTTTTATTCTATATTAGAGAAGTTGTAGGTTTACAGAAAAATCATGCATAAAATATTGAGTTCCCATATACCAACCTATTAACACCTTGCATTAGTGTGATACATTAACATGAAAGAACATTTTATAATTGTATTATTAACTGTATAGTCTACCGGTTTACAACAGGGTTCACTGTGTTTCTATGTTTGTTATTAAAAATTATTTTTCTAGTAACATATGATCAACCTAAAATTTCCCCTACCAGGGACCCACTTGAAAGAGATCAAGCAGAAAGGGAGATTTGCTTGGAGGGAACCAGGACGGCCCACAGAGCCATGGGGCAGCAGGCTACCTGCTCTCCTGAGTGCAGATCCTCTTGCAGTATCAGTTCTCTGGGGGCACTTAGTAGGCATCCCTGAAGCCTTTCTTCCTGGCCTTTGTTTCACTCTTGGCTTTTGGCATGGCTCCCTTAGCACCCCTGGCCACAGCCCCAGCCTACCCCCAACAGAACATCAACCCCACAGACCCATGTTGTTTTTCCTTATTTTAAAAAAATCAACTTAGTTGCCAAATTTAATCTTGGGAGAGTTCACATAGAAGTGACCAGAACTCTGGCTTCCCCCAGAGAGAGGGGCTCATGCTGGGCCTAAATCCGGTAGCTCGCTTTAACTGGGTGGCATCTTCCAGTCCATTTCCACCTGGACAACGCCTAGGGAACAGGACAGGGGTGGAGATGGTTACCACCAGGCCAGTTCCATTCAGTAAGCACTAATTAGAGGCCTAGTGTATACAAAAAGAGCTGGAGGAGGAAGAGGGCACAGGATGTTTTAAAACAAGAGGAAAAGCGTGTACAAAAATTTCTTAAATAGCACATACATAGTAATACATTACTATAAGTACAAGAGCTTAATACATATATGGAAAATTTATAATGTGTACAGTAATTAATACACAAGCAAAATAGAACAGTATATTTTAATTTATTAAGAAGGCACAGGAAAGCGATAAATTTGCTAAAATTAAATGTGCTTATGAAGTAGCATTAGCGCTAGAATTAAGCTCCTAACGGCCAGATGCAGCGCTAACCGACCACGGGCTCTAAGGCTACGTTGGTGCCCTTCTGGATGAACACTCCCTGAGCGTCGATCTGCGCTAGAGTGTCAGCTTTCTGAGGGCTTCCGTGTCCCCGCGACGAGAACAGGTGCCGACACATGGCAGGCGCGCACGCAGCACACGTGGGACGAGGGCACGCCCGGTGGGTAAAGCGGGGTCCCTCGCCCGGCCCTACGAAAGCTCCTTCGCAGCAACGCCAGCCCCGCCCCTCCCCTCCACGTGGTCTCGCCTGGGGGCGGGGCCAGGCGCGCGTTGGCCGCGCGTGCTTCCCGGAGGGCCGCGCGGCAGGGCGGGGCCTGCGGGAGGCTCGGAGGAGGCGCGGCCGCCACGGGACACCCCGCTCGGCTCGGCCCGCCCGGGAAAGGCGACTCCGGCTCCCAGCCCGCGGCGGCGGCGGCGGCGGGCGACATGTGCGAGTGAGATGCGGCCGCGGGCAGCCGGGACGCGAGCAGCGGCCGCCGCAGCAGCGGGCAGCGCGGGCGCGGCCTCCTCAGCCCCGGACGCGCGGTGGATGAGGGCGAGCACGCGGGCGCTGGGCAGCCGCCGGCCACGCCGCTGCCATAAACACTCATTTAGGACTCGTTCGCTGCGCTGAGCCCGCCGGCCGGCCGCCTTCCCCCCACCCCAGATCCCCGGCGCCCCCGCCATGGAGGCCCCGCTCGAGCCCGGGCCCCACGCTGACGCCTCCGCCGCGGCCTCGGCTTCGGCGCTGCTGCGTGGCCCGGAGGTGGCGCGGCTCCGCGAGGAGCAGGAAAAGGTACAGGCCGCGGCCCCGGCCCGCGCTTCCGCCTGGGCCCCGCGCCGCCGGCCGCCTCCTTCCCCTCGGGCCGCAGCCCCCTGCCGCTGGGCCCGCCTCGCTCAGGACCCCTTGGCGGGCGGGAGCGCGGCCTCTAGGCCTGGAGCGGGAGAGGCGGTGTTGGGAGAAACTTTTGTCACGTGCTTTTGTTGTCTTTTGTCGGGAGTCCATTGACCTCCGAGGGGAGGGGAGGGTTGGGTTAGAGGGATGTGACGAGCTGTTTTAACTTGTATCTAAAAGTGAGGCTTTAAATTTAATATATGCGGGAGTGCATGGGATTTTTTTTTTTTTGTAGGGGGTGCACGCTATAAACGGAAGTGTTCACCTTATATTTTTTTAGCTTGTTTTCTAAGCGTTGATAAAATGTATGTTTTTCGTTGCTAAGTTTGCCCTTAAGAGTTTTACTAAGTTTCCGTGATATCCTTTGTATGCAATTCCAAGTTCGATTGTTCAGTATTTGTCAAAGTAGACTGCCGTTTTACAAATTTTAATTTCAGTCATATAATATACGAATGTTGAATCACCAGTGAAGAGGGAAGAAAGTTTTTCATTTCCTAGTGGGATTGCATGTGAAAAAATATACCCGATTTAAGAAGTAGTGTTATTAAGTCTCCCTTTTTTTTTTTTTTTTTTTGGTGGATTTTGTGGCTTTTCAGGTTGATTCTCACTATTTTCTGAAATCTCTTAAAATTCATTTGAAAAACAGCTTTTAATTTATTTTAAATGTCCCATGTCGTTTTGAGAGACAGTGTCATGGAATAAAAAGGGTTAGGAAGTTCCTCCAGTTTGGGAATCCTTGACGCTTTCTCTTGAACATTTCTATGTAAAAATCTCTACTTACATAGGTGTATAAATTATACTTAGTTCAACCAGATAGGGGACTTTTCATAGAAATTTTTAAAATCCTGGTTTGCTTGGAAACCACCTGTTAGGACGAACTGGGAATCTTTTCTACTTTGTACAATGAATTATTTTGTGCATTGGATTTTGTTTTATGAGAGCCATTTTTTTCTAATACCATATGCAATTGTTGGGCTTTATTCTGTAGTGGAATTACATGGTATACTTCCTAGTATAATGCATAAGGCCTACTTGATATGTTATCTCCCATTTGGCTTGTTAAAAGGAGGTAGCCTTGGTTTTATTTTGATGTTAGTGCAGCTGAAATACGAAGGATAATTTTTGAGGTGCTCTGAACAGCTTTCTGGCATTGGGTCCACTTACGCTTGAAAGAAGAAATGCGTATTCAGTTACAGTCCTATGGGAACTTGAATCATTTCAGTAGACATTGAATATGTTACAGAATTACTTTGTTGTGATGTGTTAATGTTAATTTGGCACATAAAATAAGCATATGCATGTCTGCATTGGGCATATAAAGTTATTCCCAGTTCATAAAAAGCTGCTCAGTAAATAGACTAGGTCTGTATTTTAAAGGATCTGTTTCAGTGGATGGGAGACCCAAAAGGCCAAAAATATGCAGATTAGATAGCTGTACTTTATATTTTAGTAGAGGAAAACTTTCCCTAGTAAATAATCAATAAATTTTGTGAGGGAGTTTCACATGGGCTTCAAAACCAACCCAAGTGTAGAACTATAGTGGTTTCTAGTAATGTAGAAGCATGGTGAGCCTCTTTGAATGTAAAAGGAAAAATATGTCATAGGAACTTTACATTATTGTGGCACTTAGTATTAGGTTGAATGAAACATGCTTTAGGATTTGGTCTTTCCTTCCTAGGTTCTGTGAGAGAGAGTTAAATTCTGAACAAAAGGATTTGAATGACATTATTTTCTCCGGGTGCTATCTTCCTAGTAGGCTGTAGATGTAGAGGAGAGAGATTAATTCATTACATACGATGGATACTTTCAGTTTCGGGCTTTATTCTCTCTGGGAGCCTTGGTTGAGAGGGGCTGCTAGGTAATGTGGTTAAGGTTGGTCATCAGGTTTTGTTTTGTTTGGTTTTTAAGTTTAGCTAAAGAGTACAACAAGTTTTACCTTGGTCCCTCTCTCTGTTTTTTCCTTGTTTTGTCCTCTGGAGCACTGAATAAAAAGGACAAAAAATTTATAACCTGAGGAATAAGGACAAACAGGGGACATGAGTGAGCCATAGTCCTAGTGACAATTTCTGTGGAAATGGAGAGGATCAAATATTTTAACATTGTTTTCACTTTCATGAGAGTATCAGTGCTGAAACATTAAATTTTTTTTTAGTTAAAACTTTGGTTTGTTCCTTTTTGATCTAGCAAAAAGAAATGTACAGAATTGTTCCCTTTAACTTTATTTATAACAATGAAAAACAAAAATCCGGCAATAGGGAATTGGTTAAATAACTCATGGTATGTGCATATGATATGAAATATTATGCAGGCATTAAAAATTATAGAACAGTAGGTACAGTGTGCTTCCAGTTATTTTTATATGTATGCAGATATACACACGTTATTTTGTATAAGAAAACAATACTATTAAGTGTTCTGAAAGCTCACAATTTCATTTCTTATTTTACCTAAAAGTAATGAGTGAAATTGAATGGGATTTTAGTTTTTCAAAAAAGGCTGCAGATAAAACTTACTTTAGTTGATTTTAACGAAAATGGGGTATCATCTTTACTGAATACTTTCTGGGCCTGAAGAATGGATCTTGGCTGGTTTGAATGCCAGTAGTAGGTTGATTTCTTGGTTATTCTGGGTTTGGTAGACATCATTGGTTTCCTTTTTTTCTTTTTTCCCCTTGAAGGTTTTATTTAATCTTTATTTCTCTGTCAGAAGATACAGGGAGAAGAGGGAAACTCAAGATCACCTTTTTTCTTTTAAAACTAATTCTGTTTTTACTAGTACTTGTAAAATATTTGGTGGAAAAATGTCATACTGCGGAGTTGTGATGTGTTAATGTTAATTTGGCACATAAAATAAGCATATGCATGTCTGCATTGGGTATATAAAATTATTCCCAGTTCATAAAAAGCTGCTCAGTAAATAGACTAGGTCTGTATTTTAAAGGATCTGTTTCAGTGGATGGGAGATCCAAAAGGCCAAAAATATGCAGATTAGATAGCTGTACTTTATATTTTAGTAGAGGAAAACTTTATGCCATAAAATCTGTCATCTAGTACTGGTGGGGTGTGTCTTGGGCTCTTCCAGGGTGGTTTCCTTATACTAAGATCTTGTTGAATCTGGCTATATTTTAGGATTGCATTATGCTGAAATTTTGGTTTCTTGACTATCTGAATTTTATATCTCAGATACTATTATCTCTTATTAGAATTACCGAGGTTTTATTTTCACATGCAAAAAGTGGTATATAACATTGTTTTCAAAGGTTTATTTGCAGAATGATCATAAGTTACAAAATTGTTTTGTGTAATTTATTGTTAAGTGGCTCATGTAATTCTCACTTAGAATATAGGAATAACTTAAATTTTCCTGATAGAGAACCTAGGGGAATAAAATGCATTAAGAGTAAATATTTTACATTTTTCATAAGCAGAACAGCTAATTTAACTTAATGGAGGGTTTTCCTATTTCTCAGGATGAACTAAACTGCAGATTGTTTAAGAAACTGACTGTAAGACATGTACCCCATACAACAGTGCTCCAAGCCCGGAATCCAAATCATGAGATTCACTCAGCAAATATTTATTGAATACCTGCAACATTCCAGGCATGTTCTGCTGCACAAAATAGAGAAAGTGCTTGCTTTCATGGAGATTACATTCTAGTGGTGATGACACGCCTTAAGCACATTTATAAAAGATCACGTGGTTTGTGATAGTTAAGGCTAGAGAGAAAAAATAAAGCAAGGCGAGGGAAATAGGGAGTGCGAGGGTTTGAGTGGAAGGAATGTCTGTTTATATAAGGCAGACAGGCAGGGCTTGTCTTTTACAGTTTAATTTGAGAAGAAACCTGAAATAAGTGGGGAGTGAGCCATGTGGCTCTATGGAAGATATTTGGAGAAGAGCTTTCTGGTCAGTGCAAACAGATCAGGGTGAGCCAGGGTGAGAGCAGTACCAGACCACTGTAAATGCTTTATACTTTTGTTCTTGGGAGATGGGAATCCATTGGAGTGGTTTTGAGAAGCATGCTAATCTTATGAACATATCTGTGCTCTGTATGAAGAAAGGATGGCATTGTCATAAACGGAGTAAATTCTTTGTGCTAGGAATTGTGATAGACGTTTACAAATTTGGTCTCATAATCTTAACTTTATTTTTCAGGTGAGCAATTTGTATTGTTTCTAGTTTTAGTCCTGAACATGCTCATGGGGTATTTGTGTCTTCAGTTTACTGTATGATGCCTGTTTGCCAAAATGGTTATACCTATTTATGCTTCTGCCAGCAGTGGATGAAAGTTCCAGCCACTCCACCTCACCAGCACTTGGTGCTGTCTGTCTTTTTCATAGTAGCTGGCCCTTCTGGGGAAGGCTAATGAGGCTTATCACCTTTTAATATGTTTATTGGCCATTTGGATTTGTGTGTGTGCTTGTGTGAGTGTGTGTGTGTGTATCCGTGTGTGTGTGTGTGTGTGTGTGAGAGCGAGAGAGAGAGAGAGAGAGAGAGAGAGAGAGAGTGAGAGAGAGAGAGAGAGAAAGAAGGAGAGATGACTGTGTATCTTTTGTCTTTCTCCATTGGGATGTTTGCTGTGTTTTAAGATTTGTTTTTTCCTAGTCTGTGGCTTGACTTGATACTCTATAAAGGTGTCCTTTGATCAACAGAAGTTCTAAAATTTAACAGTCATTTTCCTTTACGGTTGGTGTTTTTGCCTCGTTTTTAAGAAGTCTTTCCTACCCTGATGTTCTTAAATTATCTTCTAGAAGCTTCATTGTTTTTGCCTTTCACTTTTGGATCTATAATCTACCTGGAATTGTTTTCACATATAGTAAGTGGTTGGGGTCAGGTTTCATATTTTATTGTATGGATATCTAGTTTCTCCTTCGCCACACACCACTGTGTGGATCAGTTTCTTGATTCTCCTTTTTCTTGTGTAAGTCTGTTTGACTATTCCAAAGCACCAAAACTATACTATCCTAATTATTATGGCTTGAGAAGTCATCTTGTTATCTTGCAGGGTAAGTTTTGTGTGGCTCCTGAAGATTACTTTATTTTATCCTTCTTAACTATAATGCTGTTTGCCTTTTGCGCTGGCTAGGACCTGTAGTGCAATGTTGAATATTCAGGGCATCAGGGGTAAGCGTTCAGAAATTTACCAAAATTGCTATAGTTATTTTTTTGTATTTACTATTTATTAGAATAAGGAAATTCCCTTATATTCCAACTTTACTAAGAGTTTTTGTGAAAGGGTGTAGAATTTTAGAAACTGCTATTTGTTGAAAAGAGTGCATTTGACCTTTCTAATGTTATTTTTTTTTCCCACTTAAGAAAGAAAAAGTTGTAAGAATATGTTTGCTTATATCCAAAGATAGATTTCCTAAGTGGGTGAGTTTTTGAAACTCATTATTTATGACTTAACATTTTATTTCAGTACACTTTTTGTTGTTAGCATTTAGTATCACGTCCATGTGAGAAGGAAACTTGTTTTAGTATTTTGGAAGTATTTCAGTAAGTGTTATGATACAGTATTTAAAGGGGGGAATATTTTTATTATTTTGGGACTCTCCAGATTTGAACAAAAGACAAGAATGATTCCAAAATGCTCTTGGGAAAATGGGGAGCAAAGTGCACGGAATCTATGCTTGGACCAAAACTGTTTGATTTTGTTCTCCTATCTGATATCGTCAGTTTGGGTTTTTTTTTTTTTTTTTTAAACAAACTTTCCGCTTATATCATTCTTGTCCTCATCTCCAGATTGGTGAGTTTGTCTTTTTAGTCTGTCATAAGCAGTCTTTTTTTTAAAAAAAAAAAAAAAACTATAACTGTTTATTTTGAAAAATTGTACTGCTGCAGTAAAGTTGAAAGAATAACATGATGAACACTCTTTGTCTAGAATCACCAATTAGTATTTTACCACACCTGCTTTTTCTTTCTCTATATATTCCTTTTTTCTGCCTTGCTGAACCATTGGAAAGTAAATTGCAGACATCATCATATCTTTGATTTTTAACTTTTTTGAACAAGGCTATTTTCCTACAAAACCATAATACCTTTTTCGTACCCAAGAAATTAAGGTTGACATATCTAATGTTCTATTTCTTCCTCAGTCTTCCTAAAAATGTCCTTTTTCAATCCAAGATCCAGTCAAACATTGCACATTGATTTGGTTGTCTTACCTTTTGAGTCTCCTTTAATCTACAACAATCCCTTGCATTCTTTTGTTTTTATGAAATTGGTATTTTTGAAGAGTTCGGGTCAGTTTTTTTGTACCACAGTTTGGATTTGTCTGATGCACACAGATGACTGACTCATTATTGCAGCTCATCAGGAGGAACATTATGTCACTTTGTCCCATTGTTGGTGTTGCCAGTCACTTGTTTAAGGTGGTTTCTGCCGGTTCTAAAGGTACCTTTTCGGGAATAAGTACTCTATGTGTTATTAATATTTTAAGACAGTAAATATCCTATTCTCCAACAATGTTTTCCCAGATCACAGTTACCATTATCCTACCTTGAATCAGTTATTATATTGCTCTTTGCAAATTAGTGATTTTCTAATTGTCATACCAACTATATTTATTAGCTGACACTTTTCTGAAAAGAGCTGCCCTTTATCCCCTTTTTTGTAGTAAGACAATAGACTTTTTTTTAAAATTTGGTATGTGATAATTTGTTTTCATTCCTTCTTTTGCTTAAATTGTACCAAATTTGGAGCCCTTTCAAGCTTGCTTCTGCATCCTTTTGGCATGGCCCACCATTCTTTAATTGTTATTTTGCTTTCTGGGACAAGATGTCCCATACTTACCTTGTACTTTCTTTGCCTCAGCCGTGGAGTTGGCTATTTATTCCAAAGGCCCTGTTTTTTGTTTTTTTTTTTGGTGGAAAATGCTTAGAACCTAAGATCTGGACCCAAGTAGTGCGCTTTCCAATCAGTGTTATTAATTGCAGCAATGGCCTTTCAGTGGACAGTGCTAAGGAAATATATTAACCTTTAGTAACCAGGAAAAATAGTTATCACCATTTACCATCCCAATTCTAATAGATCCTTCTTATTTTTTACATTTTTAAGTACAATTTTACAAATAATTTACAGAAATAATAAAAGATAGTGAAAACAGTTTTATTGGAAATTTTGGTAAGAATTTAAACATAGTAAATCTCTGTTATGTAAATTTTGGTTCACAAGGATCATATGAGATGAAAGAGTACAGTCATCTGTCCTTTTAGAAAAATGGAATGGTCCAGGTTCTTGTTTGAAGCGCTTTGATTTCTTTCAGCGATGTTTGTAGTTTCCTACATACGTGTGCTTTCCATCCTTGGCTTGCATTTATTCCTAGATGTTTTATTCCTTAAGCTGCTATTGTAAATGAAATTTTTTTTTCTTTTCAGATTGCTCATTACTAGCGTATAGAACCACTGATTTTTGCATGTTTATCTCGTACCCGACTACTTTGCTGAATTCGTTTAAAAGCTCTAGTAGCTTTGTTGTAGATTTTTCATGATTTTCTGTATAATGAATTATGTCATCTGCAAAATAGCGAGAGTTTTACTTCCTTTCCAATTTGGATGTGTTTTCTTTTTCTTGCCTAATTGTTCTGGCTAGAACTTCCAGTACAGAGTTGAATAGTAATGGTGGAAGTGGCCATACTTGTCTTACTCCTGATCTTAGGGCGAAAGGTTTCAGTCTTTCACCATTGAATATGACGTTTGTTGTGAATTTTTAATATATGCCTTTTACCATGCTGAGGAAGTTTCCATCTATTCCTATTTTTCTGACTTTTTTTTTTAAATGAGAAAGGGTCTGGATTTTTCCTAAGGCCTTCGCTGCATCAAACTGAGATGATCATGATCCTTTCATCCTGCTAATGTGGTGTAATATATTGACCTTCTTATGTTGAATCACCTGTATGTTTCTGGCATAAATCCCTCTTGAATGTGGTGTATAATCCTTTTCATGTGCTGTTGGATTCAGTTTGGTAGTATTTTTTTTTGTGTGTGTAATTTCTGGTAAGTTTTAATATTGATATTTTAACAAAAAATAGTTACAAGACTCAGTATGCCCTGAGGAATCTAAATACCAAACTATTTTGATTCCAACCACATCCGCTTAGAGATTTATATAAACAATTCTTGTTTTCTATTAGTTTATTCCACACCACTGATACTTCATTCTTCTTTCACCCACAAAATTAAACCTGCATTATATATATGAGTGTGTATACACAGACACACACACACACACACACACACATATATAGGCAGATAAACATTTTATAAGGTTCTTATTTTTACTTGAAAGCTCAACTCTTCCACTGGTAACAAATACTCTCAGTTGTTTTCCTTGACAGGCTCATTTGGGTCATTTTCTAGAAAATGTCTGCTGGATATCCAAGTCTAAATAGCCGTGGTTTGTCTCTCAGTTATTTTTTTTAATTAAATTCAGTTTCTTTGAGATATATTCACATACCATGTAATTATCTATGGTGTACAATCAACTATTCACAGTACCATCATATACTTAGGCATCCATCATCCCAATCTATTTTTGAACATTTTCCTTACATTAGAAAGAATCAGAATAAGAATAAGAAGTAAAAGTAAAAAAGAACACCCAAATCATTCACCCCCGTTCCACCCTAGTTTTCATTTAGTTTTTGTCCCTTTTTTCTGCTCATCCGTACATACACTAGATAAAGGGAGTGCGATCAACAAGGTTTTCACAGTCACACTGTCACCCCTTGTAAGCTACATTGTTATACAGTCATCTTCAAGAGTCAAGGCTACTGGGTTGGAGTTTGATAATTTCAGGTATTTACTTATAGCTATTCCAATACATTAAAACCTAAAAATTGTTATCTATATAGTGCGTAAGAATGTCCACCAGAGTGACCTCTTGACTCCATTTGAAATCTCTCAGCCACGAATGAAATTTCGTTTCATTTCACATCCCCCTTTTGGTTAAGAAGATGTTCTCAATCCCATGATGCTGGGTCCAGATTCATCCCTAGGAGTCATATCCTGCGTTGCCAAGGAGATTTGTGCCCCTGGGAGTCAGGTCCCACGTAGGGGGAGGGGCAATGAGATCACCTGCCACGACGGCTTAGAGAGAGAGGGCCACATCTGAGCAACAAAGAGGCACTCAGTGGGAGACTCATAGGCACAATTATAAGCAGGTTTAGCCTCTCTTTTTGTTTTTTTTCATTTCATTTTATTTTTTTACCTTCATTTTATTGAAATATATTCACATACCACGCAGTCATACAAAACAAATCGTACATTCGATTGTTCACGCTACCATTACATAGTTGTACATTCATCACCTAAACCAATCTCTGAACCTTCATTAGCACACACACAAAAATAACAAGAATAATAATTAAAGTGAAAAAGAGCAATTGAAGTAAAAAATAACACTGGGTACCTTTGTCTGTCTGTTTGTTTCCTTCCCCTATTTTTCTACTCATCCATCCATAAACTAGACAAAGTGGAGTGTGGTCCTTATTGCTTTCCCAATCCCATTGTCACCCCTCATAAGCTACATTTTTATACAATTGTCTTTGAGATTCATGGGTTCTAGGTTGTAGTTTGATAGTTTCGGGTATCCACCACCAGCTACCCCAATTCTTTAGAACCTAAAAAGGGTTGTCTAAATTGTGCATAAGAGTGCCCACCAGAGTGGACTCTTGGCTCCTTTTGGAATCTCTCTGCCACTGAAGCTTATTTCATTTCCTTTCACATCCCCCTTTTGGTCAAGAAGATGTTCTCCGTCCCACGATGCCAGGTCTACATTCCTCCCTGGGAGTCATATTCCACGTTGCCAGGGAGATTCACTCCCCTGGGTGTCTGATCCCACGTAGGGGGAGGGCAGTGATTTCACCTTTCAAGTTGGCTTAGCTAGAGAGAGAGGGCCACATCTGAGCAACAAAGAGGCATTCGGGAGGAGGCTCTTAGGCACAGTTATAGGGAGGCCTAGCTTCTCCTTTGCAGCAACCATGTTCCCAAGGGTAAAACCTATGTTAGAGGGCTCAACCCATCAAACCACCAGTCCCCTATGTCTGTGGTCATGTTAGCAACCATCGAGGTGGAGTAGGCCAATACCCCTGCATTCTCCACAGGCTCCTCAAGGGGGCACTACATCTTTTTTTCCTTGTTTTTTTTTTTTTTTTTTTTTAAGTTTCCCTTCTTTTTTAAATCAACTGTATGAAAAAAAAGTTAAAAAGAAAACAAACATACAATAAAAGAACATTTCAAAGAGACCATAACAAGGGAGTAAGAAAAAGACAACTAACCTAAGATAACTGCTTAACTTCCAACATGTTCCTACATTACCCCAAGAAAGTTACCTAATATAGCAACATTTCTGTGAACTTGCTCCTACTATATCCATCAGAAATTAACAGTCCATAGTCATTCCTGGGAATCCCCAGAACATTAAATAGCTTATCAGTTCTTCTTGGATTATTGTTCCCCCTTCCTTAATTGCTCTCTATTACTAGTTCCCCTACATTCTACATTATAAACCATTTGTTTTACATTTTTCAAAGTTCACATTAGTGGTAGCATATAATATTTCTCTTTTTGTGCCTGGCTTATTTCGCTCATCATTATGTCTTCAAGGTTCATCCATGTTGTCATATGTTTCACGAGATCGTTCCTTCTTACTACCGTGTAGTATTCCATCGTGTGTATACCACATTTTATTTATCCACTCATCTGTTGAAGGACATTTGGGTTGTTTCCATCTCTTGGCAATTGTGAATAATGCTGCTATGAACATTGGCGTGCAGATATCTGTTCGTGTCACTGCTTTCCGATCTTCCGGGTATATACCGAGAAGTGTAATCGCTGGATCGAATGGTAACTCTGTATCTAGTTTTCTAAGGAACTGCCAGACTGACTTCCAGAGTGGCTGAAGCATTATACAGTCCCACCAACAATGAATAAGAGTTCCAATTTCTCCACATCCCCTCCAGCATTTGTAGTTTCCTGTTTGTTCAATGGCAGCCATTCTAATCGGTGTTAGATGGTATCTCATTGTGGTCTTAATTTGCATGTCTCTAATAGCTAGTGAAGCTGAACATTTTTTCATGTGTTTCTTGGCCATTTGTATTTCCTCTTCAGAGAACTGTCTTTTCATATCTTTTGCCCATTTTATAATTGGGCTGTCTGTACTATTGTCATTGAGTTGTAGGATTTCTTTATATATGCAAGATATCAGTCTTTTGTCAGATACATGGTTTCCAAAAATTTTTTCCCATTGAGTTGGCTGCCTCTTTACCTTTTTGAGAAATTCCTTTGAGGTGCAGAAGCTTCTAAGCTTGAGGAGTTCCCATTTATCTATTTTTTCTTTTGTTGCTTGTGCTTTGGGTGTAAAGTGTAGGAAGTGGCCGCCTAATACAAGGTCTTGAAGATGTTTTCCTACATTATCTTCTAGGAGTTTTATGGTACTTTCTTTTATATTGAGATCTTTGGTCCATTTTGAGTTAATTTTTGTGTAGGACGTGATGTAGGGGTCCTCTTTCATTCTTTTGGATATGGATATCCAACTCTCCCAGCCCCATTTGTTGAAAAGACCATTATGACTCAGTTCAGTGACTTTGGGGGCCTTATCAAAGATCAGTCGGCCATAGATCTGAGGGTCTATCTCCGAATTCTCAGTTCGATTCCATTGATCTCTATGTCTATCTTTGTGCCAGTACCATGCTGTTTTGACAACTGTGGCTTTATAATAAGCTTCAAAGTCAGGGAGTGTAAGTCCTCCCACTTCGTTTTTCTTTTTTAGAATGTCTTTAGCAATTCGAGGCATCTTCCCTTTCCAAATAAATTTGATAACTAGCTTTTCCAAGTCTGCAAAGTATGTTGTTGGGATTTTGATTGGGATTGCATTGAATCTGTAGATGAGTTTGGGTAGAATTGACATCTTAATGACATTTAGCCTTCCTATCCATGAACATGGAATATTTTTCCATCTTTTAAGGTCCCCTTCTATTTCTTTTAGTAGAGTTATGTAGTTTTCTTTGTATAGGTCTTTTACATCTTTGGTTAAGTTTATTCCTAGGTACTTGATTTTTTTAGTTGCTATTGAAAATGGTATCTTTTTCTTGAGTGTCTCTTCAGTTTGTTCATTTCTAGCATATAGAAACATTACTGACTTAAGTGCATTAACCTTGTATCCCGCTACTTTGCTAAATTTGTTTATTAGCTCTGGTAGCTGTATCGTCGATTTTTCAGGGTTTTCCAGATATAAGATCATATCATCTGCAAACAATGACAGTTTTACTTCTTCTTTTCCAATTTGGATGCCTTTTATTTCTTTGTCTTGCCGGATTGCCCTGGCTAGCACTTCCAGCACAATGTTGAATAACAGTGGTGACAGCGGGCATCCTTGTCTTGTTCCTGATCTTAGAGGGAAGGCTTTCAGTCTCTCACCATTGAGTACTATGCTGGCTGTGGGTTTTTCATATATATGCTCTTGATCATACTGAGGAAGTTTCCTTCAGTTCTACCTTTTGAAGTGTTTTTATCAAAAAGGGATGTTGGATTTTGTCAAATGCTTTTTCAGCATCTATTGAGATGATCATTTGATTTTTCCCTTTTGAGTTTTTAATGTGTTGTAATACATTGATTGATTTTCTTATGTTGAACCATCCTTGCACGCCTGGAATGAACCCCACTTGGTCATGGTGTATGATTTTTTTAATGTGTGTTTGGATTTGCACGTACTTTGTTGGGGATTTTTGCATCTATATTCATTAGGGAGATTGGCCGGTAGTTTTCCTTTTTTGTAGCATCTTTGCCTGGTTTTGGTATTAGATTGATGTTAGCTTCATAAAATGAGTTAGGTAGTGTTCCATTTTCTTCAATGTTTTGAAAGAGTTTGAGTAAGATTGGTGTCAGTTCTTTCTGGAAAGTTTGGTAGAATTCCCCTGGGAAGCCATCTGGCCCTGGGCATTTATTTGTGGGAAGACTTTTGATGACTGATTGGATCTCTTTGCTTGTGATGGGTTGGTTGAGGTCTTCTATTTCTTCTCTGGTCAGTCTAGGTTGTTCATATGTTTCCAGGAAATTGTCCATTTCCTCTACATTATCCAGTTTGTTGCCATACAGTTGTTCATAGTATCCTCTTATATTTTTTTTAATTTCTTCAGGATCTGCAGTTATGCCACCTTTTTCATTCATTATTTTGTTTATATGGGTCTTCTCTCTTTTTGATTTTGTCAGTCTAGCTAGGGGCTTGTCAATCTTGTTGATCTTCTCAAAGAACCAACTTTTGGTGATATTTATCCTCTCTGTTGTTTTTTTGTTCTCTATGTCATTTATTTCTGCTTTAATCCTTGTTTCTTCTACTTGGTTTAGGATTGGTTTGCTGTTCATTTTCTGGCTTCTTCAGTTGATCCATTAGTTCTTTGATTTTGGCTCTTTCTTCCTTTTTAATATATGCGTTTAGTGCTATAAATTTCCCCCTCAGCACTGCTTTTGCTGCATCCCATAGGTTTTGGTATGTTGTGTTCTCATTTTCATTCGTCTCTATATATTTAGCAATTTCTCTTGCTATTTTTTCGTTAACCCACTGATTGTTTAGGAGTGTGTTGTTTAACCTCCAGGTATTTGTGAATTTTCTAAGTCTCTGATGGTTATTGACTTCTAATTGTATTCCATTGTGGTCAGAGAATGTGCTTTGAATAATTTCAATCTTTTTAAATTTATTGAGGCTTGTTTTATGTCCCAGCATATGATCTATTCTGGAGAAAGTTCCGTGAGCACTTGAAAAGTATGTGTATCCTGGTGATTTGGGATGTAATGTTCTGTATTTGTCTGTTAAATCTACTTCATTTATCAGATTGTTTAGGTTTTCAATTTCCTTATTGGTCTTCTGTCTGGTTGATCTATCTATAGGAGAGAGTGATGTGTTGAAGTCTCCCACAATTATTGTGGAAACATCAATTGCTTCCTTTAGTTTTTCCAGTGTTTCTCTCATGTATTTTGTGGCACCTTGATTGGGTGCATAGACATTTATGATTGTTATTTCTTCTTGTTGAATTGCCCCTTTTATTAGTATGTAGTGGCCTTCTTTGTCTCTCAAAACATCCCTGCATTTGAAGTCTATTTTATCTGAGATTAATATTGCTACACCTGCTTTCTTTTGGCTGTAGCTTGCATGAAATATTTTTTTCCATCCTTTCACTTTCAGTTTCTTTGTGTCCCTGTGTCTAAGATGAGTCTCTTGTATGCAACATATTGATGGTTCATTTTTTTTGATCCATTCTGTGAATCTATATCTTTTAATTGGGGGGTTTAATTCATTTACATTCAACGTTATAACCGTGAAGGCATTTCTTGAATCAGCCATCTTATCCTTTGGTTTATGTTTGTCATATATATTTTTCCCCTCTCTCTATTAATATCCTTTAATGTACCCATACAGAATCTCTTTAGTACTGAACCTTTCTCCAAGTCTCTCTGTCCTTTCTTTGTTTCTCTGTCTGTAGGGCTCTCTTTAGCATCTCCAGTAGGGCAGGTCTCTTGTTAGCAAATTCTCTCAGCATTTGTTTGTCTGTGAAAAATTTAAGCTCTCCCTCAAATTTGAAGGAGAGCTTTGCTGGATAAAGTATTCTTGGTTGGAAATTTTTCTCACTCAGAATTTTAAATATATCGTGCCACTGCTTTCTTGCCTCCATGGTGGCTGCTGAGTAGTCACTACTTAGTCTTATGCTGTTTCCTTTGTATGTGGTGAATTGCTTTTCTCTTGCTGCTTTCAGAACTTGCTCCTTCTCTTCCATGTTTGACAGTGTGATCAGAATATGTCTCGGAGTGGGTTTATTTGGATTTATTCTATTTGGAGTTTGCTGAGCATTTATGATTTGTGTATTTATGTTGCTTAGAAGATTTGGGAAGTTTTCCCCAACAATTTCTTTGAATACTCTTCTTAGACCTTCACCCTTTTCTTCCCCTTCTGGAACACCAATGAGTCTTATATTCAGACATTTTATATGATCTATCATATCCCTGAGGTCCGTTTCGATTTTTTCAATTTTTTTCCCCATTCTTTCTTTTATGCTTTCATTTTCCATTCTGTCATCTTCCAGGTCACTGATTCGTTGTTCAGCTTCCTCTAGTCTTGTACTATGAGTGTCCAGAATCTTTTAAATTTTGTCAACAGTTTCTTTAATTTCCATAAGATCATCTATTTTTTTATTTAGTTTTGCAGTGTCTTCTTTATGCTTTTCTAGGGTCTTCTTGATATCCTTTGTATCCTGTACTGTGGTCTCATTTTTCATCTTTAGTTGTTTGAGTAGCTGCTCTAGGTGCTGTGTCTCTTCTGATCTTCTGATTTGGGTGCTTGGGCTTGGGTTATCCATATTTTCTGGTTTTTTAATATGCTTTATAATTTTCTGTTGTTTTTGGCCTCTTGGCATTTGCTGAACTTGATAGGGTTCTTTTAGTATTTGTAGACCAATTGAAGTCCTTATCTCTAATTTATCAGATCTACAGCTTCGTGGCGTACACTTTCTCTAACTAACCAGCAGGTGACGTCCACGAGCCACCTGGTCTCCACAAGCCAGTTCTCCCCTGCTTTGCCTTTGTGGTGGGGAGTGAGTCTTGTGGGGTCCAATTGGTGTACCAAGCTTGCGTGTGTAGTTGGTGTTGCCCGCCCTGTATATTGGGCGTGTTTCTGGGCAGTCAGGGAGGGGGGGTGGCTCTAACAATCATATCTCCCTGGTGATCCTGGAGTTTTAAAGCTGCTGCAATAGTCTAATCCTGCAGTTCAGTCCTGCCACAGTTTGTCTCTGCCACTGACCCACAAGTCCTTGATATTGGCGTATGGCTCCTGAGACTTGCGAGTGGGTCCCTGTTCCAGGCCGTGCACCCCCTGGTCCTCTGTTGAGGGATGGCTGTGCTATGTCACAGGTGAGTGCTGTCCCCCCAGGGCGGTTCTAGGCTGCTGGGCTATGTAGGGAGGCTCCCAGTCTGCTGAAATGATGGCTGAATGGGGCTTTGTTAATTCACACTGCTCCACCTTCCCAACTCTGGGACAGTCAGCTGAGGTTGCAGGGAAGGCTAATGTCCTCGCCCAGTTTTGTGGTGTGTGCCTGTTATTTGAAGCACTTCCGTCACACTGGGTTGTCTGGGGCAGCTCTGGTCTATGGGGCTGGTGGTGGGCAGGGGTGTTTCCTGTCCACCAGGATGATGGCTGTGAGCAGACACCCCCCTTTTCTTGGGAAGTTGTGGTGTTTAGTGAATTTTCTCAGCCACTGGATTATTGCCTTTTGTCTCAGAGCTCTCTTAGTTCTGCTTTTGTCTTGACCTGCCCAAATTGCAAGTCTTTGAAGCTTTCTGTATTGGGCTTCTTAGAGTAATTGTTTTAGAAAAAGAAAAAAGGATTAAAAAAAAAAATAAAAACATAAAAGGGCCCTCCTCACAGATCTAATGGGTTATTGAAATGCTAAGAGACAAAGCAAGTAGGGCCATTAAGGAAAGGTCCACAGGGCAGAGAGATCAGCTTTTTTTCAGGATTTGCATACGAGCCTCAGGGCCTGAGCTCTGCCCTTCCCCTTTCTATGTTCACCAGAACTCCAAAAATCCTCCGCTTTTATTTTGGAGTTTTTCATGCTGTTTTTTTCTATGCCTGTCTCCTCTCTGCTGGGCTGGCTGCTCTCAGATTCTCTGGTGTCTGGTCTCAGTCTATCTATGGTTGGAGTTTGGATCAGCAGAATGAGTTTCCGATAAGGGCTGCCACTGCAGTTCTCCCTTCTCCTTCCCGGAGCTGACAGCCCCTCCTCCCATGGGACTGAGCCTGGCAGGGAGGGGTGTGGGTCCCCTGGCCGCAAAAACTTACAGATTTCGCTGATCTCAGCAGTTCCACGTTTTCATGAGTGTTGTATGAAGTATGCCCAAAGTCAGATTACTCTGTGGTGTCCAGTCCATGCAGTTCCTGGCTTTCTACCTACTTTCCTGGAGGAGTAACTAAAACATACAGCTGACCAGTCTGCCATCTTGCCCCGCCTCCTAGCCTCTCTTTTGTAGTAACAAACTTCATAAGGGCAAGCCGCAAGACAGAGGGCTTGGTATACCAAGCGGTCAGTCCTCAATATTGTGAGAACATCAACAGCAATCCAGGTGAGGAAGTCCAGCACTTCTGCAATTTCCTCCAGCTCCTCAGGGGTACCCTGCATGTATATTTTTATTCTCTGCCCAAATTACTTTGAGATTTGTTTCTATTTCACTCTAACCTATACAAACCAACCATTTCTCATATCCTATTCAAAGTTCATTGTAATTGTGGTGTTTGAAGAAACTGACTGTAGAAGTTGTGTTGTTTAAAAAATATATATCCTGCACCAAATAAACATCTCTTTCGTTGGTTTCATGTGGAAGTTGAAGTTTTAACGCACAGTCAGTTTCAGCCTTTACCCTTTGGCCCAATTTGCCTTAGTTTTAACCAGATCTGCTTCATTCAAATCTTTAATTGAAGTCTGGGCTCTTTTTCAGCTTTTTTTTTTTTTTTTTTAAATAATTGCTCTATGTGTTAATACTGACATTCATATCTGCCGAGCTCTAGCTCTGAGTTTCAGGTGTCATAGAGATACCCAGTGTTCCAAAGACCAATCAGGTTATACACAAAGGGATCAGCATCGTCGAGTTTGGAGATAGCCGTTACAATTCAGGAATAGGTTGACTGCTCTAAGACCTTTCAATCTAGAGACCATTACAATAATCGTTTCCTTGTTAGGCTGTGCTCTAAGATTCAATTCTGAGTTTACACATTGTAGTTAGTCAATATTGGTGATGCATTATAGTGTTTGCCTTTGTTTCTGGTGTACTTCACTCAAAATGCTATCTACAGGATCCATTCACCTCGTTGCATTTCTCATAGCTTCACTCCTGGTAGTTGCTCCCTATTCCATTGTATGCGTACACCACAGTTCACCATTCTGTTACTCAGTCATTGTACCCTTAGGCCACCTCCACCCATTGCAAATCATGAATAACTGCCTCCATAAACACCAGTGTGCAAATGTCCATTCATGTCTCTGCTCTTAGATCTTCCAAGTACATACCCCCCTAATGAGGTTGCAGGACCTTATGGCCCCCACATACTTAGCTTCTTGTGGAACCACCACACTGACCTCCAGAAAGGCTACACCATTCTGCCTCCTCATCAACAGTAACCAGGTACATCCCTTCTCCATGTTTTCTCCAGCATTTTTATCCCTATTTATATTTTTTCCTATGATTGTATAGAGATATATTCACATACCATACAATTATCCACAGTGTACAGTCAGTTGTTCACAGTATTATCATATAGTTGGACATTTATCACCACAGTCAGCACTTGAACATATTGATTCCTATGAAAAAGTTGTGTTTTTTTTTTTTTGGCAAATAATAAAAAAGATGATAAAAAGGAAGCTAAAATGTCATATAATACAATATAATAGTAAGGACAGAAAACACCACCAGTACCAAGAATCCCATATCCCTCCCTTATGTCCCTCTCTCATAGACGTTAAGTTTGGTATATTGCCTTTGTTACATTTAATAGAAGTTTGTTAGTATTTTGTTGAGGTTTTTTGCGTTTATATTTATAAGGGATATTGGGCTGTGATTTTCTAGTCTTGTGATACCTTTATCTGGCTTTGGTATTAGGGTGATGCTGGCCTCATAGAATGAGTTGGGAAGTGTTCACTCCTCTTCAAGTTTTTGGAAGAGTTTGAGCAGGATTGCGGTTAATTCTTTGAATGTTTGGTTGAATTCCCTGGTGAAGCCATCAGGTCCTGGCATTTTCTTTTTTGGGTGATTTGTTGGTTACTGATTCAGTTTCTTGCTATTGGTCTGTTGTGGTCTTTTGTTTCTTCTTGAGTCAGTTTAGGTAATTTGTGTGTTTCTAAGAAGTTTTCCATTTCATCTAGGCTATCTAATTTGTTGGTGTGTACAACTGTTCATACTATCTTGTTACAATCCTTTTTATTTCTGTAAGATCGGTAGTAGTATGCCCTCTTTCATTTGTGATTTTTACTATTTGTGTCCTTTTTTTCCTTTGTCAGTGTAGAGAAATGTCAATTTTATTGATCTTTTCAAAGAACAGATTTTGGTTTTGTTGTTGGTTCTCTCTGTTGATTCCCTTTCTTTTATTTTCTGTGCTGATCTTTGTTATTTTGTTCCTTCTGCTCACTGTTGATTGATATTGCTCTTCTTTTTCCACTCCTACAGGTGTGAGATTAGGTTACTGATTTGAAATGTTCCTTTTTAAATTAAGAATTTAGAGCTATAAATTTCCTTCTCAGTACTGCCTTTGCTGTATGTTTCATTTTAATTTTCATTTGTCTGAAGATATTTCTGAAGTTCCCTTGTGATTTCTTCTTTGACCCATTGATTAAGAGTGTACTGTTTAATTTCCACGTATTTGTGAATTTTCCATTTCTCCTTCTGTTGTTGATATCTGGCTTTATTCCATTGTGGTTAGAGAGTGTACTTTGTATGATTTAATCTTTTTAAATCTGAGACTTGTTTTGTGGCCTAACGTATGGGTTATCCTAGAGAATGACCCATATGATCTGGAGAAGAATGTGCATTCCATTGTTGAGTTAAGTGTTTCTGTTAGTTGTTTTATAGAATCGTTCAAGTCTTCTGTTTCCTTCTTGGTCTTCTAAGTTTTCTATCTGTTATTGGAAGTGACTTATTGACCTCTCCTCTTACCGTAGAACCAGCTGTTTCTCCCCTCAAATCTATCAGTTTTGCTTCATGTATTTAGGGCTCTGTATATACTTGTAATATATCTTCTTGATGAATTGATCCTTTTATGAATATATAGTGTCATTTTTTGTTTCTTGTTACAGTTTTTGAGTTAATGTCTATTTTATCTGATATTAGTATAGCCACCCCAGCTCCCTCTTGGTTATTATTTGCATGGAATATTGTTTTCTGTCCTTTCACTTTCTAACTGCTTACATCTTGGAATTTCAAGTGAGTCTTTTGTAAACAGCATGTAGTTGGGCTGTAGTTTTTATCTATTCTTTCAACCTGTTGCTTTTAATTGGAGACTTTAATCTATTATGTAAATAGATTCAAGTGTCTACTGATAATGCAGGACTTCCTTCTGCCTATTTTCTGTACTTTTTTTCATCCCTCAATTTTTCCATTACTGCTTACTTTGTATTTACTTTCTTTTGTAGTGGAACTTGTTCTTTTGTAGTGAATCCTTTTGAGCCCTTCTCATTTTTTTTTTCTGTGTATATTTTCCCAAAATTTTCATGTGGTTACCATGAGTCTTAAGTGTAACATCCTAAATGTATAACAGTCTCATTTAATTTGATATTAACTTCGGTAGCATGTACACACACACACACACACACACACACACACACACACACCACACACACACACACTGTTTTATACCTTTTCATTCCTCCACCTTTTTGTTCTTCTTGTCTTAAATTATATATTTATACATTGTGTGTCCAGACCCATAGATTGGTCCTTTCATTCTATGCATTGGTGTTTTAGATCATCCTGTTAGAAGTAAAACCGTTGAGTTTCAAACCAGAAATACAATAGTGCTGGCATTTATAATTCCCCATGTGGTTGCCTTTACCAGACAATTATTTCTTTATGAATTATTTCTTTATGCCATTTCAATTTACATCTGATGCCCTTTCCTTTCATTCTGAAGAACTGCCTTTAGCAGTTGCTTGTAGGGCAGGTCTAGTGGTGATGAACTCCCTCAGCTTTTGTTTATCTGGGGATGTTTTAATCTTTTTCATTTTTGAAAGATAGTTCCACCAGAAAGAAAATTCTTGGTTGGCAATTATTTTCCTTCAGTACTAGAATATGTTGTCCCATTTCGTTCTTGCCTCCATGGTTACTGATGAGAAATTGGCATTTAATCTTATTGAAGCTCCCTTGTACATGATGCATTGCTTTTCTTGCAGCTTTAAGAATCCTTTTTGTCTTTGGCATTTGATAATTTGGTTGTAATGTACCTGTGTGTGGATATCTTCAAGTTTATCCTCTTTGGGGTTTATTGGGATACTTGAATGTGTATGTTCTTTCTTTAAATTTGGTAAGTTTTTGCCTTCTTCTGTGCCTTCCCTTCCACTTCATATGGGACTCCCATAATGGTTATAATTTTACACTTGGTTGTATCCCACAGGTGTCTTAGGCTCTGTCACTTTTCTCAGTCTTTTTTCTTTCAGCTTTTCAGGTGCAATAATTTCTATTATCTTTGCGTTTGCTCATCTTTCTTCTGCCAGCTCCAATCTACAGTTGAATGTCTCTAGGGAATTTTTTATTTCCCTTATTGTGATCTTCAGCATGAGTGTTTCTGTTTGGTTCCTTTTTGTGATTTCTGACTCTCTAATTAAATTCTCATTTTGTTCCTGTATCATTTTCTTGCTACCTTTAGCTCTGTGTGTTTTCCTTTATTTTTGATTATATTTATGACCATTAAAGTCTTGGCCTGGTATGTCCAATGTCTTATCTTCTTTGTCGATATGTTCTGGTGTCTTGCCTTGTTCTTTTTGATGTGCCATTGATTCTTATTTCTTTGTATGTCTTGTAATCTTTTGCACACTGTACATTTTAATATTTTAGTGTGTTAACTATGGAATTTAGTCCTTGAGCTGTGTTTCAGTTTGCCAGAATGCAGTATACCAGAAATGGGTTGGCTTTTACATTGGCGATTTATTAGCTTACCAATTTATAGTTCTAGGCCATGAAAATGTCCAAATTAAGGCATCAGTAGGTCAGTACCTTCTTTGAAGAAAGGCTGCCAGCACCTCTGTCACCTAGGAAGGTACATAGCTGGTGTATGCTGATCCTTCTCTCCTGGGTTTCATTGCTTTCACCTTCTGGCTTCATTGGCTTGTCTCTCAGCTTTTGGGGATGTGTCCTTGTCTCTCAACTTCTCTGGGCTTCTCTCCTTTGGGCTTTATCTGTTTTTTTTCCCTTTCATAAAGGACTCTAGGAAAAGGATTAAGACCCACCTTGAATGGGATGAGTCACATCTCAATTGAAACAACCTAACTGAAAGGTCTCACCTACAACAGGTCTGTACCCACAGGAATGGATTAAAAGAACATGGCCTTTTCTGGGGTACATAATAGCTTCAAGCTACCGCAAGCGGTTAGTTCCTTAAGTTTGTATCCAGCTAGTGATGTGTCCAATTTTCTGGAATTCCAGGAGCTAAGGAACGAAGCAAACGCAAAATACACCTTTCATGGTCTTTGTAGATTGTCTCAGGATTGGCTGGCACTCATTCAGAGCACCAGCTAATCAAACAATGAACGTGAAGAATGTCCCAAGTTGAAGCGTAGGGTCCTCTCTGGTCTTTTCTGAGTATGTGTTTTGTCCTGGGTTTTAACCTGTTCAGTTGCTCTTTGTTTTTTTCTACATTTATATTACCCTGAAGAATACCTTCAGTAATTCTTTTAGTGCACGTCTGCTGGCAAGGAATTGCCTTTATTTGCATAAATATTTTTGTTTTTCCATTATTTTGGAGTACCTATTTGCTTCATTTATAACTGTTTTTAAGCAGTTTTACTGAGATTATTCACTTCATACAATCCATCCAAAGTGTATAGACAGCGACTCTCAGTATAATCACAGAGTTGTTCATTCACCAACAAAATCAATTTAAGATCATTTTCCTTACGCCAAAAAGAAAAACCCTATACCCCTTATACTCCTTTTGTTGACACTTTGCATCCATGTGGTACCCTTCTTAAAATTGATGAAAGAATATTAAAACTTTACTGTTAACTATAGTCTGTAGTTTGCATTAGGTGTATTTTTCCCCATATGCCTTGTAATAGCGACGTATGTTTGTTACAGTTCATAAAAGAACATTCTTACACTTGTATTATTAATGATCACTGTCATTGTCCATAGCAGGGTTCACTATGTTATATAGTCCCATGTTTTGTCCTCTAGCTTTCCTTCTAGTGACATACATGACCCTAAACTTCTCTTTTCATCCACAGTCACACCCATAATTCAGCACTGTTACTTACACTTGCAATGTGTACCATCACCTCTATCCATTTCCAGACATTTGCAATCAACCTTATTAAAAATTCTGCACAAATTAAGCGTCTGCTCCTCATTCTCTACCCTCTTTTTTGTAACCTGTATACTAGATTCTAACTCTGTGAGTTTGCTTAGTATAGTTAGTTCATATTAGTGAGATTGCACAGTATTTGTCCTTTTGTGTCTGGCTTATTTCACTCAATGTAGTGTCCCCAAGGTTCATCCATGTTGTCGCATGCTTTAGGACTTCATTACCATCTTATAGCTGAATGATATTCCACTGTGTGTACATACCACATTTTGTTTATCCACTCATTGTATGATCGGGTTTCTTCCATGTTTTTGGCAGTTGTGAATAATGTCACTCTGAACATTGGTGTGCAAATGTCTGTTTGCGAGCCGGCTTTCAGTTCTTCTGGGTATATACATAGTAGCAGGATTGCTGGATCATATAGCAGTGCTATACTTAGCTTCCTGAGGAGCTGGCAAAATGTCTTCCACAGCAGCTGCACCATATAACATTCCCACCAGCAGTGAATGAGTGTTTCTGTTTCTCCATATCCTCTTCAACACTTGATTTTTTAAAAGTGGCCATTCTAGTAGATGTGAAATGATACCTCATGGTGGTTTTGATTTGCATTTCCCTAATAGCTGATGATGTTGAGCATCTTTTCATGTGCTTTTTAGCCATTTTTGTTTCCTCTTTGGAAGAATATCTATTCAAGTCTTTTACCCATTTTAAAATTTGGTTATTTGTCTTTTTTCTTGTTGAGTTGTAGGATTTCCTTATATATTCTGGATATTAAGCCCTTATCAGATAATGTTGTTTCCATATATTTTTTTCCCATTGAGTAGGTTGCTTTTCTACTTTCTTGACAACATCCTTTGCAGTATAAAAGTTTTCAATTTTGAGGCGGTTCCATTTATTTATTTTTTCTTTTGTTGCTTGTGCTCTGGGTGTAAAGTCTAAGAAACCATTGCCTACCACAAGATCTTAAAAATGCTTCCCTACATTTTCTTCTAGAGTTTTATGATCTGGCTCTCATATTTAGGCCTTTGATCATTTTTGAGTTAATTTTTATATAGGTATGAGATAGGGCTCTTCTTTAATTCTTTTGGATATTTGATGCCATTTTAAAATTTGGTTGCTCTTTATATCCAGTTCTGCCAGCACCATTTGTTGGAGATACCATTCTGTCCCAGTTGAGTGGACTTGGCAGCCTTGTCAAAAATCAATTCACTATCGATGTGAGGATCTATTTCTTAACTCTCAAATTTGATTCCTTTGGTCAATATATCTTTCTTTATGCCAGTACCATGCTGTTTTAACCCCTGTAGCTTTGAAATATGCTTTCAAGTCAGAAAGTATGAGTCTTCCAACTTTGTTCTTCTTTTTCAGGATGTTTTTATCTATTTGGGGCCTGGGGCCCCTTACCCTTCCAGATAAATTTGATAAATTGGATTTTCCATTTCTGCAAAGTAGGCTGTTGGAATTTTCATTGGGATTGTGTGGATTCTGTAACTCCATTTGGGTATAATTGATATCTTAGTGATATTTAGTCTTTCAATCCCTGAACACAGAATGTCCTTCCATTTATTTAGGTCTTTGATTTCTTTGATTCTTAGTAGTCTTCTGTTTAGAAGTCCTTTATATCCTTGGCTAAATTTATTCCTAGATATTTTATTCATTTAGTTGCTATTGTAAATGGAATTATTTCCTATTTTATTCATTTAGTTGCTGTAGTAAATGGAATTGTTTTCTTGATTTCCTCCTCGAATTGCTCATTACTAGTGTACAGAAATACTACTGATTTTTGTGTGCTGATTATGACAAAGAAGAAATTGCAAGAAAAATCAATAAATACCTTGAGATGAATGAAAATGAGATGGGATGCAGCGAAGGCAGTGCTGAGAGGGAAATATATAGCCCTAAATGTTTAACTATATTTTGAGTTTTTTTCCCTTCAGCACTTGAAGGTTTCTTTCTGTTATCTTTGGAATACCATCATTTTTGTTGAAGTTCGCTGTAATTCTTACTGTTGTTCCTTTGAAGACAATGTATCTCTTCCCTGCCCTCTGCCCCCCTTCCTGCACTCTCCAAGCTGCTAATACAATTTTCTATTTGTCTTTTGTTTTTATTAGTCTAAGTATGTTCTGCCTTTATATAATCTTCATATTTATCTTCTTTGGTTTTCTTGGAGCTTTGTTGATACCTTCCTGTTAGTTTTGGAAAGCTCCCAGTCATTTTTCTGTTCAAATGTTGCTTCTGCCACGTTCATTCTCCCCTCCTTTTCTGGATCTTCAGGCACATGGTGTTTCTTTCTTTGCTTGTGCTCTGGGTGTAAAGTCTAAGAAACCATTGCCTACCACAAGATCTCAAAAATGCTTCCCTACATTTTCTTCTAGGAGTTTTATGATCTGGTTCTCGTTGGTCTTACTGGTCTCATTGGTCTTATTGGCTGTTACTAGTATTTTGTGTACAGTGGTACCACAGTACTTGTCATTAATTGGTTCTGGGAGGCATGATGAGCACCAAACAAAATTTTTCCATAAGGAATAAAGTAAATAAATTTAATGCATTCCCAAACTAAAGACAACGCACATTTTTAATATGTAAAATTAATACGTAAAAAGATACGGTTGTATGTCATTAGTTTGCATGAGAAATAAACCTAAAAATTAATAGTTAGATTAAATAAAATAAAAACTTCTTTGCCTGTGCTGAGAAGAGTATGGCCTAATGGGATGGGGGGAGGAGAGTGGTGCGGAGGAGAGGTTACATGGGGTGTTGCTTGGAAGGAGGATCCCTCTCCAGTAGAACATCGGGCACTTAGGCTTTAGGTGTTCTTTCTGTTTTCTGCCTTTTTTCAACTTGCACCACAGGCTCTGACACACTCTTTGTTACCTTCATTAAAAATTATCCAATGAGGGCTGCTTCTGTCTTCTTTTCAGGATTTCTTGAAAATGTGAAATTGGTCATTCAATAAATTCACCTCTCTGCTTGTCAGAGCTTTGTCCGGATGGTACTTCTCCACAGAGTTTTGAACTTTTGCCCATTTTGCACACATTTCCTTTATCAAGGAACTGGGGACATCCTCCTTTATCTCTGCCTCCACCTGAAGAAATCTCTTCAGCCACCTCTTGTTGCTGCTCCTTCTGTATTTCCTGCAGCTCCTCAGTGCTAAGCTCTTCACTGTTTTCCTCCACTAGCTCCTCAGCATGAGCAGCATTGACCTCCAGACCCACGGATTGTCCCGAAGATACAATATTCTGCACAACTGTACCCTCTGTACCTGCAGGCTTAGGGTCATCTTCAAAGCCGTTAAAGTCAGTCTGAGTCACAGCTTCTGGCCACAGATTCTTCCTTGCGGAATTCATTGTCCTATAAGAGACTTTGTTCCAGGCCTTATCAGTAAGGTTAAGGCAGTGCAGGATATTGAGATGCTCTCTTTGAGGGTCAACTGGGTGTCAGAGGTGATCTCAGAGCACCTCTGGAAAAGCACCTTGGTGTACAACTTTTTGAAGTTTGAAATGACATGCTGGAACGTGGGCTGGATGAGAGGAGTAGTGTTGGGGGGCAAGAATCTTAGTGATGAAGCTGAACTTCTCCAGTAAGTCATCCTCCAAGCCTGGAGGGTGGACAGGCACATTGTCCGAAAGTAAGAGAGCTTTCAGAGGCAGATCTTTCTCCAGCAAATATTTTTTCACTAAGGGACCAAACCTTCATTTATTCACTCGGTGAAAAATTGCTTCATGACCCAAGCCTTGCTGTTTGCCCTCCACATCACATGGAGTTTGCTTTTTATAACATTATGCTTCTTGAAAACTTGCAGGTTTTTACTATGATAGACTAGCAGAGGCTTGAGTTTTAAGTCCCCACTAGCATTCACAGACAACAGTAAAGTGATTGGTTTGTGGCCTCGTAATGCCTTCTCCTCTTTTGTGATGTAGGTTCTATTCAGCATTTTTTTCCAAAAAAATTCATTCTCATTACAGTTAAAAACTTGTTGGGGAATAAAACCCTCAGCCTCTGTGTAGATGAATTCATCAGCAGCCTTTTTATTAGCACTTGCTGCCTCGCCATGCCTCATGGCACCATGGATGCTGGTCCTCTTTTTAAGATTATCAAGCCAGCCATGTCTGGCCTTGAAAGCTTCAACACTCATCACTCAGTCCCTGTTTGTTTTTCAAAAGATTGGCATGCAACACTTTCACTTTTTCACAAATCATGGCTTCCGATACACCATCACCCACTAACTGCTTCTCCTTTATTCAAATTAATAACAGCTTTTCAACTTCCTTGAAGGTTTGAGACACTGCTTTGCTTTAACTCCTTTTGCAACATCAGCGTTTTTTATTGCTTCTTTATTCTAAATGATGGTGGAGACTCCTATTCTAGGCATACCGAATTCCCTAGCAAGATCAGTAATGTGAATACTGCTCTTATATTTGCCTGTTATTTCTTTTTTTTGCTCAATGGTCATGCCAAGTAATTTTTTTTTCTGCTCAGTGTTGTCACTGCTCATTTTCTTAGGACTCATGACGAGAAAAAAAGTGCTAAAATATACAAAATGACCACAGAAACTAAGATAAGACCACAGAGGGGATGTGCACAGGGCAAGAGCTACCATGTGACTAATGCATGACCCTTTCTTTGTTTTGGCTGGAAAGGGTTGCGAGTCATGAGGCAACCAACACCGACAAGTTGTAGCTTGTATGTTGAGTACCAAACAAATGACAAGTACCAGGACAAAATTTTCACCTCAAAATATGTTGAGTACCAAATTTGGCGAGTTTCAAAGCAGTGAAGTACCAAGGTTCCGCTGTATTTTCCATTTTTTAGCTTTAATTTGGATATTTTCTACTGAATTGTCTTCCAGTTCAAAAATCTTGTTTTCTATTGTGTTTAATCTCCTTTGAACCCCATTTATTGAGTTAATTTTAGATACTTCGGTTAAAATTTTCCATCGATTCTTCTTACATAGACTTCAGTTATCTAATGAAATTCTCCATTTTTGGTATGTCTGTCTTTCCCTGTTACTCTTGAGTCCCTTAATGAACATGTTATGAACATATTAATCATTATTTTTTAATGTCCTAGTTTGTTCCTTCCAATATTTAGATTGCCTTTGGGTTTGATTCTTTTATTTTTTTCCTTTTTTCTTTTTCCTTCTTGATTTTCGGTCCCATGGTCCTGCTTCTTGGCATCCTAGGAGTGTTTTCTTGAATGCTAGAATTGCATATTAAAAAATTATGGATGAACCAGAAAATGGTATCTTCCTCTGATAAAGATTCATTCACACTTTTCTTTTGCTAGACAGATTGAGTGGGAGTTGGTCACTTTAATCCAGCCAGGTCATGATCTGCATCCTGGCTGGATTGTTCTTTTAGTGAGGCCATCTTCTACTCCTTATTCCTTCAGGTTTTTAATTTGAGACCTTGGTTTCTTCACCAGGACTTCTTTCCCTGGATAACTTTTTCTTTTTTTCCTAATGCAATTTTATTGAGATATATTCACATACTTGATAATCATCCGAAGTGTACAATCAGTGGTTCACTGTATCATCATATAGTTGTGTATTCGTCATCACAATTTTTGAACATTTTCATTTCTCCAAAAAAATAAAAAAAGAATAAAAATAAAAAAAAAACACCCAAAGCATCCCATACCCCCTTGTACCCTCCTATTGTTTATTGATTTTTGTCTGTTTTCTTACTCATCTGTGCATACAGTGGATAAAGGGAGTGTCAGTCACAAGGTTTTCACAATTACATAGTCACACCTTAAGAGCTGTGTAGTTATACAGTCATCTTCAAGAATCAAGGCTACTGGATTACACTTCAGCAGTTTCAGGTATTTCCTTCTAGCTGTTCCCTGGAGACTTTTTTTAAAATTCAATTTTATTGCGATTATTGACATGATACAATCATCCACAGTCTACAATCAGTTGATGATTCCATTATAAAGTTGTGTGTGCATCATCACAATTTTTTTTCAATTTTAGAACATTTTCATTACTCCAGAAAAGAAATACAAATGAAAAAGAAAACTCAAATCCTCCCATACCCCACCTCCATAATTGACTCACAGTATTGGTATAGTATGTTTGTTACTATTGATGAAATAATGTTAAAATATTACTAACTGTAGTACACAGTTTGCAATAAATGCATTTTTCCTTTATAACCCTTTGTTATTAACTTCTAGTTATAGTGTCATACATTTGTTCTAGTTCATGAAAGAAATTTCTAATGTTTGTACAGTTAATTATGGACATTGTCCACCACAAGATTCATTGTGTTAAACATTCCCATGTTTTAACCTCCAGTTTTTCTTCTGGTGACATACATGACTTTAAACTTCCCCTTTCCTCCGCATTCACACATCATTACTGTCACCTCTGTTCATTTCCAAACGCTGAAGTTCAACCTAGTTAAACATTCTGGTCATATTAAGCAACTGCTCCCCATTCTTTAGCCTAATTCTATATCGTATATTTCATGTCTATGAGTTTACGTATTATAATTTGTTCCTATCAGTGAGAGCATACAATATTTGTCCTTTTCTGTCTGACTTAATTCACTCAATATAATGTCCTCAGGGTTCATCCATCAGCCCATTTTTTTTAAGATGGTTTTGTTCACACATCATACATTCCATCCTAAGTAAACAGTTGATGGTTCCCTGTATAATCACGTAATTATGATTCGCCACCATCACTATCTACATGAAACCATTTCCATTTCTTCCAAAAAGAGAGGAAGAGTCAAAAAAGGTAGAAAAGAAACAAAAAAATGACAGCTAAAAAGCAACAAAAGAAAAGATAAAAATAAAGTACAGTAAGAGTCAGACAACATCACGAATGCCAAGAATCTCATACCCCTCCCTTATATTCCCCTCTTATAGGCATTTAGCTTTGGTATATTGCCTTTGTTACGTTAAAGGAAGCATAATACGTGCTTCTGTTAACTATAGGCTCCAGTGTGCATTGATTGTACTTTTTCCCCACCACCACACCCTTTTCGACACCTTGCAAGGTTGGCATTCATTTGTTCTCCCTCATATAGAAACATATTTGTACATTTTATCATAATCATTGACCACTCTAGGTTCACTAAGCTATACAGTCCCAGTCTTCACCTTCCCTCTTTCCTTCTGGTGTCTCACATACCACTAACCTTCCTTTTTCAACCATACTCACAGTCATCTTTGTTCAGTGTACCCACATTATTGTGCTACCATCATCCAAAATTGTGTTCCAGGCTTGTCATTCCTGTCTTTTCCTATCTGTCTGTAGTGCTCCGTTTAGTATTTCCTGTAGAGCAGGTATCTTATTCATAAACTCTGTCATTGTCTGTTTGTCAGAGAATAAGCTCTCCCTTATATTTGAAGGGTAGTTTTGCCATATATAGGATTCTTGGTTGGTGGTTTTTCTCTTTCAGTGTCTTAAATATATCACACCACTTCCTTCTTGCCTCCATGGTTTCTATTGATAAATCTGCACATAGTCTTATCAAACTTCCTTTGTATGTGATGGATCGCTTTACTCTTGTTGCTTTCAGGATTCTCTTTTTATTTTTGATGTTTGATAATATGATTATTAAGTGTCTTGGCATAGGCCTATTTGGATCTGTTTTGTTTGGGGTATGCTGCACTTCTTGGATCCGTGATTTTGTGTCTTTCATAAGAGATGGGAATTTTTCATTGATTATTTCTTCTATTATTGCTTCTACCGCCTTTCCCTTCTCTTCTCCTTCGGGGACATTCATGACATGTACATTCATACGTTTCGTGTTGTCATTTAGTTTCCTGAGATGTTGCTAATATTTTTCCATTCCTTTCTCTGTCTGTTCTTTTGTATTAGGCTTTCAGGTGCCTTGTTCTCCAGTTCTGGAGTGTTTTTATCTGACTCTTGAGATCTGCTGTTGTATGTCTCCATTGTGTTCTTCATCTCTTGTGGTTGTGCCTTTCATTTCCACAGATTCTGTCAGTTGTTTTTTCAAACTTTAGATTTCTACCTTATGTATGCCCAGTGTTTTCATTATACATTTCATCTCTTTTTCTATATCTTCCCTAAACTTTCTGAACTGATCCAGCACTAGTTACATAAATTCCTGTATCTCAGTTGAAGTGTAAGTTTGCTCCTTTGACTGGGCCATAACTTCACCCCTCCTAGTGTAGGTTGTAGTTTTCTGTTTCTGGGCGTCTGGTCTCCTTGGTTACCCCAGTCAGGTTTTCCTAGACCAGAACGGGCTCAAGTCTTGGAAGAAGGCAATAGTTTCAGATCTCCCTGAGGGTGTGTCTTAGAAGATGGGTACACCCTATGAGGCCTCAAGCCACTGTGCTTTTCTGCCCAGCAGGTGGGGCCTGTCAGCCTGTCACTCCCAACTGGTGTAACTGGTGTGGCCTGTGGCTGTTTACCCGAGGGCTCTGGGGTCTGGTTCTGCATGGAAGATGGGTAGTAGGGCTTGGCACTGCCTCTTTCCTCATAGGGAAGATACACCCCCTGGGGAGAGGTCATTTGCATTTGAATCATCTCTGACTCTGGTCTCCACCCTTGTCTGGGTCTGAGTGCTAGGAATTGAAAATGGCTGAGGCTTCTCCACTGAGCTGGAAAAGGGGCAGAAAGACCCCTTTCAGGGTCAGTTTGCGGCCCCCTTAGTTTCACCTGTTGGCCAGAGACAGCACCCGGTCCTCTGGGCTCCCCCTCCTTCCCAGAGAGATCCTCTGGCTCTCCAAGGTCAGTTGTCACCAACAGCCTCGTCTGCTTGTTGGGGATTTGTAGCTTGCTAATTAAAACCCCAGTTGGAGCTCAGCTGAGCTATATTCGCTTGCTTGGAGAGTGCTGCTCTCTAGCACAGTGGGGCCTTGCAGTTTGGGAGAGTGCTGCTCTCTAGTGCCGTGAGGCTCTGCAGTTCTCACTGTGGGGAGAGGGGGCTCCTGGCTCGGATCCACAATTTTTACTTACAGATTTTACCCTGCAATGTCGGGCATTCCTCCCAATTCATGTTGCTGTATGATGAGTGGACAGTCGTGTTTGTCCTCCTGAAGTTATTCCAGATTATTTACTATTTGTTCCTGGCTGTTTATTAGTTGTTCCAGGGGGACTGGACTAGCTTCCACTCCCGTGTGCCACCATTTTCTTCCGTCTCCGGTTTGCTAGTTTTTTTGCTGAGGATTTTTGCATTTTTGTTCATAAGAGATATTGGTGTGTAATGTTTTTTCTTGTGTTGTCTTTTTCTGGCTTTTATATGTGGATAATGTCCTCATAGAATGAATTAGGGAGTGTGCACGTCTCTCAATTTTTTGGAATAGTTTGAGTAGGATTGGTGTTAATTCTTGGAATGTTTGCTAAAATTCCCCTGTGGACGTATTTTGAGGCTTTTGATTACTAATTCAATATCTTTAGTTATTGTTTGTTGAGATATCGTTTCTTCTTGAGTCAGTGTAGATAGATTGTATGTTTCTAGGAATTTGTTTCATCTAGGTTTCTCTAAATTTGTTGGCATACAGTTTGTAGTATTCTCTTATGATCCTTTTTATTTCTGTGGTGTTGGTATTAATGTCCTCTTTCGTTTCTGATTTTAATCATTTGTGTCCTCTTTTCCTCTTTGTCAATTTAGCTAAAGGTTTGTCAATTTTACTGATCTTTTCAAAGAACTAACTTTTGATTGTTTATTTTCTCTATTATTTTTTCATTCTCTATTTCATTTGTCTCCTCTTTGGTCTTTGTATTTCCTGCCTTCTCGCTTTGGGTTTAGTTTGTGCTTCTTTGTATAATTTTTCCAGTTTTGACGTTAGCTTTCTGACTTGGAATCTTCTTTTTTTATGTAAGCATTTAGAGCTATAAATTTCCCTCTCAGCACTGCTTTTGCTGCATCCCAAACATTTTGGGTATGTTGCATTTTCATTTTTACTGCCTCAAGATTTCCCTTGTGATTTTCTCTTTAATTTATTGGTTGTTTAAGAGTACATTGTTAAATTTCCACATATTTGTGAATTTTCCATTTCTTTGTTACTTGATTTCTAGCTTCATTTCATTGTGGTTGGAGAACTTATATTGTTATGTTTCCAATGTTTTTTAATTTATTGGATTTGTTTTGTGACCTGTTTCTGCCTATTCTTGGTGAGAGAGGGCAGGGTTTCTAGGAGGAAGGTAAGGTATTTAGAGTTGGAGAGGCAATAGTTGATACTACTAGTAAAACAATGGGCCTGTAACCTGATAGTTCAGATAGTACATGGCATTCAGAAATACAGGTCACATCCTCTTATATGAAATTCAGAAGTATAAAAGCTCTGAAAACAAAATAATTGCTAAGGTTGTGGCATATTCATTTGTTGACAAAAGTGTATGGAACTGATGTGAGTCATTTATCCCATTTGATTTTAGTATTCATATGTTTTGTTACAAATGTTAGTGTATTTGATACAGGGCGGTGTTCTCTGGGGGTCTTTTGTAATAGATGGTATGTGCACTGTATTACTTTACTAAAATGTGAAAAGTTCTGAATTGAGAAGCACATCTGTCCTGAGGGTTTTGATGTGTACTAATTTAAAAACAACTTGTTGAGTGCTTATTGTATTGTAGGTATATACATTGGTGAATATAAGACATACAGTCCTTGCCTCATGAAGCTTTCAACCAGTACATTAATTTAGTATAGTAATATAGTATATACAATTAATATACTATACTTTAGTATAGTATATAACTAATTCAAATAACACCGGAAACAAAACCTCCAGACATGTCACTGTCTTCATTCTTAGAATATAACTTGATGTGTTACCAGTCTTAAATATTTGTAGTAGGAGAAACTGTTTATTATATTATAAATTAACTGAGGTTATGTGTGATAAACATTGAAGGAAACAAAAAGGAGCACAATTCATAGGTTAAAACAATAAGGGAATGAGATGTACAATATAGAAGTTCATTAGATATAGTCCAATATTTGGGTAAAGAGAGAAGAGGTTTGAATACTGAGAAAATGTATTATCATGGTTTCTAGGAGAAATTTGAACTAAACTTAAAAGTAAGGATTAAGATTATCATTTTGATCACATCCTAGCTAAATTATTAAATAAGAACTTAAGTATTTTAAGAAGGGCCTGCATATAATTAGTTTTTGGTAGCAGCTTTAGTGGTATTGCTTATCAGAATATTTAGAAAGTAAATTTGCTCAAAATTGAAATGGTTTTCTTTTGTGGCAGTTTTTATATGATAATACTCAGTTTATTACACTGTTTTATTGTAATTTTTTTTTTAGAAACCTATAATCAGTATATAATATATATATTATTATATATATATATATATATATTACTAATTTTGTCAGCGTACACTTTTTGTACAATTTGGTTGTGACATTTATACATCTGTATAATTCTCCTTTAAGAACTTACTTTCAACCTTTTTAGTAACTTTCAGATAACTGTGTACGTCCAGTATCCATTGGGTTCACCACCCCCAGGGGAGAACAGCAGTTTTAAACCCCAAATTGTAAGATCAGTCTTGATACAGTTCAGCAAGAGAAACAAACCAATGTAAATTCAGGCAGCTCTGATTAGTTCATTCCTCAAACTGTTACTTTATACATTAACTCATACAGTAAGAGTTTGAAATTGAAATACAGTGAGAAGAGTTTTAGAAATGAAGTGAAGCATTTTTTGAGAGAAGTATCGACTTATGTAAATTGTTACCCTTTTAGGTTTTCTTTGTCAGTCAAGTTTTAATGTGGCACTGTATTTATCATGGAAAACTCATAGGTGGATGCCCCCTTGTGGTCTGTTACCAAAATAAATTGCACAAATAGAAATAAATAAGTGCTGGAGATCTTACTACATTTTAAAACAGAATATCATTCATTGACAAAACAATTTTTAAAAAGTAACTTCTGAGGAAAACCGCAAAGGAATTATTAACTCTGTTTTCTAAATAGTTGATTGACCTTAAAATTTATCAAATATTTTTAACACTGACAAAGAAAAATCACTGTGTGTAGACTGTCCATCATTGTTATCCAGTGCATCTAAATTTGTTAGTTGTTTTAAGTGCCTTAAGAATATGATGAGATGTGATAGTAATTATGGGGCCACCCCTGCCGCCAAACAAACACTAGGGAATGGTGCTTGGGAAATATGTTGTTTTTACTTAGTCACTTGACCTGAAAGGGCCAGGAGCTGCATGAGGCATTTCAGAAATAAGGATTTAGATTTGTGAATTGGTAAATTTAAGCTTATGTATTTTACTCTCCGTATTGGCAAGGTCTTGTTTGTGTGTGAGGGTTTGGGGAGGAAGCAGAAGGAGGAAGAAATACTGAAGATGGGAACAGCTGCTTCTCGTCTATTACCCAGTAAGTCATATGATGGTTGGAACACCCCGCTACAGTGGCTTTGGGCTTTAGGATTAGCTAGACCCAGTTTTAAAGCAGATTCCATCCCTTCCCAGTTCTTGGACACTTATATAATATGGGACAAGTCACTTAATCTGTGAACACAGATTTCCTATCTTTTAAAAGGGTTTAAAACCTACCTCATTGAGCTGTTCACAACTTGGTTTTCCTTATGTGCTTGGCATATACCAATGTTATTATTATTCTTAGGGTAGGACAGTTCTGAGTTGTAAAACAAGTGTACCATGTGCTTTGTAGCTACTGGTTCTTGATAAAGACTCTCAATGATAGAATGTATTTTTAAAAGTGGTAGTCAGCTCAGTCTTTTTTCTTTATTGTGATCTTATTGCCATACTACTAGATGTGTTTTATTTATAAATTCCTGGCAATAAGTGCAGTCAATACTGCATTAAAGAATTTACTAGGACAATTATTTTATTAGTTGAAGCCTAGTAACCAACTTTTTTTTTTTTAATAAAAATGATCCAAAAGGATTTTTTCCCTTAAGAATAATAATGGATTCTATAAATATTTGCGTATTTTGGTAAGCTTAAGAAAAAAAAAACTAGCATTGTTACTAGATAGCTATCTTTAAGAAAAGTTTTTGTCTAGGAAAATAAAGTAATGAATTTTTGTTTGTTTTTCAAGAGTTGCTTATAGAATTAGGCTCACTAGCTTATAGTCACTTGATTTATTTAACACCTAAAGGAATTAATCTGAGTCTTCTTGCAGGAGAAATAAGATTATTTGGAGTTATTGAACTTCATGAAAAATAAGATTTTTTTTTTTACCCAGGTGAATTGAACTTTGAATCGTATGATTTTTCTCCCTTCTAAAATTTTCCTTGACAATTAAGTTACAGAAATTTTCTAATTTATCCTTTTGAATAACTTTCTGTCAAAGGGAACACTAGACATCTCAAAATATATTACGACTACTCAAGTTTAAATGGTTTTTGAAAGTAGATGGGCCACGAATCATACAAACAAGTATAGCAGTAGACATACCATCAGAAGGCTATTTCATTTATTTTCTTACTTGCCTCTTTCACCTTAATTTCCCTTTGTTTCTTTGGGTCTCAAATTATCACTGCTCTAGTCTTTATTTGGATAGTGCCTAACTGAAGTCCCTGTTCTAAACACTATGTGTAAGTAATAAAGACTTAAAATGTAAGACAGTGTTTTTTTAGTGAACATTTCTCTTATAAATTATGAAATAGGAATTTGTTGTTTTTCTGTCCTTGAGCATCTGTTTCCGAGGAGACCATTTAGGAAAGCAGAGTTAAATTAAAATCGGTGTTTGTAGTGGTGGGGTCTAGGGGAAGGATGGCTAGAATAAAGTGGGGTCTATGGGGAGTGACGGCAGAAGCACATGCCATTCTACCAGTGACTTGGTTTTTAAGCATGAAAAGCTTAGCACCAAATTTACATATTTACTAATTAAAAAGGCTTCCTGGAAACATTAAGTAGACTATCTTCTGTAACCTTTAACACCATCACTAATGGATATAGCCTAGAAAATTTTATCGAAGGTCCTTTAAATAATGTAAATGATTATGAATATGTAACTAGTTAATATGCAGCTATGAAAGGATTATCATGTAGAGGTTAATGAACATTCTGCTCTTATGGTTTGCAGGGCTTTTCTTTTTGTGCTTTTGGCTCACTTCATGCTTGGAAACACATGCATTGGGATTGGAAAGCATCCTGACTGTTTTGGGGTCTCATTTTTTAATAGGGTTGTTAAATAGGAACCTTTTTTATAAAAAGGATTTCATGAAAATTTTTTCAATTTACATTTAATCCTGTTTGTCTATTTTATAATCACTGCCAAATCAGAAACAGTGAAATGTATTGATGGAGTTTTAGCCTGGCTCTTGCAGATGTAAAGTCAGTACTCTATTATATATTACCACTGTTATTAAGTGTTGCTTTGTGATTGATACTTACTGAGAGATCTTCATTCTAAAACGGACTTTTTATGCTGAGTTAATGTGTAGTATGGTTGGGTATCTGATTACAGCATGTATTTTGGTACAGGATTGCTGCCTTAGTATTTAAAATGTCCCAAAGGAGGACATTTATTTCAGGAATTAAATGTTATAATAGAGGAATTTAGTGACAGGCCCCCCAAAATTTGTGTGATTTTTGGGTGAAGCATTGAGCATACACTGGAGACAATATTGTTGTTTATAATAGTGAACTAGAACAGTTTGTTTCAAACAAGATAATACTGCTGTCTCTTTTGCATGGCCTTGTATTAAGAATTTTGGCTTTTATTCTTTAGCTTCTGTCTCTAAAATGGTGCTACAGTATTTGAGTGTGTTTGAAATTTTTATTAACAGAAAATTTTAAAACAGTGATCAGCAGTATTTGAAAATAGTGTTATTTTTGAAATTGCAATTCAAGTGCTCTTTTCTTACCGATTAGTGCTCTTATTTGTTTTCTGAGCATTCTGAGACTACTGAATTATCTCTAAGGAAAACAAGTAACCTCTGTGCTTTATTTCTTAGTGTTATAAACATAGTTTAAGCTGGCTATGAAGTGTTTAAAATTTTATCATAATTCACTGGGGAACAAATGGGCTGTTCAGAGCATCTCTTTATCCTAAGTATTTCTTCTTGAAAATGTAGTAGAACACTATCACTGAGCTCATTTTTAATACATCAGAATAAAAATTACAGGTGAAAACATTTGGAGATAGACTGACAAAATAAAGTATTTTCACTACTGTCATTTTTTTTCTTTTGCTGATGAAACGTGGATGTTACATTGGTTTCTTGTTATTTATAACATTTGCGTATTCTACAAAATATGTAGCATTGAAAATAGGTCTGCAGATTGTACAAAATACTAGTTATCTTATATCATATGTCACCTAATAGTTATGAAGCGGGCTTTGTACCAACGTATGAATCGGAAAGCTGTAATTTGTTCTGCAGCTATCAGCTTGCATTAGAAGGTTATGATAAAGTGTGCTGCTTAAAAACTAACATTCACATCTCTGTGCATTTGACAAATAAAAATGTATGCTGAGATACTATTAAATCTGTAAAGCTACTGTTCTTGTTTTTTGATACTGATGTTACAGCTCTATGCATAGCCCTGTTTTCTCATGAGTAGTTATCTGTTTTCATGACAGGTGGTCAGTAACTGCCGAGAGAAAATCCAGCACTGGTGAGTGAAAGATGTCTGTACTACATTTCTGAAATACCTGCTTATATTTAAATAAAGTATGTTCTGTCTTTTTGTAACTTTTAATTGAATTCTTCTAGTAGTCTCCACTTAGAATGCCTTTGATGCTAATTTATATTGTCTTTAACTCTTTTCTGAATTACATGTTCCCTGATTTCCTGAACTTCAGTGTAACCAATTTGTTTTTATTTTAATTGCCTCCTTTTTCTTTTTTTCTTTTTTTAAAGTTAGAATAATGTTAATGTCACTTTGAAGTGGATACTGACAAATTTTCAAACCTGACTAATCATAGAGAACTCTCTTTCGGGAATATTTCTCATATTTATAGCAGAAAGATAATTGGAATCAGTTGTTTTAAAATAATGGTGGAAATATATTTTCCCAAAGTTTGAAAAATCTCATTAATTGCCTGCATCTCAGTGTTTGCTTTATGGACTGTGCTTTTTTAGGAAGAGAGAAAACATTGCTGTTTTAATGTGCTAATCTGTACTTAATAGGACAATGCTTGGTAAATAACACATCTTCCTGTGGCTTCTGAGGAAAATGCTCAATGGTGAATAAAATGGCGAAAAAATATTGTGAGTTGTCATGAGGTATAGCTGTTGATCTTACAGATATCAAATTACAATATATCCATGCTGTGTTTACGAAGATTTTACTGAGAGATCAACAGGAGCTGTTTTGATTATTGTCTGCAGGGTTATTGCAAAATCATGGTAACTGCCCCTTTAGTGGTGAGATTAAACCTTTGGTTATACACCATCAAGCATATAATATTTTAAATTTATTTTAAGAGGCTTTTTCGTCATGCCTGAGAGATCTCCAAGGAAATAATTTATAGTTAGTGTATATCAAATGTTTTGGTTTAAATGCATATAGGCTGCAAGCAGTGGATAAGAGTGAAAATCAGTGCAATCTGTACACATCATCATATTAAATTCTGACTATTGGCTTGTACAAAATAATCTAAAACTAATGGTATCCACTTTATAAATAAAAATTCTGGAACTTTATTAATTTTCAATAAGTGCAGGATTGTAGTAGTCTATCAGCATTTCCATACCAGACAATTTGCTTTTCATTATATATGCAGTCCAGGTTAAAACTTGAAATGCAATCCTTGGCCAAAGAAGTAACCATTTTGTATTCTGCCAAATTTGGCCATAGTGATCCATTTTACAGATAATTCCCCGGGGGAATTTTTACTAATGTGGACTTTCTAGCTACTGTTTTGGTAAGGGGTTCGGGAAATTAGAAAAAAATTAGATTTACTCAGTACTGAGACTAGTTTACACAAATGTGTGAGTAATTTACTTAATGGTTTTTTTATAAAATTCTTTCTCTAGAGACTGAGAGTTCTTTATGGGTAAGAGTCCCTTATCGTTTAATCCACAGTACTCTCCACTGTGTTTGGCACATAATAGACACTCAGTAAATGTGTGAGTAGGTGAAGACCAGTAACACAGTTATTCGACATATAACCCTTTAATTTACAAATGCTATAGCTGTACTGTGCACAAGTCTGAGCACAGATAGAAATGTGACCTTTTTCTTCAGGGCATGTTCCTGTGACCCTAAATCCTATTTTCCAGTTTTCCAAAGCTGCCAAATTACAGGAGCTTAGAATATTTGCCTACATGTATTTTAAAGTAATATAATACCTTATCTGTGTATTAAAGAGTTAAAATTATTTTTTTCATTTAAAATTTGTCTTTTCTTCTGAATCATTTTTGATATGGCTCGGGAAACAGACTTGTTTGTTTTTTAATGATGATCTCTACATGGTATTAGGATATTTTTAGAATCTAAATGTCTGCTGAATTTACCTATTATATTCAGAAACTGAAACCAACGTGCCTCCACCCTTTGAAAGCCAGGAAATTTCTGTTTGGGATCATTGTGGAATTTTAGGAATATGTTTACATTTGCATAATTCCACAGACAGTGATATTCTGTCAGTATTTGGTTCCCTGCCGTGGAAGTATTCCTAGTCAGACGCATAAGCAGAGAAATTACAATAATTTTGTGTTGTTGGCAGAGATTTTAAACAAGTGCAGAGGGAGTTTGGAGGGTGGAACTGTTCTTAAGGGTGTCTCACATACTGCTTTTAAAAGCTTGTTCTTTTAATTTTTCTTTAACCCTTGGTGTTAGCTTGGTTTGTGGTTAAGCTTCCCTTCCTATGGGTGCATAGCAATCTAAAAATCTTGTTAAAGAAGAACAAATATATGTTTTTTTAAAAATGTTTTCTTATGCTAGCAGTGTTTATACATGCTTCTGCAATTTTAAAAGATTTTTTTTATTAAGGGATAAGCAATGTGTTTTCTAGGCTTCAAAAGTAAGTAAATTAAAAAAAATATGGAGCAGGCAGTAAAAACATTTGTAGAAAACTAATGGGCTGGGGGTAACATGACCTGCCCCATAAAATCTCTTTCAGAAAAATTAATTCAAATCCCAGAACTTTGGTGAACTATTTTAAAAACACTTATAGTATTTGTTTAGTTAATAACAGATGAAAAAACATGATTGGCCTAACATTTGAGAATTTCTGTAACACTGTTTTATAACTAATAAATTAGTGATTTTCAATTTAGTGTGCATTTAAAAAATTTAAGTAAAAGTTTATTTAATTTTGTTTAAAATCCTTTTTATTTAACTTAGGAAACAAGATGTTATAAAATCCACACTCTTATTTTCTCATTAACTTGTGAGTATGCTTCCTCCCCTTTGGTCCACCAGCAACTAATTATCCTGTTTGTGGATTATTGGTATCTTTTTACTTAATAAATTCTTCCCTAAAGAGCATGGAATTTGGAGTCATAGACCCACATATTTGAATTCTGTCACTTACTAACTTTGTAACCTTGGGCAGAGTACTAGGATTTTAAGTTTTCTCTTTGTAAAGTGATGCTATTGTCTAACTTCCAGGGTTGTAGAGAAGACCGAATGAGTTAGTGTTGGTAGAACACTCTGACATTCAGTTAAGTATTAATAGTAGCTCTTAAATCTTTAAAACATTTTTAATTGTCAGATAATGAATAAAGAAAAAATTAAACAAAAAAGAACCCCTCAAACTTTGTAGATATTTGTGAATGTTAAGTATTTCTGCCAGTATCTATCACCTTATATCATGGTGGGCAGAGGACTTTCTGAGCAATATCATTAAAGCTTTATAAAAATGCTTTCAAGTAGCTTTTTATTTTGAAAAATTTCAAACTAAGGGTGACAGAAGTGGTAAAATGAGCTCCCATTTAACCACATCACTTAACTTCAATAATTATCAACTCACAGTTTCAATGAAACTTTTACCGTCTTAAATATTCAGTCCTCCCCCCAACTTCCTCCCCATTATTTTAAAGTTCATCTAAAATGTAGCATGCCCATTTGGGCATACTTCAGTGTATATCTTTAGGAGGTAAAAGACTCTGCATTAACTTTCTGAAATTCAAATTATATTAAAGTGTGTGTGTGTATGCATATATTTATATATATTGTGTTCCAAAAATGAAATCAGCCTATACACACTGCCTTTTTTCTTTTCCTTTGTTTTTTTTTCATTTAATACCATATCTTAAAGATTGTTCTGAATCATTAATTAACTCATATTCTTTACTTCAGCCCCATATATTTCATTGTGTGTCGGATGTCTTATTTTTAAGGTTACCAAATAAGATTTAGTTTCTTCTTTTTTTTTTTTTAAATAAATAATGGTCACATCACTGAGAGTATGGTTTCTACATCTCAAACTATATCCTTGCTAAGAAGCCATGTCTATTATATATTGCTCCTTGGTAGAACTACCCCAAAACTTAGTGGCTTAAAACCGCAATATATTAGTGTATGATTCTGTGAATGGCATTGTGGGCTGGATTCAGCCTGTGGGTTCTTGTACTGGTTCACTTGCTTGTGGTCAACTTCTGGCTGGGCAGCTGGGTTGTCCAGATGGCCTCACCCTCAAGTTTGGTGGCTAGTGCTGGCTGTTGACTAGGCCTCTCTCTCCATGTGACCTTTTATCCTGCTTTATTTTGCCTGGTGCTCTCAGGGCAGAAAGATTGGAAACTGCAAGGCCACATTCTCGGTCAGTGGAACTCACAATGCCATCCCACTTTCAAGAGGTGAGGAGATAGATTCCACCTGCTGATGGGAGGAGTGACAACTTGTGGCCTTTTTAATTCACTACTATTGACTTTTTCTATTGAACATGTTCTGGTTTGCTAATGCTGCTGCTGGAATACAAAATACCAGAAATGGATTGGCTTTTAAAAAGGGGGTTTATTTGGTTACACAGTTAAAGTCTTAAGGCCATAAAGTGTCCAAGGTAACACATCAACAGTCGGGTACCTTCACTGGAGGATGGCCAGTGGTGTCCAGAAAACCTTTGTTAGCTGGGAGGGCATGTGGCTGGCGTCTACTCTGGAGTTTTGGTTTCAAAAGGGCTTTCTCCCGGGATGTTCCTCCCTAGGCTTCAGCTCCTCAAAAATGTCACTCTTAGTTGCCCTTGGGGTGTTTGTCCTCTCTTAAGTTCTCTGGAGCAAAAGTCTGCTTTCAAAGGCCGTCTCCAAAATGTCTCTGTAAGCTGAAGCTCCTCTCTCAGCTCCTGTGCATTCTTCAAAGTGTCCCTCTTGGGGGAACAAGCTCGCTCCTTCTGTCTGAGCTTATATAGTGTTCCAGTAAACTCATCAAGGCTCATGCTGAATGGGTGGGGCCACACCTCCATGGAAATGATCCAGTGAAAGATCTTACCCACAGTTGAGTGATCACATCTCCATGGAAACATCCAATCAGAAATCTCCAACCCAATCAACACCAATACGTTTCCTGCCCACACAAGACTGGATCAAAGATAATGGTGTTTTTGGGGACATAATACATCCAAACCAGCACAGAACATGTCCCACAAGAAAAAGAATCTCTTACTTTTTGTTGACTCATGAGAGTTAAATGGAGTAATGCACTTGATGCCTGGCACATGTAAATCATTGGTATGTTAGCCATTATTTGTAATCATAATTTGTATGCATATGACCTGTAAAGCATATACTGTCTTGCTTCAAGTCACCATAAAATGGTTCTTAAGTAGGAAAGATTTCTGAAATTGCATGTAATAGTCTTCAATGAGAATATAGAAAAAGGTATTTTATTTTGTTCAAATGTTTGAAATTGGAAAGAATATAGCTTTAAATCGGACATAAAAATTCAGAAAGACTTGAGCATATGAGTTTTGAGAGGGATTCTAAAGCAAATACTTGATGTTTATTAATTTTCAGAGGAAACTGGACAAGAAATCTTGTGTTGAGGAAGAGTTGTTTCTAATATAGTTGATAGACAAAGTAGAAAACCAAGTAAGCATACCAAAAATATTTAAAAATATAGGTGAAGATTTCTTTCTTTCTTTCTTTCTTTCCTTTTTTTTTTTTTGGAATCCATCTTTCCTGCCAATCAGGATATATATATATGCATGTATGTGAATGTGTATATAAAATGTCCAACCTTTTTGAGAGATTCTTTGCCTCACAAAAGCACCTGAACTATTTCACTATAACCATGGTGTGGTTTATAGTCTATTTCTCATGAAAATCTGAAAGTGTTTTCCCAGGTTGCCTTGATGTATGCCTTTTTTCTATTTTATGGAATTTGTTTTATTAGACATTGTCAGTGAAGTTTTGATCTGCATGCCTTTAAAACTGATGTAAAAATTTTTTTGTAGTCAAGGAGATGACTTCTTTCTTCAGTATCCATGTAAATTGGAAATCATGTATTTCAGAGTCCCTGTTTCACTGGCCACAAAGTTTTCAGTCACTGTTTTTTGTATGTGGCCTTCTATTTGGGTTTTTTTCTTTTTTTCCTGTTCTTTTTTTTCCTAAATGGAGCAGAGAACAATTTTCACACTTTATGGAGATTTTACATGGTTTGGTTGTAGAAGTTTCTGCAGTTATTTATGAAAATCTCCTTAGGGGCTAGGGCAAGAGGGGAGGGGTCATATATACAAATCCCTTCCTCTGTTGTTCATCAAGTTCTTGCCATATAGTTTTTATGGTATGGTGTTTTAGCATATGGGTTGAGATTTAAGTAAGTTTTGGAATAATTTTGCATGTGATAATTTCAGAGCAAATTAAGATGCAAAAAAAGATTGAAGTTGAATGCTTTAAGAATGAGTTTTTTAAAAACAAAATTTGAATTAGCTTTTAAAAATTTTATTCTGAATGTAAAAAATGAATACATGCATATTTTTTGAAAGGTTGACATAAAAGAATGAAATTTGCCCATAATTCAAAGATAAACTAATTCTCCCTCTCTCTTTTTAAAACATTTTGCCTTATTCCCTTCAGCTTGTTAATTCTGTATATGTATTTGTATTATTATGGTTATATAGCAAATGTTCTCCTTTTTAACTAGTTAATGATTTTTAAGTTGTAATTAGAATTAGTTACTTCTAGGAGTTCCCCTAGCCATTTTATTATGTTTTTGGAAACAACCAAACTAGCTTAATACTTAATGCATTTCTGTACTTGAAAGGCAAACTTGTATGTTATAGGGGGAATTTTTTTTTCCTAAGCAGTTTAAACTATTATAAAAATCCCTAATTACAAATCATCATATAGAGCATAGTCTTAGATGTTGTATTTCCAGTGTCCATGTACTTTGGCTCACAATTTCCCATGAGCGGTTTAAGTCCAGTGTTTATCTGTTTGAGGCTCAGGATTCATTGCTTATGGCATACTTCATGATTTTTCGTATTTGTCTCAGCTGTATTACTTAAAAATTGTTCTTCTTTGCACTTTGAGTGTCTTTTTCATTTTCCATTCATTTTTTAATAAAATGTGGGCAGCGTGTACTAAAATGTTTAAGCGCAAAAGAGCACTGTGTAATGTTGAACCTGTAAATATTGCAAAAACTGCAGAAGCTAGCTGAGTGGTGGATCACTCATTGATAATCCAGAGGGCTTGTTCATGTTTTGAGATACAAAAGTTCAAATTCTAACATACTAAGGACAGTTGGAGAGAGGTATCAGTGTGTGACTTAGGAAAATTTAGGCTCTAAAAAAATTGAGGCATTCCTACATTTACCTTTTTACGAATTCATTTTTAACTCATGACCAAATTGGTAAGGATTTTCCCACTTATCTTTTTTATTTTACATTTTATTTATTTTTAACTAAGATAAAGATAATTTTGGTTTGAGATTTTACAAGTTTGGTGGGTTCAAGATCAGGATTGCTATTTTTCACAGTTTTAAAACCCTTTGGTGGAAGCTTATCTGGAGGAATCTGTGAAAGGGTTTCTCTTGAAAATACATGCAAAATATGAGGCCTTTTTCTTAGGAACGAGTTGAGAGTTTTTATCAGTTTCTCGGGGATCAATGACCTAAAATGGTTATTAATCACTACATTAGTTAATAAAACAAAACAACAAAAAATTTTACTTATCTATTTTTAGTATAGAAAACCTAAATTGAAATTGTAAAGCCTTTAAATTATAGTTAGGTTTAAATAAGAATTGGCACAATCATTCAAAGCTTAAGTCAATTTTAAACTCATCAGATCTTTTCTAAAAGGTCCTTCCCTTATGATTTATATTATTATACTAGAAGGACAGTTATAGAAAATGTGGAAGATAAACAAGAAAAAAATCTATAAATTTATCACCTAAACTTAACTAATGTGGGCACTTTGGGGGTATTTCTTTCACATTTAGAATAATGTGTTCCTTTTTGTGCAAATTATAAACTTTAAATTTGAAGTCACAACTCATTTTATTCTTACAACAAAGGATTCCTAATGACTGAATAAACTGGCACCTCAGAGAACTAACAAGTCACACAGGTATGGTTGTTGGTAGAGGGAAACTAGAATAGTTGCCTCTGATTGTCACAGCTTTGCTACCTATATCCATTGCACTCTGTTGTCTCATTGTTGAAAAGTTAAATCAAAGAAATCTAATAGAATGCTATTTGCATCTGTCTGTCCTTGGTTAATTTTGTTTCACTGACCTTTGAAAAATTGCAAGTTTTTATATTAGGCTAATCTTGCTGTGTATTTCTAATCAAATTTTCTCATGGACAAAAAATAAAGAACATGGATCACCATCTTTTGATGACATGTAAGTTTCCTTAGTTTAATAGAGTTATAAAAAAAGGAATATATTACTACATGGACTGAAATTTGTGGTGGATTTCAGTTATCTTAATAGTATTTTGCCATGCCCATAAAAATAAAACAAAAAACTAGTGGTATTTAATTCGATACATTTAAATTCTTAATCTGGAGTGTTCTCCCCACCAAATTGCAGAAAGCACAAGTGTCTAGATCTTGCTTTCAAAAATGTTTTTAAGTATAACAACCGTAACAATTTGTTTAGACTGTTTCAGAGGATACGTTTAAAAAAAAAAAAAATCATTTCTTGATTTTGTAAATGGAAGACTTATTTCTCTCTTTATCTATGTATAATCCATGCCTAAACTTAATAGTCCCCTATTTTCTTAATTTTAGAGGCCAAAAAAACCCATCGAGTCAGTGGGTCTTTAACAAAGAAGCATTGCACAAAAAAAAAAGAAAGAAAGAAAGAAAAAAACAGGCACACTGTATTTGATGATCTCTGCAGCATATGGCATAAGGCTTGGTGGCAGAGGTGGCGCTCAGTACATAGTTGGTGAACTGAATAGAAACAAAGGTTTTCTTGGATGCAGAATAGGAAGTTCTAAAATGGGTGTAGTATGCTAAAATTTATTTTCAAGAACGTCATAGATGTACAGATTCCAAAATCTTTAGGTTTTATCATTTCTTAAAAACTTAAAAAAAAAAAAAGGAACTCTTCATCTGTATTAACCCAGATACTAATACTTAATATAAAATCCTTTTCCTTTTTTCCCTACTGTGAAGCATCTAATGACGTTTCTGCTTTTTTTGTTGTTGTTGTTTTGTACCGTAGGGTGTTTGAATATAGGTGTAAAGGAAAAAAAATGGCAGGGGACTTTTTTTAAAACTGGTTTAATGTCAATATTTTTTGCCTGTTCCAACTTCTTCCTATAAAGTGAAAGTAGCAAAATGTTACAGTTTCAATCAGTGATGTAAGGTTTATTTTCCTTTTTTATTATTTAAATCTGGAGATTGGAGTCTTTATATCACTTGCCTCAAACAGGGATCTAAACTTAATGTTTTTCTTTTTCTTAACAAAGATTTTTATTTTTGTCAGTTGCATATAAGAAAAAGTTAAATACATGTACTTCCTCTCATTTCTCTTTAAATATTTTATTGTGAGAATCTTCAAATATACAGAAAAGTTGAAAGAATTGTATAGATGAACCTTTATCACATACCCTTACCTCTATCCATCAATCCTTTATTTTTATTTGATATGTATTGTTGCATTTCAGAGCAAGCTGCTGACATCAGAATACTTGACCCCTACTTATTAGGCATACACATCATTTAAGTAGCACATACTTTTTACAACTTCATGAAAATAAGGTGTTTCCCATGGGATCTGTCTGATCTTCATCCTTTAAGGGTAAGGGTGATTTGCAGTTGTGTTATATTGTCCTTTGCTGCTGCCTTTTAAAACAAAAGGTGCATTTTCATAGGGCAGATAGCACACGATTAGCAAGAGTCAACAGAAGAAAGATTTAAACATTTCTTACGTGCCTTACCTTGATGCTTTGGCTACTGTTTTCTATAAGGAATGTTGCATGAGGATATCAGGTGCAAATTAAATGTTATTTCTTGTATACTATTTTATAATTAAGAATTGAAGACTGAAACTAATCTAGAAGGATCAAATACTAAACCTTTTTTTGGTGAAGCCAGATCAGGTAGATAAATTGTAGGTCAGTAGGTTTGAGAGGTTTATCCTAATTATATTTCTGGTTTTTTTTTCTGTTTGAAAAAAAAAAATTATCTTAAACAATTAAGCCTTTTTACTACCATATTTTAGTATTACTGTAGTGTCCAAATAACATTTGTTTCTCTATAATAAAACAGAAAAATCTCTTCAAATTTTGCAGCAAAGATCCCTTATTTATCTTCTGTAACATTTATATTAGTTCTTGGAATAACTTTTGCATTTTATGCTACATAGGCTTTGTGTTCTTTAATGGGATTATTTAAGCCCTAAATGTTAGATGAACTATTTGAAGATCACTCTTTGACTAAGGGCTCCTTCCTGAACATTTCGACTAGCGCGACCTTTAGAGAGAGTTCTTCAAGCCGTAATTTCTCCCAGAGACATTGCTTGATTCCCACTGGCCTCCCTTCGAAAATGATTTCTGCATGGGCTGCATTTTAAATGATCTTCCCCTTTCTTTTTGTATTTTTAGAGAATAAATTAAAAATTAGAAATAGCAATACCAATTTCAAACTGCTCTACAGTATGTCCGTATTTTTGTTCTGGAGAGAATTATTAATGATGTTTAAAACTGAATATACTTGATTTTGAGTATTGATATTGACCTCTGATAATTAGCTGTGGTTGAGCCTACTGTTTTTTTTTTTCCTTCTTAATTCAGTTTTATTGGAATATATTCACATACCATACATACAATCATCCACAGTGTATAATCAGTTGTTCACAGTACCATCATATAGTTAGTTGTACATTCATCAGCTCAGTCAATTTTTGAATATTTCTATTACTCCCCCAAAAATACAAATAAAAATAAAAGTAAAAAAGAAGACCCAAAACATCCCATTCCCCCCTATTATTCATTTAATTTTGGTCCCCATTTTTCTTCTCATCTGTCCATACTGGGTAAAGGAAGCATGAGCCACAAGGTTTTCACAATCACACAGTCACACAATGTAAGCTATATGGTTATACAGTCATCTTCAAGCATCAAGGCTACTGGGTTGCAGTTCAACAGGTCGAGGTATTTCCTTCTAGTTACTCCAGTACACTAAAAACTAAAATGGGATATCTATATAATGCATTAAGAATAACTTCCAGAATGATCTCTTGACTCTGTTTGTAATCTCCCAGCCACTGAAACTTTATTTTGTTTCATTTCTGTTCCACCTTTGGTCAAGAAGGCTTTCTCGATCCCATAATGCCGGGCCCAGGCTTGTCCCCAGGAGTCATGTCCCACGTTGCCAGGGAGATTAACTCCCCCATGTAGAGGGGAGGGCAGAGAGTTTACCTGCTGAGTTGGCTTAGAGAGGGAGGCCACATCTGAGCAATAGAAGATGTTCTCTGGGGGTGACTCTTAGGCACATTTATAAGTAGGCTTAGCCTCTCCTTTGCAGTAACAGGCTTCATAAGGGCAAGCCCCAAGATTGAGGGCTTGGCCTTCTAAATTGGTAGTTCCCAATGCTTGTGAGAATATTAGTAATTCCCCAGGTGGGGATGTTTAATATTTCCATGTTTTTCCCCAGTCCCTCAAGGGGGCTTTGCAAATATGTTTTTATTTTCCCCCCAAATTACTTTGGGATGTATTGGGGCTTTACATTAACCTGTACAAACCACCCAGATCTCACTCCCTATTCAAAGTTCCATGTAATTATGGTGTTTAAATAAACTGACCATACTAATTTAATTATACAGTGTGCTACAGAAAATACAGATTTTGCACCAAATAAACATCTCTTCTTTTGGTTTGAAGTTTAAAACACTGTCAGTATTGTCCTTTACCCTTTAGCATGATTTGCCTTAGTCCTACCCAGTTCAGCTTCATTCGTATCTCTAATTGAGTTCTGAACTCTTTGTGATTAATGTGCAACTATATGATGATAATGTGAACAATTTATTGTGCACTGTGAATGATTGTATGGTATGTAAATATATCTCAATAAAATTGCAGGGGAAAATAATAAACAGAGGGATACAAGTGCTGGAGAAAATGTGAAGAGAGGGATGTACCTGTTCACTGTTGGTGGGGAAGTAGAATGGTGCAGCCCATCTGTAGGGCAGTGTGGTGGTTCCACAAGAAGCCAAATATGGGGTTGCTATAAGGTCCTGCAGCTCCATTACTGGGTGTATACTTGGAAGAACTGAGAGAAAGGATATGAATGGACATTTGCACACTGGTGCTTATGGCAGCAGTATTCACAGTTCTCAATGGATGGAAGAGGCCTAAGGATACATTGATAAATGGAATGGTGAACTGTGGTATACACATACATTTGAATGTTGACTGGCTGTGAGAAGGAATGAGGTTGTGAGGCATGCAGCTAGGTGAATGGATCTTGAGGACAACATTTTGATTGAAATATAAGCCAGAAACAAAAAGACAAACATTATACACCACGCTAAAGGGACTAACTATAATGCGTAAACTCTGAGAATTGAATCTGAGAGCATAGGTTATCAGGGGAAGGCTTATTGTGAAGTCCCTAATTAAGCTCTTCAGCAGTCACATGTATTCCTGAGTTGTAATGGTTATCTCTAAATTCTGAGATGCTGAGCTGTTAACCTGGTTGGTCCCTGGAACTTTGGGTATCTGTTTGACACCTTAGACTCAGAGCTAGATTTCGGCAGCTATGTATGTCAGTATTATGACATACAGCAACTGTTAAAAACCTGCTGTTCTTTTGATATACAAAAGTTTTTTTGCTAGGAAGTTCCTTTTTTCTAGGTGTAATTACCAAACTTAGAAATATTGAAATCTAACTTTAGTACTAGCTTCTTAACAATCACAGGCATATTTGGACATCTAAACTGATGTATAGTCCTTGAGCATTTGCAAGATTACGTATCCAGTAAATAAACTGTTAATATTCCAAAGTAGATTTAATAATTGAGTATTTATTTACTATGTATAGGCACTCTACCAAATCATTCCTTTATGGACATCATGCCATTTATTGCTCACACCAACCCTGTCTCCAAATCCCCTGAATGGTTGCATTCAGTGATATTGTCTTTAAGTTAATTCCTGCTATTTGTATCAGATTGAATGAATTTAACGTAGTGAAATCTTACCTTGGTGAGGAACATACTATCTTTCTTGAAAATTTTAGAATTGGTATTTTCTGATACTTGATGAGAAAGGGTAGAACCGGTCTGGTAGCTGCTCAGTGGTAGGGTGTTAAACCTTTTCTACTTAATTCTCTTGCGTCCAAGAGGTAGTCGGATATTATTACACTTCATCCATTGAAGATACGAAGAATACGGCTAAGGTGTCTACATGGTAGAGGCTGGGATTTACATTCTGGTCGGACTCCAAAGCCATGTTCTTTCTAGTACATAGCCCTGTGCATGAAATTTTGTGCCATTGTATGCTTACAAAATTTATCCAGAAGGATGATTTTTGCCTTAAACAGAGTAAAGACATTTTATGTTTATTTATAAAAAAAGTATTTTGAGGGAAAGTTTTCAGAAAGCCCTTGAACACTAGAAAATGAGAGAGCTTACTTGAAAGAACACAGGCCAGAATGCCTAGATTAAATTCATTGCTTACCTCACCTTGATAGAGATCTGGTTTCTATCCAAGGTCTGGTTTTTCCATCTTGTTTTCTCTTCTTTAAGAGGAAAATGTTGATAATTGATATTTATAACAGGAATAATTTTAGGATGAATAACGTGAAATTCCTTGAGATTCTTAAGAGCAAATGAGATGATTTTTATCAGTTATGCTAGTGTTGCTTTAGGGAAGCTAAGGAGTAAACTGAAACCAATTCCATGGTGTTTATAGAGTAGTCATTTTTATTATCTGGAGAGCGATTGTGTATGTTGCAGTTTAAATTTGGCAATATTTGCATATTCTTTGAAATTACTTACTGAGTTGGTGAGTTTTTATTTTTGTTATTTTTAAAAATTGACAGTATGCTCTGCTTACAAAAATTTCAATGCTCTGTTTTTGCCTGCAGCATACATCCTAGCAAGGAACCCCTAGGAATCTTAATCTGCAGAGATGAGGTTGACCAGTGGCATCTCACCCTAGCTGATGCCTGGTATAACTCAAAGAGAAAGGCTATCCATTTCCAGCAGTAGTAGGAACCTGTTGAGGTTCACAGCAGGGGAACTCATGACCGTCTCTGTTCCTACGAAATTACATCTTTTGGTTGTTTGAAATTAACTTATTAGGTAACTCTGTTTTGATAAAACATGAAACAGATCCAAAGCCAAATTGAAATGCTTTTTGTGTTACCTCTACCTAATTTCTTCTAGCCCCTGGTTGATTCTGCCTCACCTTAATCACATTAGTATGAATAATTGAAGGATTGATGACACCACATTTTTTAGTCTGAAGTTTTCTGATGAGTACTAAAGTGTGTGATCAAATTTCATGTTCATGATTTCTGCTCCACAGCCGGTGTTTTTCTCCTCAGAAGCTTTATTAAACCTCTTCTCCCTTCATCTCAAGTACCTGTTTGCGTTTAAAGCATCACGCCTTCCTTCACTGTATCTCTTAATTTCAAATTTAGTTGAGAGGACCTTAGGAAACATTAATTCTCAAGATGTGTGTTCTCCTTCTAAAACCCAAAGTTCCTAAGAGTCTTAATTCTTTAATAAATAGATGGTAAAATATGCCTTGATAAACTTTGTAAAAACAGGGTTTTAAAATTAAAGATACTTTAAATTGCTAAAATTAGCTTTTTGTTTAGTTTGTTTTATGGTACATAGTCTATTGGAAGAATTGTCAATTTGTGTATTTATTTGGCATTTGGTATTTTTTGTCAACAGGAAGAAGGTAGATAATGACTATAATGCCCTTCAAGAAAGACTCAGTACATTGCCTGATAAGTTGTCTTATAATATCATGGTATGTTTGGTGTGTTCCTTTTTAACTATTTCTGCTTAATCAGAGGTAGCTACTGTAGTAAGGAACGTTTATTTGGTATTTACTTCTTTTACTTTTTTCAGACTGATATTAAATTATCACATTATGGTGAGATAAATTACATAAATGTCAGCCTGAAATTTGTCATACTTAGTATGCAGATCTTTATGGTAGAAATGTGACACTAGTTGTTTCCTTTTAGCTAGAGCAGGAATAGGCCATAATGTTTTGTAATTCAGAGAATTAAACTCTGGGACTTGATTTTTGAATAAAAAGGTGCTGTGATTTTTGTCTTAATGATCTTCATATCAACACAGTGAACTGTTCATGTGTCCTAGATAAGAATCTTTCCTGTTTCTTTCTCATGAAGCCTTTGTTCTTGTTATATTAGCACAGGTATTTTATAAACATAGCTACTGTAGGTATACTCATTAAAGATACTTGTTAATTCCTGCTTTGCAAAAATGGTTATTTTATTGGAAATTTTCAGTTTTATTCATCAAAGAAGAAAATTAATTGATTTAATATTTCACTACCAGTTCACTTTTCTCTTTTTTAGATAATGAATGAAAAGTAAACATTCAGAGACAATACTACTTTCTCTAAAAGTTATATGTAAATATGGTGCTAATTTCTTTTCCTGTTTTAACATTGATTTATTAATCTAAAACAATTTTCTACAGATTTTCTTAGTGAAATTTTAATATAATGTTAAATTTGTATGAAGTTGACATTTTATTTTTCCTAGAGTATAGATAAAAAAGGACCTCAGTAACTTAGGACTTCTAATTCTGTGCTTCATAAAATGTGTCTTTTAGTGTTTTTAATTTTTTGCCCTTGTTTTTTGTTTTTTGTTTTTTTTTTAAACAATAGGTACCATTTGGCCCCTTTGCCTTCATGCCAGGAAAACTTGTCCATACTAATGAAGTCACTGTTTTACTTGGGGACAACTGGTTTGCAAAGTGCTCAGCAAAGCAGGCTGTAGGCTTAGTTGAGCACAGGAAAGAACGTATGTACCAATTATAAGTGATGTTTGTTTGCTCTGTGTATTGGTTCATGAATTGCCAGACTGATGGGCTGTTTGTTACCAAAACTACCTTTTGTGATTTATTAGTCCAACACTCTGTGATTTAGTTGATTTGGTAGATAGTTTGAGAACGTAAACTGGGAAGTGCAACATCTGAGTTGGCAGTATCACCTACGTTGGCATGTTTTCAGAAATTATAAAGTGCAAAAGTCATTACATGTGGTTTTGTAGAAGCTGGGAAGACATACGAATTGGAGTCATTTTATGTTTTATAAGCGTTTGTTTTAGTTGCTTTCATAGACTTAATTTTGTATTTAGTACACAGAAATAATTTAGTCTCTGGTTAGTGAACTCAGAGAAATATCTGTTTGCACAAGTAGAAACAATTCTTAAGCATGCGTTTTGGTTTGGATGAAATAATATTTTCATTTTGAAGAGGAGACCAGGTGTGGAGAGATGTTACCTAAAATGGCACCATAATATTTGCTAAGTGGTTTGAGGTCCCTGCCTCATTAGAAGGTAGTTCTTTAGTTTTGTTCACCATATTATTTGTTGGCATATACGTACATACATACAACACACGTAAACACGCTTCTTGGTTGGATGGCTTGGCCTTGATTTTAGCTTAGTTTTCATTAACTTTAAAATTAGGTTTATTTAATTTTGAATCTACGTTCTTATTTCTGTAATAGCATATTTAAATCGATAGTATAATATCATCCCTACCTGCTTTTTAACCTTCTAGTTAAATGTATTTGAAATTATATTTTGTGAGAATTCTCTATAAATGAATTCCTATTAGATAGAAAACAGCTGAGTTTTCTAAAGCTGAAATTATTTTACTTAATCATGAGTGGATACTAGTTAAAGAACTCGTTTACTCAGTGAAATTCTGAGAACTATATTTGGAGACTTCTATTGCAAATCAACTCTTCTAAGTTTATAGTTGATATATATATTTTGATCTTTTGTGACATTAATCAGAACTTTATTGTTAGGCCTGTGTATAATTTCTGGCAATGATAATTCTTTTGGCTTTACTACCTGAAAATAAGTTGTATACAACAGAGGAAAGAGAAGGGGAAAAATTCATTCTTAAAAGGCCCTTTCTTATAGAAAAAGCTTTCTTGATTCACTGTTGTGGTCTGCTGATATGAGATCAGATCATAGCCTGTTGAAGGGTGTGCATTTTGGTTTTCATGTGACTATTTAAGTGAAAAAATCTTTAGAATCAATTATGACAACTTAGATAGTAATGGGGGAATACTTTTAATAGAATAAAATTGGACTGTGCAGTAGAATAGAATAGGAAGAGTAAAAGACTTTCCAATAGTTAAATATGGTTTTGGGTAGTGACCAAAACATGGTGGCATGGGATCAATATTTGTCTAAAATAATTTTCAAAATACATTTATGTGCCTGAGAACCTATTAACGATGAATTCGAAAAAGTTGTTTTACTTACCCAGTTTTATGATAACTTGTGGTAACTGAAGACAGGGTTTGAGCTTATCGTACTTCACGTTTCTTAAGAAAAGGTACTCTCTTTTTTCTTAAGGTGGAGGAAGTGTAACAAATTAAATGTAGTCACCTCATTGTTGACTGGGGTAATTGGGGAAGTGAAGGGAGTTCATGTTTTTTAAAAAAAGGAGTCACAATGAGAGACAAAACGGATTTAATTAATTTGTTAGTAAAACCATCTGGGCTTGAAGATTTCCTTTTTTGAATATTTTTAACTGCAAATGCAACTTTTAAAATAGGCATGAGACTATTCAGGTTTTCTTCTTGGGAGAGTTTTGGTAGGTGTGACGTTAAAGGAATTGGTCTATTTTATCAAAGTTGTCGAATTTATGTACAGTGTTATTTTTAGTATTATTTCCTTATTTTCTTTTAAACGTGTGTCATCTGTTGTGATAGCCCCTCTTCTATTCCAGATTTTGTTAATTTGTGCCTTCTCTCTGTTTTCTTTTTTTTTTTAATCTCTTTGGCTAGGTGCGGTGATTCTCAGCTTGCCAGGGGTTGATTTTAGACCTCAGGGGACATTTGGCAATATGGTGGTGTTTTAGGTTGTCACAATTGGGGTGAGGATGCTCCTGGTATGTAATGGGCAGAAGCCAGGGATGTTGTTAGGCAGCCTGTAGTCCACAGGATGGTTCCCCACAACAAGGAGTTATCCAGCCCACAGTGTTAGTAGGGGCAAGATTGAGAATAGTCCGGAGGTTCAGCAGTTTTATTGGTCTTTTCAGTTCCTAGCTTTCTTGTTTTATTGATTTTTCTTCTCTTTTTATTGATTTTCTCTGTTTTTAGTTCTCATAAAAGCATTTTCCTGCTATAAATGCCCTCTAAGCACTGTTTTAGTTGCATACCACACATTTATACATGTCTTTTCATTTTCAGTTCAACATATTCTCTAATTTCCCTTGAGACTTTCTCTTTGACTCACTGACTGTTTAGAATAGGGTTAGATAAACTATGGTGTGGGCACATTTGGCCTTAGGCTGTTTTTGTATGACCTTAAACTAAGAATCGTTTCTTTTTTTACTTATTTAAAAAGTTGTAAGTAAAGAAAAAAGAATATGTGACATAGGTTATTTGTGACGCACAAAACCTAAAATATTTACTTTCTGGCTATCTACAGGAAAAGTTTGCTGAAACCTGATTTAGAAATGTGTTGTTTAATTTCTGAATGTAAAGATTTTTCCAGATAGCTTTTTGTTAATTATTTCTAATTTAATTTCATTCTGGTATTTCTAATTTAATTCCTTTCTGGTCATGGAGCATATCTTGTATGATTTCTGTTCTTTTACATTTCTTGAGATTTGTTTTAAGATCCAAAATATGGTCTGCCTTCTTGAGTATTTGTACCCCTGAGAGGGATGCATACCTAGTATTGTTGAGTGGAACATTTTGTAAATGTCAGTGTATCCAGTTGGTTGATGGTGTTGACCAGTTCTTCTGTATCCTTGCTGATTTTGTTTACGTGTTCTGTTGATTACTGAGAGAAGTGTTGAAATTTCTACCTACAGTTTTGGTTATGGCTAATTCTTTCAGTTGTATTAATTTCTGCTTCCAGTATTTTAAAGCTTTGTTGTTAGGTACATACACGTTTAGGATTGTCATATCAACTTGCCAAATTGACCCTTTTAACACGTGATTTTCCTCTATTCCCAGAAATTTTCTTTCTTCAGAAGTCTGTTTTATCTGACATTAACTATAGCCACTCCAACTTTTTTTTCTGTTTATTGTTTGCATGGTATATATTTTTCCATCCTTTTTACTTTTACCTACTTATTTCATAATATTTAAAGTGGGTTTCTTGTAGACAGTTTAGTTCTTTTTTTAAAAAAGAATCCATTCTGACAATTTCTGTACTTCAGTTGATGTGTTTAGATTAATTACTTCTAATGTTATTGATATGATTGGATTTAGCACTTTATTTTCTTTTTCTGTTTTTTTTTCTCCCCCTTTGTTTTTTCCCTCTCTTTCCTGGCTTCTTTTGGATTATTTGTTTTTGTTTTTTTTTTTTTTTGTTTTGTTTGTTTTGTTTTTTAGTATTTCATTTTATCTATTGAGTGTTTGACTATATCTCTTGGTGTTTTTTTGTGTGTGTTTTTGTTTTGTTTTTAGTGGTTGCTCTAGGGATTATAATATACATACTTAACAGTTCATAGTTTCAGAGTTAATATTTTGCTACTTTAGGTGGAATATAGAAACCTTACCACCATATTGTTCCTTTAACCTCTTCCCTTCATGTTGTCATTGTCATTTGTATTACATATAACATCTGACAGTACTGTAATTTTTGCTTTTAATTGTCATACATATTTTGGAGAATATAGAGGACAGTAGTCTATTATATTTATCCAGAGTTTTACCATTTCTATTGCTGTTTCATTCCTGTTGTTCCACATTTTCCTTTGGTATCACTTCCTTTCCTCTGAAGAACTTTCTTCAGCATTTCTTTTAGAGCGGTTTCTTCTGGCATGGAATTCTCTTGGATTTTCTTCACATATGGATGTCTTTATTTTTACCTTTGTTCCTGAAGGACATTTCCCCTGATTATAGAATTCTGGGATGAGAGATTTTTTCTTTCAGCACTTTAAAATCATTCCGCTGTCTTTTGACTTCATGGTTTCAGATGAGAAATCTGCAGTCATTTGAATCATTGTTCCCTTGTATCAAATATGCCATTTTTCTCTGGCACCCTTAAGGATTTTTCTCTTTAGTTTTTGCAATTTGTTTACGTTGTACCTAGGTATGGATTTCTTTGAGTGTATATGGCCTGATAGTCTCACAGCTTCTTTTTTTCTTTATGCAGTTTTATTGAGCTATACTCACATACAGATAATCATCCAAAGGATACTACCTTGGTTCACAGTATCATCATATAGTTGTGCATTCTCACTACAATCAATTTTTGAACATTTTTATTACTCCAAAAAATAAGAATAAAAATAAAAACACTCAAAACAGCACATTCCCCTTATCCTTGTCTGTCTGTTTATTTTTTGTCTTTATTTTCTTACTCATCTGTCCATATACTGGATAAAGGGAGTGTCATTTGCAAGATTCTCACAATTACACAGTCACACTATAAAAGCAATATAGATATACAATCATCTTGAAGAATCAAGGCTACTGGACTACACTTCACAGTTTCAGTTTTTTCCTTCTAGCTATCCTAATACACTAAAAATGTATATCTATATAATGCATAAGAATAATCTACAGAATGACTTCTTGACTGTATTTGAAATCTCTTAGTAACAGTTTCAATTCTCTTCCCCCTTTTGGTCTAAGAAGGTTTTCTCAATTCCACGATACCAGGACCAGGCTTAACCCTGGGAGTCATGTTCCACATTGTCAGGAGATTTATACCTCTGGAAGTCATGTCCCATGTAGTGGGGAAAGCAGTGAGTTTATCTGCAGAGTTGGTTTCGAGAGAGAGATCACATCTGAGCAACAAAAGAGGTTCTCTGGGGGTGACTTAGGCATAATTATAAGTAGGCTTAGCTTCTCCTTTGCAGAATAGGTTTCATAAGGGCAAGTCCTAAGATTAAGGGCATGGCCTATTAAATTGGTAGTCCCCATTGCTTGCGAGAATATCAGGAATTCCCCAGGTGGGAAAGTTTAATATTTCCATATTTTCCCCCAATCCCTCAAGGGGGCTTTGTAAATACTTTTTTATTCTCTGCCCAAATTACTGTGGGATGTTCAAACCAACAAGATCTGACTCCCTATTCAAGTTCCACACAATTAATGGTGTTCAAATAAACTGACCATACAAGTTAAATTAGATAGTGTGCCACAGAAAATACAAACTTTGCCCAAATATACATCTCTTCCTTTGGACTCACACAGAAATTGAAGTTTTAAAATACAATCAGTATCATCCTTTACCATTTTTTCTGATTTGCCTTTAGTCCTAACCAGATCAACTTCATTCATATCTCTAATTGAAGTCTGATCTCTTTTTCAGCTTTTTTAACAGTTGCTGTATGGGGTAACACTGACTTTCGTAGCTGCGGAGCTTTAGCTCTGAGTTTCAGGTGTCACACAGATACCTGAAGTTCCGGGGAATGACCAGGTTATACACAAAGAACTCAGCATCTCAGAATTTAGAAATAACTGTATAACAGCTCAGGAATAGATATGACTGCTAGAAGAGCTTACAGTCTATGAACCTCTACAATAAGCCTTCCCCTGATAACCTGCCTCTCAGATTCAATTCTCAGATTTTGCACATTACAGTTGGTCCATATTATTGGGGAACTATAATGTTTTGCTTTTAATTTCTGGTTTATTTCACTCAACATAGTGTCCTCAATGTCCATTTATCTCACAATTTCATTCCTTCTTGTAGCAGCTCAATATTATATTGTATGTATATACCACAGTTTGCCATTCCATTCATCAGTCAATGTACTTTAGGCCACCCCCGTCTACTGTGAATTGTGAATACTGCCACCAAAAACCCCACTGTGCAAATGTCCATTCATGTCCACTCTTTTCAGTTCTTCCAAGTATATACCTAATAACAGGATTGCAGGACCATATGGCAACCCCATTTTTAGCTTCCTGTGGAACCCCACACTGCCCTCCAGATGGGCTGCACCATTCTACTTCCCTACCAACAGTGAGTAAGTACATCCCTCTCTCCATGTTTTCTCCAGCACTTGTATCCCTCTATTTTTTTAGGTGGTTTTATTTACACACCATACATTCATTCTAAGTAATCAGTGGTTCCCTGTATAATCACATAGTTATACATTCACCACCACAGTCTATATGAGGACATTTTCATTTCTTCCACAAAGAAAAAAGAGGAGGAAAAAAAGTGAAGAATAAAAAATTTAAAAATAAAATAAGAAGGAGAAACACCACCACCAAGAATCCCATACCCGCTTCCCTTATATTCGCCTCTTATGACATTTAGCTTTTGTATATTGCCTTTGTTACATTTCATGGAAGTATATTACAGTGTTGCTATTATAACTATAGACTCAATTTGCAATGATTGTTGTTTTCCATATACCATCCCATTGCAATGTTGACATTCATTTGTTCTCCTTCATGTGAAAGCTGTCTTATATTTGTACATTTAATTTCCACATCATTGTCCACTCTAGTTTTGCTAAGTTACACAGTCCCAGCCTGTATTTTCTCTCTTTCCATCTGGTGTCTATACGTCCCAGTCTTGATCTTCTATCTTTCCTTTTGGTGTCAGACATGCCCCTAGCCTTCCTTTTTCAACCATACTTAAACTCATTTTTATTCAGTGTGTTCACACTATTGTCTCATAGCTTCTTGAATCTGTATGTTTATGACTTTCACCAGATTTTGGAAGTTTTCATCCGTTATTATTTTTTCATTATTATTATTTTTTCTCTTCTCCAGGGCCTCCTATGACATGAATGTTAGATCTTTTGGTATTGTATCACAGGTCTCTTAGGTTCTTCATATGCTGAGTATGAATGGTTTTGGATTCATTTTACAAGACTCTGGGTTTTGTTTAAATCTAAGGAGAATGTTGACCCTTTTTTTTGCTTTAGCAGGTTATATTTAGATCAGGTTGGGTTCAGGCTGCTAGTTTCAGCCTGTTTTTTGTAGGCTCTGGTTTCAAAGTCAATTCAGTTTTCAAAGTGTTTGCATTGCTCTTCTGATTGGTCCCATGTGTGTGTTAACCATTTTCCAGTTTGGGATCTGGGTGGTGGTCTGCCTTGTATCTCAGCTGTGAAAGCTTCAGTTGAGCTATTAAAGTTGAGATTCTTACATTGCACAGCTGAGAGGTGAGAGCCCAGGAGTTCACGCAAAGTTTCATGGAATTACTTTCTTGATCTTCCTTGCCTCTGTTATCTTCCTGACACTTTCTGGTCCCTGGGGCCTTCTTTCACAGCCCTGTGATCAGTAAGCTTGGACTTTAGTTTCCCTGCTCTGTTGCACACTTCCTTTGGTGCCTGTTTCCAGGGTCAAGTGGCAGGAAAAAGAACAACAAGTAACAGGGATTTGCCCTGTACTCTTGGAACAGTAGCTGCTCTGGTCAGAGAGGAGCTCCTTTGCATGCTCCTTGGATCTGAAAGTGAGGGCTTCTCTGGGAGCTCTTTTTGTCTGCATGTTCCTTTCAGTCTAGACCGGGTGATATTGGAGGGGGGAAATGATAAACTCACAGCTGGTTCAGTGGAACTTTGAATTCTGATCTTGTTCCCCAGTCTACCTGGTGCTATTTACTTTTTGGAGCTATCTCCATACATTTTTTCCCAGGATTTAGAGTTGTATTCAGTACTCTTTAAAGTATTTGATTAAGTTGTAAAACAGGAATTCATGACATTATTTTACATTAAATATGTGCTTTGAGATTTGCTGAATTCTTTCTTAGATTTGAGGGCCTTTTTTTTTTTAGGAGAAGGACAAGTGATAAAACAGTGAGGACAAGTGATGTGGCTGGATTCAATCATAGGCTTCTACTGTAGAGGCATTTTTACTCCAGTTTTCTCCACAGTCCACTGTGAACACCTATGTAGTTGGAGAATGACTTGAAATTCTATTTTATAAGCACCATGTCTTAGAGTTTTGGGTATCACAGCAGTCATTTGGCCCTATTTTTAAAGCCATTAGTCCAATGATTAATGTTAAACAATTTCATTTGTGGTGTGATCATGATATAGTGTGAGTTTCCTTAGATATGTTGGGAGGATTATTTTACCATGTGTCTTCAAAATAATAAATTGTTAACATTTGTTTCAGAGATTTATCTGATACTTTTGTTTTTATATTTTTTTAACCTTCATTTTCAGGAATAGATGCTCAGTCCTCATATTCTAAGGTTATTTTTAGTTTTTAGAAGAAGATTGGGCGTGTAGGTATAAGGTCATGATCTAGGGTATTGGCTATAGGATTAAAGGCAATCAGAAGCAAGAAGAATTCCTGAGCCTGTTAGGACTGGGTACTGATTAGATGTGAGTGTAAGGGGGAAGGAGTGGGTGAGTGGTGACCTAGAGGCACCTGCTATTTCCTTGTGGGGAAAATTGTTAACATAATCAAGTCAGTGTGGCTGCCACTTCATACTGCTTCCCCTCTGCTAGAGTCACATGCACAGTGGCATGTTAAACATCCTGGAAGTCCTGTTACGAAAAATAATCCTTGGATTTTAACACTGTGATTCCTAAATTTATTTAATTTTGAAAAACTTTTTTAAATGTAATTCTTCCTATTTCACAGAGTATTCTATCTATAGAAAATCTTGGTTTTGGAGTATAATTTTTAGACAGACATTTGGAGGAAAGCAGCTAGAGTGGATGATAAATTGTAGCCCTTTTTTTTTTTTTTTTTTTTTTTTTTTGAGAAAAGTGGTAGAGAAAGAAAGATGAGGGCATACCAAGTCATTCACGGGCAGTCTTATTTGTTTAAAAAAAATGTTAAATAGATAATACGTGTACGTTTATCATATGGATGTACCATAATTTATTTAACCAGTTCCAGATTGGTAGCCATTTAGGTTACCTTTTTTTTCTTTCTTTTTTTCGGTGTTACAAGCAGTACTGTAATGAATAACCTGTGTGTGTGTATCATTTGTCCTTGTTTATATTTGTAGGATAAATAAGATTGAATGAATTGCTAGGCCAAAGGAATATATGTTTTTAATTTTGATAATGACAATCTGAAGAGAGTAACTTTCCCTCTGCTGTTGCCAACCCAGGGTACCATCAAACTTAAAAAATTTTGCCAGTCTGCATGGTGAAAATGGTACCTTACCGTAGTTTTAAGGGAAGTTTTTTTCCTTCGAGTATAGGAAAAATCTGAGCATGTTTGTAGAGAGTTCCCTGTTTCCTGGATTCCATGGCTTCTCTTTTCAGGTTGTACTCATTTTATTGGAGTATAGTCTTTAGTAACTTTCAGGGAAGGTAATGTGGGAGGCAAACTTTTTTGAATTTTGAATGTTTGAAAATACCTTTTATACTCCTGTTTGATTTTTAGAATTCTAGGTTGGACACAATTTTCAAACCCTCAGAATTTTTGAGGCATTATCCTATTATTGCTTTCTGTGTTTAAGTCTTGCTGTTAAAAAGTCTAATGCACTCTTTCCTTTTTATGTGACTTTTTTTTTTTTCCCTATTTGGAATCTTCAGGTTCCTATCTTTATATCTCTTATAATTTGAAATGCCATAGTGATATACCTTGTTTGATGGATCTTTCTAGTATGGGGCCTCATGTCCTACAGTTCTGGGAAATTTTTAGTATTATTTCTTTGCTAATTTCCTTATCCTGTTATCCATCTCTTTGTTAGAATTTTTGAAGTGATTCCTTCTACTTTATCTTTGAAATCATGAATTTATTATTATTTTTTTAATTCTAGATATAATATTTTTAATTCCCAGGAGCAGTTTCTCTGTTCTTTGAATGTTCCTTTTTATAGCATCCTGTTCTTGTTTCATTGATGCCATATCCTTTTTTTTTTTTTTTTTTGAGGATATTTGTTTTGTTTCATGTTTTTAAAATTTTCTTCTTCATGTGTTGCCTTTGTTTCTTTGTTGTTCCCTCTTTTCTTTTCTCTCTGTGGTGTTCATGTTGAATACTCTTTGAATGTCTGGTGATTCCTGGCTAACCATTCATATTTACAGGTAAGTACTAGGAAGCTCTGGGCAGAGTTTGTTGTCTGTTAAGCTTTTCTGTAGGGTATTAAGGTAACCAGCTGGTTTTTTCATTGAGGAATCTGCAAATTTCAGTAGCTCTGGGTTAATCAGCATCCTACAAAAAAAAAGCATCCTCTGCTCTTCTTCATCCTTCCTTCTGGGAACCAGGGTGGGAGGTCTCAGGGTTCTCTGTGTACATTTGGACTTAATCCTTCTGTTTTCACCAAAACATTTCCTGTTCTCTTTCTGGTTTTCACCCCTC